>NC_138133.1:34699745-34874745 GCF_964188305.1 Podarcis bocagei
TGAGCAAATTAAAGTAGGCAACAGCTCCACACCACTGTATGGTTCTCAACTACAGGCACAAACCAAGGTTTGGTCCAATGTCTAAACTGAAGCATATTGCCACCATAATTCTATATTATGTTAGACATATACATACCGGAGTAAGTTCCCAGTATATGTGTTTAGGGTTGAAGTACAGATAGTGTTTAAAGGAGAATGTTGCAACTAATTCATATGGCCATTTTTAAAAGAGCCAAAGTGGTTTAGAGTACCGGAGTTGGATGAGGGAGGTGTAAACATAAATTCTGCTCCGCCATAAAGCGGAACAGAAGGTAGCTTTCAACAAGTCACTCTTTCTCCCTCAGTCTAACTTAACTCATAGGGTTGTTGAGGATAAATTGGAAGAGCTGTAGGCACACATCCTTAAGCTTTGTGGAGGAATAGTATATCAATGTGATAAAATAGTATTTTACCAATGCGATAAAATAATATTTTCAGAAGTCTGAGGAAGAATTATTTTTCTTTCCAAAATTAAAATCCATATTCTGATACTTTACAATTATTTCTCCAGATTACCTTTGACCCAGTCACTTAGGTAATAGGAAATGAATGGAAAACTAAATTCCATGTTGTGCTCTTATTACTGAGACTGTATTTACCTTTTAATTTCTAGTCTACTGGCACCAAAATGAGAGATGCTTCTTCAAACCTATTTAAAATGAGAGATAATGAAACTGATTTTTTTTAAAACTGCTTTTTACAATACTTCTTAAAATCATCATAATTTCCAAAAGAGATTTTTCTTACGGTTTCATCTGAAGTAAGCTCTTAATACTGGAAATGTTTCTCATGATTCATAATAACTCACTAACAGGAAAGGTGCATCGATTTTGGAGCACAGACAGTTTATAGAAATTAGATGATTCTAAGGATTCCTTACTTACGTTCCACAAAAGGTTAAAAGAATTCACGTTCATTAAAGGTTTAGAATCATAATGTGCAGTTTACTCTGCCCATTCTAACGAATTTCACGATCATCTAAAAGTACGTATCTTTAGTCAGTCCATTGAGTCGTACCTATAAATACTGTTTTACACTGAAACAATCATCTGCAAAAAAAAATTGTACAAAAGAAAAGAACAGGGCATATTGAGGCTTCTGAAAATTTATAACAAGAAATAAAAGAATGCAATAATGTAATACACAGTGATGCAGTTTGCAATTAATTTTCTCTCCTGCTTTTTGATTATTCAAATCAAAATCCCCATGGAGCCAGCCTTTCCCATCAATTTTAAAAAGAATGTGCTCACGACTTTGATGGAAATAGCCCATAACAACATTTTTTGCCTTAAACATTCAAATGCTGCTTATACATGTCTCTCTGGGACAAGTTTAAACTCTGATCATATTCAGTACTCACAACCCTATCTTTTTATTTTAAAAAAGCCAAAAAGATGTCTATTTCTATTAACAGGAATATACTTTTGAAATTACCTGTTAATTTACAGCGCACTATTTCATCTCAAATTTTTGATTAGCTTATTCTGAGAAAGTTTCCTACATTCTGATTGTAAACTAGTTTGGGTTTGGTCTATGTGAGAGATTCAACGAGTTGATGTGGAGAGAATATATCTGTATTCATGTCATACGCAGCCAAATCCACAGCCATAGTTCAGTCAAAATATTTGGATTAAAGCCAATGAGAATCTAAGGTGCCTGGATTGTGGACTGGATTCTAGGCAGGGAATGTCAGTGAAAACTGGTACTCCAGTAATTCCAGTTACCTGCATGGAGCAATACTACTATAAGTAGCTACCAAATTGCCTTTAAGGGTCAAACGTTTAGGTAGAAAGCAATTCATTCCTATATGAAACATATACATCTCTGCAGAGAGGGAGATGAGAGATGGAGCAAAGGAGGGAGGAAGAGGGGGGGAGCCAATGTGCCCCCAATTTTGGCATATTTCCCCCTGTGTACAAAGAGGTTTAGCACACCATGTCCCAGCATCTACTAGAGCAGGGGTCTGCAACCATTAAGACAAAAAGAGCCACTTGGACCGAAGAAAAAAAAACCTGGGAGCCGCAAAACCATTGTGACATTTAAAACAGTGGGGAGTGTTGGGGCACACAATGTGCCTCCTCCCCTCACTAGTATCCGCCCCGGAGCTGCGGCAAAGGTGTAAAAGAGCCACATGTGGCTCCGGAGCCGCGGGTTGCTGACCCCTGTACTAGAGCAAGCTGTATTTGTGCAGTTTGCAAGCAGTACAAGTTCTCCATTAGAATCAGAAGGGCCTAACAGAAATGCAACAGGGACTGTATGCTTTCCCATTATTAAGGAAGAATCCTACATGTTAAGAATAAAGAAGAACCAAAATCCTAAAATATGCACTATTTGCAGGGGGTAGTACTAAAACAAATGTCACACCCGCTTTTTCTTGCCGCTGCTGGCCATGCAGTGTTTGAATTTTGAGGACAGCGCTCTCTAACCCTCAAGAGCCAACTTTGCTTTTTCTTATTCCCCTACCTGCTCTCAAATATTTTTATGTGTACAGGCATGAAAGGCTTATGTTCCTGTATTTCCTCAAATACATGGCACAGAAAACTATTCTACTCTGAATAAGCTTTGTCTCCGTATTCTAATTTTGCAAACAAGACCCTTTACAATTATCATTTACACAGCCCATGACAATTTACGTACAATTTAAAATAGTATTCTCTGAGGAAATCCTGTTCTTAATGCTAATTTTGCTTCCCACGGCATCTTAAACTTTTCTGTCAATTTCACAATGGGCATTGGTTATCAACAGGGTAATTTGTTATTGTAGTATGATAAATATTTTTACTGTTGTCATTAATATGCTTTACATGACTTATTCACCTGCTGTTGGTTGCAAACCAAGGAACTACAGAAACATTGGGGTGGATTCAAAAATGGTAATGCATGGAGGAGATGCTTCACAATCAATGAGACTTAAGTTGGTCATGACTAACTTAAGACCCACCGATCTCAGTGAGTCTACTCAGAGGATAATTTAAGTTCAATTCACTATGCATTATTTCTACACTATTCAAAGTGATAAATGAATTGTAACAAAGTGAATCCATTCAGCATACAAATGATGAAAAATTCTACATTAATTTTGAAATACTCATTTTCCCCCAAAGGAAAAAAATCCTTACTAGCAAACTTGAAGATACAATGGAAATAAAAGCTTTAAAACGGAAAACAGGCTCATGCAAGTATAATATACCTTAAACTATGGACATTAGCCAGTTTCCAACTAATTAAACTTTCTGATTCTCAATGGCTACTCAAATAAAGATTGGCAGGTTGTACACATTCAGATTGTCGGAATGACAAAGTATTTTTCCGCAGTGTTTTCAAACATAACTTTACTTATCAAAATCTATTTTGTGTCAGTATAAATGCTCAGTTATCTTTTAATGTGCATGTTCCTTGACTGAACAGCTATCAACATCTAATATCATTCATTCACTATAGATAATTAATACTACTCTTTCGCTTTAGCTATGTTATCTCTTAAAATAAACATCACATTAAAAAATAACTTTTATTTTCTCTCAAATTAATTCTTTTTAACTCTTTTTATGATAGCTTTGAATCCCATAAAGAAAGATGAATTATCACATACTGATCCCAAGCTGTGAAACAGGAGGAGACAAATAGAGACCCCTACTGTGTTTAACAACGTAGAAGAAATTCCACACTCAATAGAAAAATTTCTACCCTTTTTCCACAGGCCACATAAACTGATAATATGAATGTGAACAGTGGAGGGCACTCTTGCTATGCAAAACTTTGCGTTGACCTGGTATACTTATTTTGATCTATTCAGTGGCCTAAATTTCACTATTTAACAGCCACCTGTGGCACAGTCACTAACTGCTTTCTGCTTAAAACAAATGCAACATCCAGCCAGCCACTAGGCTAGGGCATTTCTTTGCACATATAAAGAACACAGCAAGCACTTTACATTTTGTTTTGACTAACTGCAAAACTGTAAGTATCATATATTAAAATGTTAGTGTATTTTTAGAAGTGTATTTTGGAAAGCAATGATGCACAATGATCTGGCGAAGTTTAAATACTGCACGTATTCCGTTTTACCAGGATTTGTAATTTGTTGCGAGCTAGCTCGTGTTTCCAGTACCCAAACACAGGTGACACAAACTTTTATTAAGAGCTAATACAACATTAAGGTTTAATTGCTGATGTGTATCAAGTGACGAATTATTAAATACTGCATAACAGGAGTCTAAAAAATGTAAGAGATCACTTTTTAATGCGACTTTCCAGCTTCAGATACTGTTCACAAAACAAAAGCTAACATCTAACCCATTTTGACGCTTACAAGTTGGAGAGCACGAGAAACGCAATACCAGTTTGATAACATAGAACCTTCTGTAGAAACATATCTACTCCTGCCACGCTGACAGCATCGTAGCTATTTGCATAAATGCATGGTTGCAATATCAGGCCTGAACTCCAGCCTTGAAATATAACGGTATCTCACCGATCTAGCTCTCCACAGATAACTATTCTATATAAATAAAGTAATATAACCACTAACAAACCAATTGGGTCAGTTGCCATCATCCTTGTGAAACATTAATATGCATAGAAAGTGAGATGGATGACCAACAGAGTCGCTTCGATTAAGCAAAATAAAACTGCATCAGCTCTGGCAAGGTTAATTAAGGAATTCAAAGCTACATAAAACAAGGCTCCCCCCCCCACTTCTTTAGAACTGTAAACACTTGTGTCAAACTAGATGGGGCATTTGATAAGCTGCACAGAATGTAGCAAAAACTCAGACGGATCTCTAGTTAACACTCAGAGTCGGTGTTAACACTTAACAGAACAAGTGGTAAGCCGCGCTGCCAAGGTCAACTGCACAGATGTACTAATTGTATTATGAGCTTGACATCTAGTGGCCACCCCTGGCAGGGCAAAGCAGGCAAAGGTTAAATCAGCAAACCTTGTCAAAGCACTTCTAACTACCCACCCTCAGGGAGAGTCCATCGGAAAGCTTGCTGGCACTCCACACAATCCCACCTTTTCACTGACAACAAACAAAAAAAGACTCTGCAATACACTCAGCACCAAAGCACGGAAAACAGAAAATGGGGGTGGTCTCGAATGCTAAACATAACATATCTACATCTTCAACACAAGGAGAAGGAAAGCATTCCTTTGCAAAATATGCAGACCTCCTATTGTCTTTCATCGGTGCATATTGTTCTATCCTTAGCTCAGCAGTCAAAACTTTTTTACAAGAACTGCTTTTGAATTCTGCTTAGGTATTGCTGCCATATTCATTCATGATTAGACAAAAGAATCACCCACAGTATGGTATTCTTTGATGATGAAGTATTTTTATTTTGCAAAAAGAACCATTGATATTTTATATTTTCTACGGTACTTGTGTGGCATGACTTGTCACTGCTTTTGGCAACTATCCAGCACTTGCTCTATGATTAAAAAAACCCCCATGGATCTCAACTGGTCTACTCTCAAACAAGTTTAGGAGGAGACTATGTATGCACAGCTCATTTCCTTTCCACTGCTTAAGTTCATTTTCCTAGAAAGCACTCTCAAAAACTCCATCCAAACTACTTATTGAATACAAATATTTAAAGTAAAGTAAAAGAAGTGAAATGATTCATATAAAAATGTAACTGCAGCAGACATTTTGCACTATTAGGTGAGAATAATTTTGAATCTATCTATTACTTACTGTTGAAGCTATTTTTAACTAAACCTTCACTATTTGTAAAAGCATGCTGTGTTATATTGCACCTAAAATGTATCATTTCAGTGTTTTCAATTTTTCACCTCCTATTACATTTAGTTCAAAATATGACAGAAACTATTCAACATCCTAGCACATCTGTTTTATTATCCAAAGCTGAATGGATCCTGCCCTTATTTTTTTAAAAAAAAATGCTTACTAGACATGCTAGTCTGGCTTTGGCATTCAGTTAACAAACCAAATCTTAAAATCCTATGTTTAAATGGAAGACGCGCACAATTTTATTTAGGCTGATTCGAATTTCAGAATATTAGTGTGTTAAGAAACTATAAGTAGCTGCTTTAAGAATATATATGATCCTTGAAAAACAACATTTTGGCTAGAAAAGTGATCAGCATTCAAATATGAACATCCAGCTTATATTAATTGCACAGAGCTGATTGTAATGATTTTTCAAATAAAATTAAATGTTTCTTATTCATGAAAGGCATATGTTTCACTGCCTCCTTAAGGAGGCATATCTGGGATTAATAGCACAAAAGAATTTGAGACTTTTTAGTCTGCTTTTATCATTTGCATACTAAAATAATAAACTAGTAAAATTAATTTCTGCTATTAAACCATGCTTTTGGAGGGGTCTTTGAATAGATATAAAATAGGAATGAAATTATTATAATGCAGCCATCTATAAGCCTACAAGTACAAGCAAAATAAGTTAATTGTCTTTCCTCATGCCAACAGTTAATCAGCAAATCTTGTAAAGGCTTATTTTTAAACTGGAAAACAAACAAACCAATTACCTAATTATTATTTGAAGTAGAAAGCTTGGAAAAAGTCACACAATTTCATATTTAATTCAGGGCTTACTGTTACTTCTAATGCTCTTAAGAGTATTACATGTTACAGAACAGTATAACGTAATACCCACACTTCTTTATCTAAATAATTTTAATGGACATTAGCAAGTATGCTACAGACCCACATCTACAAAATAACTGGCTATATTACAATGAACTGAGGGCAGGAAGAAACAACAACCCTAAATGTCTAATACAGTACTGAAGTGAGCCAAAATATTTATATTACTAAAGGTATGCCTATATCTGTCTGTCTGGACATATATATTACTATATCTATTTCAAATGTATCAAAATTATGAGCAGAATTTCAAGAGCAATAATATCAATGTATGACAAATATATATAAATAGCACAATACAAATGTATTTTTGTTAGCCATGTAACATTACTATAAGAGTTGGTTCCTAATAAACGTAAGCTAAGCAATAATTACTGCTACCTTAAAAGGTACAAAATACATTCTCGAAATTTCTTCTAATAATTATTTTTAAGGCCATCTCTGATCAGTTATCATCCACTAGAATACGCTTAGGGTTCCCCCCTCTTCAACATTGTCACTGCATTTGGGTTAAAGTGTGTGCAACATTCCCATTTGCTGTAACAAAACAAGACTGTTCTGTAATGCTAGTAATCTGTTGATTTAGAGATAATCATTTAACTGGGGATGTAAAGTCTCCTGATATTTGAGATTAAACTCATTCAGCATAGAGAACAGCAAATTCACCATATTGGGTTTTATAACAACTCCTTCAGTTATTGTGCTACTCTTTATAATGACCATTTCTTTCAATATGGCACCCTTTAAAACGTTTAGTGCATAAATACCTTTCATTCACTACTTGTCAGCATAAACCGCTATACAGATTCTAATTAATCGCTGCATGCAAGCATTCGTTCTCCAAATTGCCCAAACTATCTTTCCTACAACAAACGTTTCAAAATATCACTTTGCGATATTCTGAGTGGTTTTCATACTTCTGAGAAGGCTCTGCTTCGTGAAATAAAGTTGCACTGCACTGTAGTTCAAGCTGACTTCAAAAATTATTTATTGTATTGCTAAAACTTCCTATTGTAACACTGCCACCTAAATTGACTGGCCTTCGTATAACTTTAAATATGGCCTAATGTTTATCTTCCACTCTGTCAAACTGTCAGGTTTCTTTTTGCTACTGTGTAACATAATATCTGCCAGAAAAAAGGAGCATTAACCCTTAATAGCTTTCCTTAATGAAAGTAGTCTTCAAATGCAACATTAAATGTGATTCTCTGTATGTGTATGTGTGTGTATGTGTATATATACACACATACACATATATGATTCAGGCAAGCTTTAGACTTAGCAGCAGATTAAGCAGTTATGTTATATAAAAGACTAAGTAGTTAAAAATACTAATGAGAATGAAGGTTGAAATATATTTAGATTATAGAGTATTTTTGGGGGGGGAATGCTGCAAGTGTTCTTTTTGCGTGCTATAAATGGTGAGAGCTAGTTTTTGGCCTGTTGCAAAACAGGAGCCAGGAACTGTGGCAATGCCTTGACTTTAACTGTAAACTACAATGATGAGAGCTGACTTTATAAGATAGGTTTGAACTCTTATGAGCCTTTAAAGAGAAAAAAATACTTAATTGTAAAAAATGTGTAAATGATGAGCACCAAACTCATGTTCCTAAACATACAGCAGTTTATATACCTCCCTATATTCACGTTTCTGAAAATGAAAGTGCAACATGCAAGCAGGACTACTTCAGCTCCTTACTAATCCCTTACAATACTGTATGAATTAAGATATATTAAAAAGGGACATAGAACATTCTGATTACAACATTCTAAAGCAGAGAAGTATTTACATTGTTGCATTTTAAGGGCTGCTGTGAAAGCCGATTTTGAGCTATTCAAGGACCACAATAATAACGCTTTTAAAATTCCTCACTGGGATGCAATGTAGTCCTTTTGATGGAAAGACTGTCTTTCTCATTCGGCAGAAATAAATCCATTCATTTGATCATGTAGTCATTGAGGGCAATACAAAACAAACCAAGTGTGAGAAATTCTATGTGATGAAGTAAACAAAACAAAACCCCAAAAAAGAAAAAAAGAGAAAAAAACATTTCCATGACAAAAAGATTCTTTGTTCTTAATCTACACACCATATGCAAGCGTTTCTTTTTAGCATATCTCCTGTTCTAATCTTGGGTGACATGGCTACATAGATAAGAGATGCTAAGCAACACCCCCCCCCAAAAGAAAAACCCTCCAAGCTGAACAATTTTCTTCAATTTATTAACTCACCAGAAGTACCATAAAGAGGCACTTTTTTCCCCTCGTTAACTTTTTAAAATATTCAGTGTTGTCTAAATTCTTAAACCAAGGACCCTCCCAAACCACTGCAGATTTAAATAACAATGCTGTATCTTTATTAAAGAAATGCTGATTTGCCTGCATTGAAGTATTTTGAAACCAAAGGAAGTGTTAATAACAAAACAAGAAATGTGTAATTTTATACTTCTGCTGTGACCCAGGGAACTTGTTTCGCTGCCTATCCATTATTGCCATTACCCAAGAAGCTTTTCACATTACTAGCTGCAGCAGCCAACCCCTTCCACTTCTGTTTTTGGAGTCCTTTTAGGAAAAGGAGATGATAGGAATGGGAGGCCCTGGGCATTTGGCAATCTAGCATATGCTTACGAAACCAAGCCACACTGCCCTCAGCTTCAAGGCTGCAAAGTTTATTTAAAATAGTGAAAAACCCTTTGTTGCCAACTTCATCTTCCCCCTCAGAACAAACTCCTTTTCCAAGATGTTGTGTTTTTTCTTGGGCAAAATAAAAAGGAAGAAGGCTGGATGAAGTAAATATTGATCTGCAGGGAGGGGAAGAAATTTATTTCCAACCACGATTTTTCCCGATTACGCTGGAAATGTAGGCGATAACTTTATGAGGGAAAGGATGAAAAACTTCCTAGTGGATTTTGTCTTCCCCTCCAGAAGAAAACAAGTGGCAAATTTTTTTAAGTGCCACACGGTGAATATAGTTAGAAAGTGATTGTAACATGTTCGGAAATGACAGCTCAAGAAAATAAGTTTGAGCAGCTGCAAACCAGAGAGATTTGGAAATCGGAGGCTACTTGTTTCACTAGCATTTTGGGCAAGGCTGAGTGCGCCCTTTGGCACGCAGGGGCCCAAAAAACACACCCTTTTCCAACCTTGTGAGGAAGGGGAAAAGAAGATGGCAATTCCTACTCCAACCTCGACGCCATGGACATCTTCCTGGCAATAGAGATGGCAAGGGAAGGGAAGGCGGGAGTAGAGACCTAAGCTCTGGCCCTGAGGGCAGGCAACTTCTCCACCTCAGGCCTGCCTCCCTCTCGCCCAGGAGAGACATCTTCTCCCTTTGACCCTCTCCAGAAAGGAACCACCACCACCACCCGCCCCTCTCGCCTCGGCCTGTTCCTTTGAAGGAAGCCGCAGGAAGTCATAGGCGCAGATAGCGATCTTCTTCTCCCAAGTCCTCGGCCTGGCCACCTTCTCTGGGCGTCGGAGGGAGGAGCCTCGGGGGCCTCGACGAAGCCCCCTCTCGCCCACCAGTTCCCAAGGGCCAGGGGGGGAAACTGAGGGGCTTACTTCAGAGTAAAACACGGTTAGGACCGGGGGGGAGAGATGGGGTTGTTCCCCCCTCCCCCTCCATCCACACAGAGGCCTCGTGGGGTTTATTTGTTGCCAAGGGGGACGCGACAGCTGCCGCCGCCGTCAGGGCCGCTTCCGGGCGGTTACACCAGCGGAGCCCAAAGTCTGTAGTTTGCAGCCTCGGCGGCTTGGTCAAAACGGGGTGAAAAAAGCTCTTATGAACTTTTCGCTTTGGAGAAAGCGGCTGGGTTTCTTCCGTTCCAAAGTCCCCACCGTGAACCCCGATGGGTGAGGCGGCGAGAAGGCGAGCCTGGGCTGGGCGTGGGGGACTCTGCCCGCTCGCCCGCCCCCCGTCGAAGTGTCTCCCTCCGAAGCCCAGCCATAATTCAAGCGGCCGGGCGCACGCAACAGGGCCAGCCAGGGCTTCGCGGGAAGGGAGGGAAGCTCGGCAAGGTGGAGGCGGGGGAGGGAGGGAAGCCGGAAGAAACTTGGGCCGAGCGGCTGAACTTTCCTGCCCGACGCCGGCTGCACTTTCCGCCGCCTCGCGCTTCCCAAGGAGGCGGGCGGGCGGCGGGATCGTTTCTAGGCTGAGCTCCCCCAGAAGCCCAGGATCAGGAAGCGCACAGCCCTCGCCTCCAGCCCTCCCTAGCCCCGGGGCTGCTGCGCCCTCTGGCTTACCCTGCTCCGAAAGCACCTCGGCTTGCAGCTCCTCGTCCGATCTGAGATGCTGGGGCTTGGCTTGCTTTCGCCGAGACATGCTGCTAACTGAGGCGTCTTCTGGTGCCTGCTTTTTGCAGAGACATCGGCGAGAGGTGGAGCGCTGGGGTGGGGGGGGAGGGGGTGGTGGAGGGGCGATTAGGTAGGTGGGGGGAGGAGGAGGAGGAGGACTTGGTGGCGAGGGGAAAGTCGAGTCGGCGTCGGTGTCGGGCGGGCCACCCCTTCCTCCGGATTTCGGCGCCGATCAATTAAGAGCAGCAGCAGCAACTCCCCCCTTCCCGGCGACAAACTCAAGAAGCGCCCGAGCAAGTAGCGGCGGCGGCGGCTGAGCCGGGCGGGGGCTCCGCGGGTCTGTGCTGGGTGCGCGGCCGGCTGCGCGCCTCGCGCACGGGGCTCAGTAATTATGATTGTGAATAATGCATGGCGATTAATGATGCCGGGGGCGAGCGCGGATTGGCCCGGCTCCAGCGGGCTCGGGCTGCATATGTAAATGAGGGAGGGCGCTCAGCAATTAGCCGCCTCAGTCCGCCCAAGGATGCGTCTGCCCGGCACCAGCAGCGCCTCCTGCGAGAGGCACCGACTGCAGAGGTAGCGGCGGCGGCAAGCGGGGACACGGGCAGCGGCGGCGGCAGCAGCAGCAGCAGCACAGCGCGCACCCCGCGCGGGGCTCTCTCTCTCTCGGCGTGTGCATTCACTTTACACCACATAGGTGCCCCGGCTTCCCGGCTGCGGGGAGGGCATGTTCTCTCGCGGCTTTTCCGCCCCTTCCTTTCAAACAAAATTACATCACTCTATGTCTTTTTTCCAGGTTCCTCTTTACCCAGAAGTTAGTCTGCATCGCCCTTAAGTTTCTTTCTTCTTCCTGCTGCGGCGCCTGGCTAACGTCTTTTTGTCGAGAGATTCTTTTTATAAAAAAGAAAAGAAAAGAAAAGAGGAGGAAACAAAACAGAGAGCGCCAGCAACTTTTGCCTGTGTTTGTTTTCTGCTCTTCGCTGCCTCGTCCTGCGTCGCCTTCCCTCCTGCGATCGCTGGCCGCCTGCGCTGACTTCGGCTTCTCTGGGGAGGGGGGGGCGTTGTTTGGAGATCGGGGAGGGGGTCGAGCAGCCCAACTCGGGGCTGGGGAGTTTTGTCTTTCACCTCTCGCCTTCTCTCCCCCTCCTTCTTTGTCTTGCAGCTTCTCTCTCTTCTCTCGCGCCGACCAACAAGAGCCGCACGGCCGGTGCCTCCTTTGCTGGAAGATCGCCGCCGGTGGCCACTTCCTGTTGTCCGGTGCTCGGAAGTTTTCTGTTCTCTCCTCTCTCTCCGGCTCCGGCACAGGTTGCGGTGTGACTTCCCCGCTCTTTGGGGGCGCCGCCGCCGCCACTCCTCCTCCCCACTTGCTCCCGTCTCCCTTCTCCCGAGTCGCTGCGCCCTCGGTGCCAAAGGATCTCGGTTTTGTTTGCAAAGAGAGAGAGAGAGACAGACAAAATCCTTGGTCGCCGGCAAGGGGGGTGGGGTGGGGGGAAGGTGGGGAAAACCCACCACCGGCGACCCCCAGCGAGGCTTGGGAGGGGGAGCGAGGGTTGGGCTGCCGCGGGGGAGGTGGGTATTCCCTGGCCGCCTCCCCCGCCTCTTCCTCCTCCTCCTCCTCTCGCACTTTCCTCGATTGGGCGGCAGCCTGCCTTGGCACCCGGCGCTCGCCAATCGATGCCTCCCCCTGCGCGGGAGAAGGAGGACTGCGCGCCGCCAGGGCGTCGCGGGTTGCGGCGGAGAGAAACTTTCAAGTTGGGCAGCGGCGGCGGCGGGGCTCCGCCTCCTCCTCCTTCCTGCTGCTGCCCCCTCGCCGCCGACGCCGGACGAGCAGCTCCCGGGCGCCACCGAGGGCGCCTCTCCGCAGCAAACACTTGTCCACACCGGTGGCTTCTCTCCCCCCCCCGCCAGACTCCCTCTCTTCTTCTCTCTTGTTTTCCCCAAGAGAGAGGAATCCCCCCTCTCCCCCCCCTCGATTCTCTCCTGGGATTTCCTCCCAGTTTCTCAACTCCAGTCCTGCTTCAAGACCGGGGGTGGGGGGCGTGGGGCTGGGCGCTCCGCTCCGGATCCACCCCGAAGTGTGAAACTCAGCCACAAGTTGGGCAGGAAAGACTTCCCACGACGGCGCCCACCGCTAGGATGTCCCACGGACCTACTCGCCTCCTCCAACCTTTGCATCAACCTCCTGCCATCCTTTCTTTTTGTTTTCTTCTCCATTTCTCCCCACTGACTCTCTCTCTCTCTCTCCTCCCCCCCACCCAAGTTTTGCCATCCCAGCTAGATTTCGCTGCTGCTGCTGCTTTCGGGCTCCGTATCACCTCCGGCAAAGTCTTTGGTCTCGGGCTTGCAGGCGCCCACCTTGCGGAAACGGGGGAAAGGAGAGGCGCGGGGGATTTGGGGGAAAGGGCTTTCCTCCCTCCCCCCTCTCTCTTGCATTAGGCCCCCTCCTTTCACGTAATCCCTCCATCCTCAGCCTTGAAGGACATCCACAGCTCGGCTTCTCTTGGGGAAACGGCGCTTGTTAGGGAAACTTTTCCACGCTGCGTTCAGCGGAACCAGCGCCGTTCCTACCGAGCGCTTCTCCTCCGTTGCGCCGGCTTCCCTTCCCTTTCTGTTCCGTTTGTTGCGAAACAAAACAAAACAAAAAAGTTTAGACAATCCCGGCAATCTGATTTAATTTCTTCTCTCAATCTCTCCCGGCAATCTGATTTTTTTCTCATTCTCTCCCCCTCTAAAACACTAAAACTACGCCTTTTCGCATCGTTTTTAATAGTCGAAGTTTTTGAACTAAAAACAAAACAAAACCCGGAAAGGGCTAAACGAATAGATATCCCCAAAACAAGCCTCCACCTGGATCGAGACTTTATACACCACGAAAACAAACCCAGAGAGCATTTTCTGCTAATTCTCCCCATATTCCAAGTGTTTCGAATGCGATGCATACATGCTGTGAACGTGAGACTTTTATTTACTTTTTCTTGCTATTTGTTTTGAGTTTCTCTTATTTATTCATTTTCTCCCTTGCCTTCCTCCTCCTTCTCTCCCTCGTTTGCCTTTCTGACTTCTCTCCAGGAAGACTTGGAGTGGTTCAAGGCAGCTGGGAAGTTTTGCCGGCTCGGCTGGGTCCTCTGCCAGCAGAAAACTGGGGAGGGGAGGGGGAGACGAGAAAGGACGAGAGGTGCAGCTCGGCGAGAATCGGAGTTTGCTGGGGATTGTGTGAACGTTTCCCCCACAAGTAGACTCCTTTTCAGGACCCCCTGCGTATGTGCAAAAGTGGGGCAGAAAGGAATAGGTCCAGGGGACCGGCAGCGACTGCTGCTATAGAAACCTTCCGGCCGGGAATTAAAACCCAGGCGGGTCCGAGATCTCCCTTTTCTTTTTGGCGTGTTGGCATTTCTTCAGAAGTGCAAAAGGCCAGTTATTTAGTTTGGCTGGGATCCTAAGCACATTTACTTGAAAGTAAACGCCCGCTGGATCCGAGGGAGCTCGGTTTCCAGTTCGCGCCTGCCTAGGGATATTCTGTGCCTTCCAAGAAAATGTACCTAAAGCATCTTCACCCGATCAGATTTAGATAGCTATATCTGCCTATATAAATATAATTTCAGTTTCAATCCGGTCATCACCTGCAAAGCAATTTCTCGGAAGCTTGCTCACCATCCCAAACCATGGTTTTTGTACGTGGATTCAAATAAAATATTCTTCTAAAAAATATACCATGAATGGGAGTTGTCTAAAAGCTTACTTTCGCTTCTTGAAAATCCCCAACACATACACTACGAGAGATTTTGTGGGATGGGAAAGGATCTCTAAGGGGGAAACGAAAAGGGGGGGAAAGAGCCACTTAGGGATGTTTAATGACCAGCCGGCCTTAAGAAGGCATCGTTACCAGATTTGTATCTCCGGTATTTGCATAGCACTGCATCTCACATCTTTTCCGGTTTTGTTTTAAGCACACACACGTTGTTGTTGGTTATTTAATGCGGGCCGGGGGAGATAGGTAGGGGCGTGTGTGTGTGTATTCTGGGAGTCGAAGGACTTCTGAAAGTTCTTGCTTTAAAGGCAAAAGAATACCAACACTTCTCCTCTGCCTGTGTGGAAGTGGGTCACCAGAGGAAAGCCTTTAATGGAAGGGTCGCTCATCCTCTTTACTTCACACCTGCTTGCGCGCTGCCACCCCCCACCCCAAAATCTTTTCCCCGATCCGGCGGAGAGAGGACCGACATTTGTCAAATCCGGTGGCTCCCAGTTCTGGAGATTCCGCTTTCTCCCTGAGGGCTGTAGTTTAAGGGAGAAACAATCAGGATGTGAACAATCGAAACCGCACCAATTCTACTCTCCCTACAAACACTTTCTCTCTCTAAGAAAGTTTTCTGTAGCCCTATCCTAAAACCTTCAAGCCGAAATAAAGGAAGTAAAACGTGGGGCGATATACAGAGGCACTTTAGATAGCAGGTTAACTGATCTATGTATGGATTACAGCACAAGCGTCGAGATATTAAAATAATAATAACCTATAAATCCAAAAATCAAGAACGTGTGGATACAATTCCAGCCATTTTACTCCTCGCCCTACTGGTAGTACAGAAACCTTATAATATTTTAATACATAATAGTGGGTGGTGCGTGGGGGGGCATAATCAAACACCAACTTGCTTTCCCCCCTCCCCCTGTAATTAAATCTAATTTGTTAATTGCCCTTCCCTCCGCAATGGTGTTTTCATCTGAAAGGAAGGCACGCATTTTGTCTGCTTGATAATAATATTTTTCCAATTAGTACTGTATTTTGTTATAACATTAATGGGACACACAATTATGCAGGCTTCCTTTCACTCGTATCCTTGAGAAGTGGGGTGGTTGGTGGGGAAGGGGTGGCAGAGGAATCTGATCTGCAAGATTGATTTCTCAAGAGGAAAAAGGGTAAAGAGTTTAATCTCCCGTGTGTATATGCATATCTATATAACTCCGGACAGGGGCTCGCAAATCCGAGAAAACCTTCAAAGCGAGACTCACGTGCAGAGAAGGTGGAGCTCACACTTTCCGGGTACATGCTAAAAAGAGAGAATAAATTTCCTGATTGCAGGTTTGTGTGTGTGTGTGTGGGCGTCCATTATACGGAGTTTAATGTTCATTATCTTTTCGTTCCCCTCTAACAGAATCCTCTAATTCATGTCTGCTCAGAAGCACACCCCATTGAGCTCAATGGGATTTACTCCCGGGTAAAGGATGTAAGAGGATCGCAACCTCAGCCTCCAGCTCGAGCCATTCCTCCAGCCCACCCTGAATCCCCATCTCCCCTCCCCTAGTTTTCCTTTGGAAAACTTGGAAATTTCAATTTGCTCCCCCCCTCACCCCCCAAAAAAAACACGCGCGCCCGCGCGCGCGCGTCTGCGACGCTCTTTAAAGAACGGCTGGCAAATCCGCCGGCACTTGAGCGCAGATATTGCTAGATTAATATTATTATTGGTAAGAAGAAGTAATTGATAACACCACCTGCCACTCCAGAGCAATCAGGATGATAAATGTTTCCATCAGAGGGAAATCTGTGCTTGGTCTACCACAGCCTAATCCAAACAGCATGTCAAATGTCAATTATAAAGATGTTTCTTTTCTGTTACCATTTTTTTTTTTGGAAGGGTGCTGGTGGAAGAGGAAAGGACGAGGGAGGTAGAGAGCAACTATCTCTGCCTGACGGATTTATAGAGCCTGCCCGGCGCTTAGGTAAAGGAACCCCTGACCATTAGAATATTGCCCAAGGATGTCCTCAGACTGAAACCGACCGTGCTTTTAAGACAGCAACTGGACACAGTTCCTAGGTCTTTCTCCCAATTAACCAAGGGATCAGTAAAAGGATCAGTGAGAAAACAGGCAGTCCTGAGATATGCTTTATTTCCACATCACATTAAAAAAAAAAAACTCAACCCAACAAAACACCCAGATCAAGTAGAGGCGAGGATAGGAAGGAGAGAGGTGCCTAACTGTGATGGCCCCCACAAGGCATATTTAGCCCAGAATCCCCACGAAGAGAATTTACATGAAACTAAAAAAAAACCACTGCTTTCAATGGGGCTGCCTTCTTTGTGCTCAGGATCTCAGCTTTGCATATGCAAATATCATCTAAATCGACCGTGTACAGTAGATGTATGCGCGCGCCCGCGCGTCCATCGTTATCTGTCTGGTATACGTTGTTATGTAGTTGTGTACCTACCCGGCCAGACATGTGCAAAATTGGCACCAGCGTAATGACCATGGAGATGTGTTATCTATATAGACGCATAACCCAACTATTTATTTTCACGCACTCTCACACCCTCCCAAGCACACACGCAAATTTCACCCTTCCTCTCTCCCCAAACACGCACGGTTATACACATCTATTTGTAAGGTACAATTTATATTTCAGCAGATTATGAGTTAACCGTCTCCCTCCCGTGCCTAAAAAAAATGAGGAAAGAAACTTTGCTTCCTCTCAGTTCCAGATACGGTTTTTCTTTAAGATTATTATTAGCTGGTATTAATAGATGCACAGGCCTCAAAAGACGAAATCAGCTATTGATAATTGCAAGAAGTATACGGCAGCTACTGTATCGATCGGCTTGTCCCTTATTCCCCTGGTATGGGAGAGATAAGAAGACACACTCTTTAGTGCAATATAATTTCTTTTGACCTATCTGCTTGCTACAGACTTATGATGAATAGCCAGAGTGGTTAAAGTCCTTTATCACGAAAGTTGCCCCTTGATATAATATTGATTCTTTATAACTAGCTCCAAACACAAAAATCAAAGTGTCCACTTGGCCATCATCATCATCAATATCATCACAAAAGCTCTGGAATAAAGATCAGCCGAGGACGGAAAATGCTTTCTATAATCTGCCCTCCTAATCTTTATTTGCTGATGATGAAAAAGAAAAGGGGGGGTGCAGGGAGGAAGAGGTTGTGTGTCGTCTGAACCAGTGGGATGGAAGCGGAGAAATTAGGCAAAGGAAAAGCGCTTTTATTTATTTTTTATTTGCAAAGGAAAATTAAGCGGGGAGTGGGGATAGATAAAAGCACCCCCCCACTAAAGGATGCCACAGGGAGTCGGTTTCGAAACTTCCTATCCAGGATAGCATCCCTTCTTTCCGGCCCAGTCAGACGCAGAAAGTTCTGCATGTTAGGAGCAAAACAAAAGGCGCGACAATTCTTATAAACAATGCTAAGTTTGTTGGCGGTTGCTTCTTCAGGAGAAAGCAACCCTGTCGTCGCCCTGCTGTTCTTCCCAATGAGCCTCTCGGTTCCCTTTCCAGACAGGCTTCATTTCTATAAAGCCATCAATAATCTCTTTTAGGTGACAGGTATGCAGCTCGGGAGGCGGAGGGGGTCACGTCAAGACCGCAGCTTATGGGATGTTGTCAATGGGGATGGACAACCGTGCACAGGCGAGCCCGGGAGCCCAAGCCACGTGTGGGTTTCACCCTGACCCCACCATCCTCACTCCCCAGGAACTCGCCGGCGTTTCCTTCCGTTCCTTTGCTGCATTCGGACAGTTCGCAGTCTCTGCGTTCGTGTGCATGCGAGAGAAAATGGGCCGCTGGAGAGGAAAGAGAGAGAGAGAGAAGGAAGTTGGACGTCATGCCTCTTGGAGCAATCGGGAGTGGGAATGGTTTCATTCCGTGCAAAGTGGACGTGGCTCGTCGTTAATGGGCTAGTTAGGCTCGCCTTAACGCTGAGCAGCCACTTGCAGGCCAGACAGGAGTTGGAAGGGGGAGGGGCTGCCTGGCGCGGGACGGGAGGGTGGGGGCGGGCGAGCCAAGAAGTTCCCTTCCTTTTCGGCCAGCTACCTTTCCAGGGAAAGATGAGAAAGCTGGACACGGAAACAAATTCTTCCAGACTGGTCCCCCCCCCCTTTAAACAAATACGAATAGAAGTGATCGTGCCTTCCAGGTCAGATCTTGCCCTCCAGAAACGGCAAGACGGTGGTGAGGAGGCCTTTCCCTCGGAATGGTCTTGGTCTGTTGCGGAATTAAGACCCGGAAGCAGGCGAGCGAGTCACGGCAGGTTACGCGCCCACACAGCCGCCGCGATATTGCTTCTGACCTGGAAGCGTGAAAGGATGCGATTTAAAACCCGAGAAAGGGGAAGGAGGGCGCGGACACGGGAACCCTATGAAGAAGAGGGGCGAGGTGGGGAGGGAGGGAGAGAGAGAGAGAGAGAGAGAGAGAGAGACTTGGATCGGCCTGCGGCGCTTCTAAGTACCGGATCTATCTATCATCTATCTATCATCTATCTATCTATCTATCTATCTATCATCTATCTATCTATCTATCTATCTATCTATCTATCTATCTATCTATCTATCTATCTATCTATCTATATCTATCTATGCCCTTCCGCCACTCCGCCGCCTTCCCTTCTCGCCCGCCAAGGAAGCGCTCCTCTGGCAAGCAGCCGCCTTGTCCTGCTGCGTCTCTCCTGCCTGCCTGCGTCTCTCTCCCTCTCCCCCGGCTCCCTTTCCTCTCCAAGCGCTCGCTCCCTCGTCTGCCTCTGCCTCCGTCCCCGCCCGACGTTGCCTTTGCCTCTCCAGCCGCGGGAAGCGCGCCCTCCCCTCCGGCTACTCGGCGACCCGGCCGGCCGGCCCGCTCCTCCTCCTCGCCACCAACTTCCTGGCCAACTTCGCAGAGCTCCCTGGTTGTGGGGAGACCCACGAAGATCGGACGACCCCCACCCCCTTTGGCGAGGCCCCCCCTCACCCCCCCGGAGATCAGGGAGCAAAAAGGGAGGGAAGACAGGATAAATAAATAAAGGCGCTTCTATATAACGCTAAGGGGTAGGTAGTGGCTGGTGGTTACTTCATACGCAGAAGTAAGCCCCATAGAATTGAGGGGGGGGGGATTCTTCCCAGGTAAGTGGGTAGAATGAAGGATCCCAGCGATCATTGGGAATGATTCACAGAGGCGCAGGAGATTTAGCTCCGAGCCTATCTCATCACCTTATATATAGTGTAAACGTGTTTCAAGATGGAGAGGGCCCGAAAACAGTATTCCGTGGTTGGGGGGTCTAGGGAGGAAGGCTATCTTCCCCCTCTGTGCTACAAACTCAAACCTTCCTTCCAACTCCCATTAATCTTTGAATAACATTACTGGGTAGTTTTGTCAGTCTCCTTCTCTCTAAACAAAACATCCCAAACAATGTTTACATCTAAGTCCCACCGAGTTTATTTACTGGAACTTCTTAGTGAGTATGCCTTAGTGTTTCAGTCCAGATCTGACAGTCTGTCAAACGCTTACAGGGCTGGCTGGATCACTCATGTATACAAGCCTCTTTTCCACGCAAAGAGTTTCTTGTCATTCAGTCACCTGCAAGCAGCACACCTAGAGGCCAAATTCTATTCCTTTTTTTCCACGCATATGCCATCAGCTCATTATATATACAGATCTGTCTCTTTCTCTCTCCCACACTCACTTGAGTGGAATTTACCCTTCCAAGTTTTTGCTTGTTGATGCTGCCCCAAGATTTGTTCAAGGTTCGCAGTGAAATAGAATAAAACTTTACTGCATGTTCTGTACTGTAGGTCACTGGGATGTCAAATTCATAATGCTAGGCAGAGAGAATGTACATTGAATGAAAAACATGCGCGCGTGCACACACACACACACACGACAAATTTCAAGTTTTTGGATGCAGGAAGAATAGACGGATTCTAAGCGGATTCTTTGTGTCGTCCTTTTCTAGATAAGGATGCACATTCAATTTTAATGTGACTGTGCACATAGGCGCATGGGCAGGCACATATGCAGAATTTTGTAAGTGCCTCTTGTGCTGTTTATCTGCGAGTGGAGACTGAAAATTCCACTGGCCCTTGAACTGCTGGTATGTCAACAAAGTTGATCAAGTGGTGTCGTTTTTGTTCAACGGTGCGTTTTCTCTCTACTATGACCTAATGCTGTGTGCTATTGAATTTTGCAAAATACATCCATGCTTCCCTTGGGCAGAGCTAAGGTGTAAGAGTTGATGACTAACAAAGGTAATATAGATTAGAATCAATTCACCTTATCTGGTAAAAAAGTAACAACATTGTGTCAGCGGTGCGAACATCCTCTCATCAAATGACACAATATAATTTGATTAGTTAAATAAATAATCAGCTATGTCCAGACATATAGGTCACCTACTTGCAAATTAGATTACTCTGTTTACTTACAGGCAGCACCTTGATTAGTAAACACTTAGGTTCTTTTTCCTTTTTCATATCTTCTATCCTGCCTGGCTGTTAAGACAGAACAGGATAATTTTTAGGAGTTTAACATTTGTACCTAATAATTTTTAGGAGTTTAACATTTGTACCAAATGTGCCCTGGCTGTATTGTATTCATTCTTATGTGACAGTGTATTTATTTGCTGTCAAATCTAAATAAAAATAGAATAAAATGTAAAACAAATAAGCATGATCTTATGACTAATTTTTTTTTGGAGCATATACATGATAGAAGCCATTGTATTCTATACTTATTATCCAAGTGGTGATTCTTATTGTAGCTAAAACAGCAACCTCCATGCATAAAGAGGAAGAAGTCAGCAGGCTTGAGGAATCCCAAAATTTGGCAGGAAGTCCTTTTTTTGGGGGGGGGGGAAATCTCTCACACAAAGCAGTTCAACAAAGACTAAACATGCTCAGGGGTACAGAATGCTGACTGTTGAAGCAGGAAATGGAAAAACGAAGTGAGGGAGGGAAATAAGAATGGAGTATTCTGGAAACGACCATGGCTGGCTGCCTGAAATCCTGAACAGAAACGCTTGTCACTGCAACATTTTGTTGCAGGTTCAACTTGTCTAATAATATTGTTATGAGTTTGTGGGGGGTGGTGTTAGTGTTAGTTGGATGTGGTGGTATGAGGAAAACATAACTTATATAGAAAGGAGAGTTCCTGGATGCCAAGATCCAAGTTTGGGGCATACTCTTTGATGAGAAAACCCCCTCGAGATTTTTTAAAAAATCACAAAATGTGCAGCAAAGTTATGCATGGAAATATAGGCTGCTAGACCTTTAAAATATGTGCCCTTTAAAGTGAGTTCCAAAGTTCCCCTATTTCTCTAGCAAAGGAAAAGACCACATATTTGGTAAGTTAAAATTGGTTTACTTACAAACTCTCCAAATGTCAGATTCATGTGCTTTTCCATACAGCATTCAGAAAAAAGCTGCCCAGGCAGTAAAACTTGGCTTAGTTACAAAGTGGTGAAAGTTTCTAAGTTATTAGTATAGGAACTCAAGAGGGGCTTATGAGAGCCATGCAGTCTGAGCAACCAAACCTCTTTACATGCTGAGCTTTTCAGGTAGGCTGGAGGTTGAACAATAGGCTTGATTACTCATTTCCTCCCAAGATAAGGGGAAGCAACATAGCTAAGCCTGGCAGGACAGCTTACTCTATGATATTAACCCCTTCATTCATTAATTGTGCATGCAGTTGTTGTATTTGAGAAGGGGTCTGTGGGATAACTAGCCTCATATAACCAATATGCTTAAGTCTAATTAATGCATGAAGGGGTTAATGCTGAAGGAACGTGGCCCTCAAGAAAAGAAAATGTAGCCCACCCCGACTGAATGTATTGGGGGTCAGTGAAGATCACAAAGCAGTTTTTTGTTTTTTGTTTCATTTTGTTTATGAATTCCTTCCTATGAAACATCTCAAAGTGCTATAATAACCTGGAAACCGAACAACAAAATTTAATAATGGAGTAGTGCAGTGTAGTGGTTAGAGTGTTGGACTAGAACCTGGGAGGTCAGGATTTATATTCCCACTCAGCCACTAAGCGCATGGGGGGACCTTGGGCTAGTCGCTGCCTCTTAGCCTAACCTACCTCACAGAATTGTTGTGAGGATAAAATGGGCAGGGGGAAAACCATGCACTTTGGGGAAAAGGTGGGATGTAAATCAAATCAATCAACTAATCAGATAAAGCATCAAAATCCATAAAACGGGATTCCACTCATTCTATACACTTCCACTTACCCAATACTCGCATAAATTCTGCACCCACAAACACGCCCATCCCTCTGTCAACCTACACCTGCATACATTCACTCATGTTTGTAAAACACACCCTCCGTCACGCTTAACAATTAAGGGGCCCCACCAGTCCCCTGGCTACTTATACAAAAAGACCGTATAATGACACTGGCAGCCTAAGAGGATGTGGCTAAAACCAAATTTAATCTAGGACTCCACCGATCCCAATTGAAACCTTACACCATTCGTCCAAACATTCATTCGCATAGGGCTATTGTCTATGGGAGAGGAACTGAGCACTCGCCCACATTAATCAGTCACCTGTTTCCAGCTCCCACCTGAGAAATGGCCCCATGTGAGTTTTCTATGGGGGGGGGAGATGGTTTCATTTATGTGATCTCCCCCCACCACCGGAGCATGAAATGGTTCAGTGTTAGGTGAAGTTCCATGTGATGCTTCTGAATGTTAACCTCAGCCCTTTAAAACTTGGATGTGTGGGCTGAAGAGTCAAAGGACCTGAAGCAAAGGACAAGTCTCTCTCTCTCTCTCTCTCTCTCTCTCTCTCTCTCTCTCACACACACACACACACACACACACACACACACGGAAAGAAAGTGGCAAGCTGAGAGAAGAGCATGGTGTCTGTGTAGGGTTGCAGGCTGGGTGATGTGCTACTGGAACGGGCCCATGAAGAAGACACTGGCTGGTTTCAACAACACACAGGAACCCAAAACAGGATGGGTTCAAGAGTAACCATCAGAATCTGATCTTCAAATCTTTCCTAAGTTTGGGGTAGAAGGTAGGTACCATTTTAGGGCAGAGAGACTAGGTACATGAGATAAATATTTGAAAGCACTGCACATGCAGAACAACATACGACGGATTCCATCCATTCAGAAAACTGTTGTGGTGAACTGGAGTGAAGGCCTGCCCTTACTTGGGTAGAAATAGAAAAGGAACAAGGACTGAAAATGAGAAGATTATGCTTTTCAGACAGTGGATTTGGATTTGGACAGCGTAAGGAATGTGGGATAAAAAGGACAGTGTAGGATTTAGTTAGCGGTGACCAAAGTTCTTTTCCTATTACAGAGGGGAGTATTTATAATTTTAACAGTTTTTAACACACACACACACACACACACACAAAATGATAGAACAATCCAAAGTTGGGCGAGAGCTGCTCAAAACCATTTATTTAGCTGTTCATAAACAGGTTGCAAGTGCTTCAGGCCATTTGTACTGCTGAAATAAATATCAAAGAAGGGGGGGGGGTAAAAAAAAAAATCCATCTGAAACACCCACTTCTGCTTTTTAAGGCCCTCACTAGCTGACAGAGAGTCAAAATGAATTTTTTAAACAAAATTTGAAGTGTTCATGATACAACTACACAATCGTGCACTTTGCTGAGTGTATGTGTATTCTGTGCTTTTGCTAATGTCACCTGACAACACTTTCATTCAAGGTAAGGCAACATGGCAGAAAAAGTATTGACTTTCTGTTTTTCTGTCAGTGAAATGTATAAAATGCTGTGGGTTTTCCCCCCTTCTCCTGGACAAAATTGATAAAGTATCACCTTTGGATTGTGAACATTTACTTAAATTGTGCAATAATACTCTCATATTGTGGGCTTGGCTATTATAGCAAAATCTTCGCCATTATTGAGATCAAAATCAATTGATCAGTCAATCATCCTGTCTGTTTTCCTCTCCTTGCAGAGAAAATGGAATAGAAAACAAACTGAGCCCTGTCTTTCTTTATATTATCTGGTGCGGAATTAGTTTCTTGTTTTATTTTTGCTTTTAAAAAGGTATTCATACAAACACTTTTATGATTTGAGTGTACAAGGTTTAAAACTACTGAATTTATTTTCTTTCAAAACAAGAACAAGACTAACCACGTGCGCATGCACACACATTAATTTGAGCCATGAAAGGTTGTGATCCTTGCCGAGTCCCACATTGCACTCGGATGATGTAGCATCAAGAAAACTGCACATTCCAAGAGTAGGAACATCTGAAGATTAGCAGATAATGGACCTCCATGTGAAAGAGTAGCTATTGGATCCAGACCCATTACACAACAATGCAGAGCATCTGAGCATGCATCTGAACCCTCTGGAGAATCAGCTCATCAACTAGCCAGGATTCTTTACTTCCTAGTAAAACCGTGCTAAGGAAACATCAGATCTGCACAGAAGCAACAGTATCATAAGAGTACATGGCACCAGGGCAGAGTGCTTATCCTTTAAGCATTATCCATACTATGTGCTGAGAAGCAGGACACACATTCTGAACTGTGTTCAAGTAGAAGTAAGCTGTCTTCTCCTTGGAGCAGGGTCTAGGAGATATTGTGCTTGATCTGAAATGACATATTCCCACATCCTGCTTTCAGCCCACCTGATTCTGGAGCTAATTGCCAGTTATTACTGCTTATTATTATTATTTCAAAATATAAAACCACAAAATACATAATCAAAATACAGTGGTACCTCAGGTTAAGTACTTAATTTGTTTTGGATGTCCGTACTTAACCTGAAACTGTTCTTAACCTGAAGCACCACTTTAGCTAATGGGGCCTCCTGCTGCTGCCTCGGCGCCGGAGCACGATTTCTGTTCCCATCCTGAAGCAAAGTACTTAACCCGAGATAATATTTCTGGGTTAGCGGAGTCTGTAACCTGAAGCATATGTAACCTGAGGTACCACTGTAAAAACAACAAGAACAACAACAACAGCATAATAATAATAATAATAATAATAATAATAATAATAATAATAATTTATTATTTATACCCCACCCATCTTGCTGGGTTTCCCGAGCCAGGTGGCTTCCAACTGAATATTAAAAAAAATACAGCAACAGACATTAAAAACTTCCCTAAACAGGACGGCCTTCAGTTGTCTTTTAAAAGTAAAATAGTTGTTTATTGCCTTGACATCTGATGGGAGGGCGTTCCACAGGGCAGTTGCCACTACTGAGAAGGCCCTCTGCCTGGTTCCCTGTAGCCTCACTTCTCACAGCGAGGGAACCACCAGATGGCCTTCAGAGATGGACCTCAGTGTCTGGGCTGGATGATGGGGGTGGAGACGCTCCTTCAGGTATAATGGACCAAGGCCGTTTAGGGCTTTAAAGGTCAGCACCAACACTTTGAATTGTGCTCGGAAACAATAACCCTCCCCCCCCCACATATTAAATGGGCATAGGATGTGTATTGCCACCTGTTTGCATGTGTCTAGTGAAACTGAGGGTTAGTCTTCCAGTATGTTTTGCTGCCTGAGGCAAAGGACAAGATGATGCTGGTGCTTCAACTCTGATGATGGGAAAGTACCCTCTAATGTGCCTGAGGGCAGCAGGCTTGCTTTAGTGGGTGCAGAGCAGGTCACATGGCACACCCAGCATTGTCCTCCAACATCTTGCCACCACCTCCCAGTCACCCCCAGCATTTTTATTGTACCTATAATGTCTGAGACTAAAAGACCTTTAGTCCTCATCCTAAAACATCCTGCGCCAGTATATCAGTTGGAGTGCAGTAACAATTACATCACTGCAACGCAAAAAACCCCCATCGTGTTGTTGCATTGGCATCAAAGGCAGATGTGCTAATATGAAAGCTAAGGTTTAGGTTGTTTGCCACTTAGAGATATTTATGTTGTTGAAAAGGACTGGAGCAATTCCTGCTAACACTTAACAAGGATAATCTATTTCAAAAGATGTATTAATCTTATTTACATATCTCCACAGATACTGAGCTCCCCCAGTGAGCAAATGTTGTTTTAGAATTAATATAAACTTATGGCGCATTGCACTTCCAACAGTAAATGAAATAATAAAGATATGGGAATAAAATCCTTTCTCAGCTCTAGGGAACTTACTGATGAAATAATCTGCAAATAAGATTAAAAGATTTCAGTACCACTAAGATTGCCTCTCGTGACCTTAAATGTCACCCAACTCAGAGTTAATATGGCACGCTGTATTTATTTATTTTATTATTATTAATCAGTCTTGTAAGACATAAGGATCACTTATTATTATTTTGCAGGAGTGCTGTTTGTGAATCAAGTTTCATTGCATGAAATGAACATTTCCATGTTGGAAGTAGGACCTGCGCTATGAAATAATAAATGCTCTTCGTGGGAGGAGGCTCTGGAGGAGAGATGGTTCTTTAATGTGGCACACACAGGCATAATAGGATGCAGCAGACAGAAATCTGTTGCCAGACAAATTCAGAATACAGAGAAAGCACAAACTCTGAGAGTAATTAAACCCAAGAGCAACCTTAGGTGTTTGTGTTTCCCACAGAATTCAATTAAAAACAAGCCTCAGAATGGTGGCTAAAACTGTTAAGATGGAAAGGTTTCCTAAAAATTCTTGGAATTACACGGCTTTTGCTGGCCAGCATTATCTCAGATCAGATGGTCATAATGGGATAGAACAAGAACTGAGAGCTTGAGGGCCAAACAAAATGGGACAGGGCCAGCTGCATTGGGTCAGCCCCATTTATGCATAGATGTAATTGTTACCATAAAGCATTATGTAGAGGTTGGGAGCTGAACCCCACTGCCCTCTCTTCTCTGTTGCTTCAGGCAAACTTTCGCCTGTCTAGTGAACAATGCTGGCAAAGCAGTGGAGAAAAGTGCCTAAAGTAGTGAGGTATGGTGAAGCAGGGTTCCTCTTCCATCATCTATACACATCTTTTGTTGTAAAAACTATTCTCCACGGCGCCTGCTGCATGTACAGACAGATGCTGTGCTCCTGGAGGAAGTGCAGAGGAAGGCTTAAAGCTGGACATTGCATAGGAGGCCCACAAGCTACTTCCATCTCCCTGTGTTTAAACACAGAGCTATATGGCAAGAAAGCTGTAGCATTTTGGTGCTGAAATCCGTCTAGCTCTGATTCTCCCAACAAGACAGAATAAGCAGATGGGTGTTTAGGGTCACAGCTAGACTTTTCCCACACACAATTGTTGATTATCTTGGGGTAGTGTGTGTTTGGTCTACATCATACGGCCTTCTTCATGGGCCAAGTCAATAGAAATCCACAATGGGTCAAAGTGATTTTTTTTTTAAATCAGTTGACTGACACAACTTTGGAGCAAGCCAGCATGGATATGGAGGAAAGAGATTTCAGGAAGGTAAGCACACCAAAGCAATTCTTCTAGGATGATGTTTTCACACAGACCCAGCGCAGCTGAAGCATATTTTAACTGGTTGGGCAAGACCTCTGAGAAGAAGCCATCTTCAACATCCACAGCTCAATCAGCGTGGAGGAGTGGTATAAGCTTGGCTGTGAGGGCTTGAGAATATTGTTGTCCACCCTGACCCATGGCAGAGTAACCCATATCAGGAGTGGCCAGGGCTGAACCAAGATGTTTTGCTGCCTGAGGTTGAGCAGCAAACAACATACGTGCCGAAGTCAAGAACCATAGCACTTGAGGCCAGTCAAGTTATTTTGGTTGCTGAGACAGAAAAGTCTACAAACGCCTCTGCTGTTCCCTGGCACACACCAAATAATAAATGATTTGTTGACCTTTCAGGATACCCCAAAGTGGCAACCTGAGGAGACTACCTCACTCTGCCTAATGACATGGCTGGCTCTGTGAATGGCCAAATGGTTGGTATCATCTGCCTCTTTGATCAGACTGGGAAGTGGTTAGATTAAAGGGATTCACATGAATGCATTTCACTATACATATATCTTTTATAAAGGGGTGTCCCAGTCTCTTGTCCTGTTTCAGTGACACAGGGGAAATATACACTGTTATCATATCATTTGTCTTTCCTGTTGTATAATGTCATTTGCATTCCTGATTAGTATTTGGATATTTATTCATGAACAGTGCTTGCAATGATAATGACAATAGTAAAAGTTTTAGAAATTGCTATGATGAATCAGAATTCTTGTAAGCAGCAACTGTGAACGGCAAAGTGGGATGAATAACAGTTTAGCAACAATAATTTAATATGAACTCATCTCACATAAAACCAAACTCAGATAATGCATGGCTGAGGATAGAGTTTGTAATGATGGTGCAAAAAAAATAATTCCCAGAATTATTAAAAAAAATTATAGTGCCTTCAGAGAAAACTCATAACAAATAATTAGATAACAGTTTCAAGTAAATTGTCTGAAGTATACCAGAAAGTGATTATAGCTTTCAATTCCTTTTGAAACATATGAAGTGATTTACAATGCAGTTGGGAGGAGCATAAACCCATAGGCAAAAAAGCAATGAAGACATATAAATTGCTGTGTCACACTTTAGTAGATTAGGTCTTGAACCCTTGGACTTCCCTTTTCTCTGTGTTTGTTACAGATACGGAAAAAAGGGGACCATACTTTCAAATTCATTTTATTTTTATTTCATAAAATTTATATACAGCTTGATTGTAAAGAAAACGTACAAAGTGGTTTAAAACACAACGTGGGGAACTCTTTTCAATCTAAGGGGCACATTCCAAGCAGGCAACCTTCTGAGGGCCACATGCCCAAAGTGGGTGGAGCAACAGATGTGACTTTGTACAATCAAGAGGCATTCATACAGTTTGTTCATCCAAGTAAAAAATAAACCTGGATGAAGATGTGAAGGGTGTGGCTTAGTGAGGAGGCGTGGCCTATGGAAAATATCAAGGTCCAGATAGGGAAGTCCGGAGGACTGCATGTGGCACCCACGGGCCACAGCTGCCTTAGATCCATTCAAATTGAATGGAAGCATTACTATAAGAACCTGCCTAGTCATTTTTCTCCCTCACTCCTCTAGTCTGTGTTCAGGACTTTATTAGTTGCTGGACTGTTTTGAATTATGTGTACCAATACCACTTGTGGAGCACTTACTTGCCTGTAGGACCAATCCACCCGGAATAATATTTCTCCGCCTAAACCATGAGATATTCACTTATTCTTGAAAATTAATACACACAGTATGCTAAACAGCAAAGGAGAAAGCAATCTAATGTTGGAAGCGAGTAAGAAATAACAACAGATGCAATGAATTATTATTCTATATTATATAATGAATTGAACAATTTGTTCCTTCACTGCTCTGCAAAAGTACAAGAGTTGAATGTCAGAAATGGACTTACGTGTTTGTAGACTTCATTTTAGTTATGAAAGAAGACTGAGGGGGTTAATATATTCCTTCAAAGAAAGGTGTGACGAGGCTGAAGGTTTTTTTTGTTTTCTTAAAAACCCTTCAAGTAACAGACTTTATATTAGCTCTGAAGGAAGGAAGGTTGATGTGTGGCTCAGCTCCTTATTTGGGTTTAGTCAAGATTATTACATTAGCGCAAGCTCTTTATTTTTGATGTCTGTCCGAGTGGCCATATGCTCATTCTTAGAGCACGACAAGAATGCCCCCTTTGATTGTCTTAATATAAGCCAGGCTGTAGTTTGAGAAAGTCAGTGATAAGGAAAATAACTTTTTTTTTTGGTATGGAAACAGTGTAGTTTAGGTAATTGACACAAATATAATTAGTCTGTTTCTCTCTGGAAATTATTTAACTCAAAATGATCAATAATTATTCTCGTTCTGAAACTAGGATGATTTTTATTTTGACCGCAAGTATAGCTTAGCACATTTCTGCTCTGTATTTCTATTGAAACAAATTAAAGCTTCACACGTAAATCACACTGAGTGAATATGTTGTGGTGCCAAACAAGTACAATGCAAAGAAGCTAATTATTGTGAGGAAAATTGTGTTTGCACGTTAATGCTGTCGGAGGAGTTCTGTACTTTCTGGCAATGCTTTCAATTTTGCTTGAATGCCAATGCTGTAATTCGAGCTCAATTTGTACACAAAGCTGGTGTGTTTCACACAGATGCAGAAGGGATGCAGCAAATGGGATGGGATGCACCTTGACATTGCAATGCTTCTCTGGTGGTTGCTCAATGTACTTGATAGAAGCTTCTGCCATTGTGTCTGAAACCCTGCCAGTCGGTGTAGACTAGGCTTCCTCAACCTCGGCCCTCCAGATGTTTTGAGACTACAATTCCCAGCATTCCTGACCACTGGTCCTGCTAGCTAGGGATCATGGGAGTTGTAGGCCAAAAAACCCTGGAGGGCTGAGGTAGAGGAAGCCTGGTGTAGACAGTATAGAACTAGATGGATCAGTGGTTTGACTCAGTATAAAGCAGCTTCCTGTGACACTGACCTGTTTGAGTCCTTGCAGTGTTAACCTCTGCACTTTGCTATGACACAACCAGAAGTGCCTCATCAGCTGTCCTCAGTTATTACTGTACTATTCTGTGACTGTTGATAAATTGGGTGTGCACGGCTGTTATTTGGGGGATGTGTGTGGAGAGAAAGAGAAAGAGAAAGAGAAAGAGAAAGAGAAAGAGAGAAAGTATGATAAATCAACACAGCTGCCTGCATTTTTGGACTCTCTGTGACTCTTTGATGAGCTCCTGCACATCAAAATTTACCACCATTCCACTGTTCATGAGGTGATTTTAACAGTCACCTCCAGGTAACAGTCTTCCTCCAACTTCCTTATCCCTCCCACAAGCTCATCCACCTTGATGTTCAAGGTTTGCCATTCATGCAGTGCCAGGAGATCCACTCACCATATGCCTTGCAGAAGTATTAAAGAAAAGCACCTCATGGAGCAGAGAGGGCAATATTTTATGACATACAGCTTATATTTTTCCAAGAGGGAGTATCATTCTGCGTTTAGAAATACATTGTTACAGTATATTATCAGCATGCTGTAGTCATTTCTTCATTTCTTTCCTTTTATGGTCCAGTCTCATTTGAAAAAAAACACAAACACTTTAATTGGACATTCTGTCGTGAGCTGTCTCCATTAACACCATCTCGGAAGATCTCTGTCACAGGCAGTTGCCAGTTAGTGAAGTTTCACAAACATATCTTCATTATTTATGCATGCTGTGCTTTATTACCAACACCAGGTGTGAGCTAGGAACACTTCGCTACACACAGGCAGCTAAAGAGGTCAAATGTCGCTGTTAAAAGCAATAACGATTAACAAACAGAACAACAAAGGTGCATTCTCACGTGAGCAGCTGGGCTCACTGCTTCCTCAGCACTGTCATGCTCACATTTTTATAGTGGTGAGCCTCCAACACACACCCTATTAATTTATTACAGGAAGAGTGCAGGATGTTTGGGGGTGAACACAAGACACCCACTTACTTTTGGAGTCCCTCAAGGACTCAGGGCAGTTTTCAAGATTTCTTCACATCATTTGACAGTCTTATAAGGAAGTTTACATCAAGAGGTAATGACTGGTCTATAGCCATATGAGAGCCAAAGTGGAGGTTCAGATTGGGACTGTGATGCTGGGGCCATATCTATCTATCTATCTATCTATCTATCTATCTATCTATCTATCTGTCATCTATCTATCTATCTATCTATCTATCTATCTATCTATCTATTATCTATCTCTATCTATCATCTATCTATCTATCTATCTATCTATCTATCTATCTATCTATCTATCTATCTATCTATCTCTATCATCTATCTATCTATCTATCTATCTATCTATCTATCTATCTATCTATCTATCTATCATCTATCTATCATCTATCTATCTATCTATCATCTATCTATCTATCTATCTATCTATCTATCTATCTATCTATCATCTATCTATCTATCATCTATCTATCTATCTATCTATCTATCTATCTATCTATCTCTATGTATCATCTATCTATCTATCAATCATCTATCATCTATCTATCTATCTATCTATCATCATCATCTATCATCTATCTATCATCTATCTATCTATCTATCTATCTATCTATCTATCTATCTATCATCTATCTATCTATCTCTATGTATCATCTATCTATCTATCTATCTATCTATCTATCTATCTATCTATCTAATCTATCATCTATCTATCTATCTATTATCTATCTATCTATCTATCTATCTATCTATCTATCTATCTATCTATCATCTATCATCTATCTATCATCTATCATCATCATCTATCATCTCTCTCTCTCTCTCTCTCTCTCTCTCTCTCTCTCTCTCTCTCTCTCTATCATCTATCTCTCTCTCTATCATCTATCTATCTATCTATCTATCTATCTATCTATCTATCTATCTATCATCTCTCCCTCATGTTTCCCCAGAGACTTTTCTTTATCATGTTCACTCAGAGACTTTTCTCCCTCATGCTCCCCTTCTTTGTGTGCCTTCTCCTCAAGAGGTCTGGAGGGTGGCAGCACGAGAACAGGCCTTCTCTGCAGTGGCTCCCCGTCTGCGGGACGCTCTCCACAGGGAAGTTCACCTGGTGCCTTCATTATACACCTTTAGGCGCCAGGCAAAAACGTTCCATTTTAACCAGGCCTTTGGTTGATTTTATTGACATCCTATGGTCTTTTAAACTGTGCCCTTTGGGGGGGGGGAGAGGGTGTTATTGGGTTGTTTTATTTTGATTATATATTTTGTGGCTTTATATTTTGATTTTGTTCTGTGAACTGCCCTGAGACCTCCAGATATAGAGCAGTATATAAATTCAAAATTTAAAATAATAAAAATTAAGTGTTCCCCCAGTTACAATTCTCATGCTATATGCCCCATAGGGGGACCCTTAATCATATTGTAAGTGCATCTGTGGTCCCCAACTCTGTGAGTAGGTCAATGGAAGAGCACCTGTGCTGCATTCATAAGGTCCCAGGGTCAAAACTCAGCATCGCCTGCCAGGGCTCAGAAGTTCCTCAGCTACTGCTAGTCAGTGTAAACATTGCAGAGGTAGAAGGACCAATGGTCTGACTTAGTATAAGGCAGTTTCCTATGTCCTAATAGTAACTGGGGGAGGAATTTTAATTGGGAAAAGCATGCTTTTAAATGTGGATTACGATCCTTATTTGGACTGGTCTCCCAGCAGCTGTATTTTTATTTTTACAGAGACAATTTATTTGTTACTTAAATTTCTACACCTCCCAAAAGAAGCCCAGGACAGCAAGCAACCAAGCAGCAAAGGAATATGATGAAAAATAAAATAAATGAAAATGCTGAGAACGTCTTTAGACATTTTTAAAACAGCCACATATTCTCCCAGACAGGAGCAGTATTCTAAAGCCATGAAACAGGAATGAACAGGAATGTTTTAAAAATTCTTCCTGAATGTTAATAGTAAGGAGTCAAGTACACCTCATCAGGGACAGCATTCCACAAACGGGGCTGCCCTGTTTTCCCATAGGAAGATTCTAATCACAGATAGTCTGCATCATCTAATTTTGTACCCTGAACTTCCTAGATAAGCAGGGATCTGAAACCGGGATCTCCTGTATCCCAATTTGTATTGACTGTGCTGTAGTGGTTAGAGTGCTGGACAAGGACAGGAGAGACCTGGGTTCAAATCCCCACTCAGCCATGAAGCCCACTGGGATGGAATCTACACACATATAAAAAAAAGCTGTGAAAATGCTTTTTTAAAAAACGTTTTGAAAAATGCATTGATTTTGCCATAGCTCACATTTGCCATCTAGTGTCACATTTGTATATTGCACTTTACAACACATTTAAAACATTTTATTTGCAGCTGTAGAGCTGAATCTTGAACCAGTATTGAATTCCTTGGAGGAATGTCACAATGTCACATGCCTGATAACTGGACTGCTTGTTGAATTTTGATAAGGTAAATTACTGGTAAGGAGAATCCCATCTCAGTACAAACAGCTGGTTCTAGCATGAAGTTTGCTGGATATGAGATCACTTTTAGAACTAATTCAAAGAGCACTTACACACTGAACAGCTACGCTGTGTGGTTGTCCAGATAAGCCAACATCCAGATAAGCTGCCCCTCATGCATATGTCCATTGAAAACAAAGGGACTGCAGTTAGTTGCAACTAATTTTCCCTGCGGACTTTGGTGTAATTCTAGTAAGCAACAAATCAGTGATAACCCTGCTTCTAAATTGTCCCACTGCAGATAGGGGAATCATATGACACTATGCAAAACAAATAAATAAATAGCTCTACTCCATATGGTGTTGGAGGAGACTCTTGAGAGTCCCATGGACTGCAAGAAGATCAAACCTATCCATTCTTAAGGAAATCAGCCCTGAGTGCTCACTGGAAGGACAGATCCTGAAGCTGAGACTCCAATACTTTGGCCACCTCATGAGAAGAGAAGACTCCATGGAAAAGACCCTGATGTTGGGAAAGATGGAGGGCACAAGAAGGGGACGACAGAGGACAAGATGGTTGGACAGTGTTCTCGAAGCTACCAACATGAGTTTGACAAAACTGTGGGAGGCAGTGGAAGATAGGAGTGCCTGCCGTGCTCTGGGGTCACAAAGAGTCGGACACAACTAAACGACTAAACAACAACAATAACAACAACAACCCATAGTAAACTAGCATGTTAAGGAGTCCCTTAAGTCAGGTTAGAACTCTTCTTCCTCACATCTCCAACTTGGTGGTAACAATGCATTTTGGACTACAATTCCCATCAAACATAGGCAGCACAACTGTAGTCCATGTTCTAGAGGAAGAGTCAATCTAGTCTAAAGTGGGACAGTTCAGAAACAGAACATCAGCTCAAACATTCTCTTCAAAAGGGACATTCATTTATTCTGAGGAGAATCCTAGAAATTTGTCCCTGGATACAGCTCCATGAAAAGTTGACTCAACACACTTCCTGAGAACCTAATGTTTATGTTTATAATTGTTATCATCCTCAGTGCTTTTTTTCTAAAAAAATGTTTAGGGGTACTCTCATTTTCCTACTCATATTGAAATACTGCCCCTCAATGAGGCCAAACTTAGATTCACAAAATGTTTAGGGGTATGCTTACTGCTGCTTCCCCCCAGAAAAAAAGCACTGATTATCCTTAACTTTATTTGTTCAGGGTCTAAAACACGTACATATAACAAACAATCCCCATAGAGAGGAGAGATGGTATCTAAAGGGCTGTCACATGGAGGATGGAGCAAGCTCGTTTTCTCTTGCTCCAGAGGTTAGAACCCGAACCAGTGGATCCAAATTACAAGAAAGGAGAGAGTAGAATGGACTCCCTCAGAAGGTGGTGGACTCTCCTTCCATGGAGGTTTGTAAGCAGAGGTTGGATTGCCATCTGCCATGGATGGTTTACCGTAATTGATATTCCTGCATTGCAGGGGGCTGGACTAGATGACCCTCAGGGTCCCTTCCATCTCTACAATTCTACGATTCTATGATTCTACCCCCACACCTCAAGAAACATTTAGTGCATATGCAGTATAAATAATGTAGTCAAACATTAAGCAAATATTATGTAAATAGTTTAGAACTAATTACCCCAGGTGTCTTATACTCTCCAACTTAACAGGTTGTCCCAGAATGAGCCATGGGGGGTGAGCAAACAGCATGTCTTTTCCAGAGTACTGAATCAACTTGCACCAGAGAGGTGAGAACTTTATGTTATTCTAGAACTCACCCTACAATATCACTTCTGATTTGTGCTAGTGGGGTTTACATCACAGCCTAAGCCAAAGGCAGCTCGTTTTCTCCCAAGGCTGGTTCTTTCTGAAGTGTAGTGGTTAAGAGTGGTAGTCTCGTAATCTGGGGAACCGGGTTCGCGTCTCCACTCCTCCACATGCAGCTGCTGGGTGACCTGGGGCTAGTCACACTTCTCTGAAGTCTCTCAGCCCCACTCACCTCACAGAGTGTTTGTTGTGGGGGAGGAAGGAAAAGGAGAATGTTAGCTGAGACTCCTTCGGGTAGTGATAAAGCGGGATATCAAATTCAAACTCCTCCTCCTCCTCCCATTTATGCACTGGTACCAATGGCACTTTTATCAAGGTATGAGTACTAGGTCTTCATTTTTACCAAAAAAGCAATGTCTCTGTCTCCATTTACACTTACCGGTATTTCTAATCCTGGCTGTTGGATTAGGTTCTCTTTTCCCCAATACAACTGTACTAATAATACTTCAAAACTGAGCACAAGTGTTTTGAATAAGCTATTATGTTGCTTTCACATTATCATATTGTTTGCTGTAATATGTGAAAGAATAAAAAAAAAAAGTAATTAGAGAATGGTGCTTAGGTCATAGCCAAACTGGCATACTAAATGCATAATAAATGTCTACTTTGCTTTTAATTAAGCAGCGTCTCCTTAAAGGTTTTTAATCACTAGTTTGGATAAGTGGGATTTGCAATGATTGTTAAGATACTGTGGAGAGTGGTTGAAAACATGCACCTGCATGCAGTTAGAAAGGGGAGGGTTATGGACAATATTATGTAGAGAAGAAAGGAAAGCTTTCTTAGAGTGTAGTTAGTATGATGGATAATATCATAATTCATAGTAAAATACGGAAATCCTTTTAGCATACTTTGTTCTGATGTTCAGCTTAAAAAAAAAAATCAACCCTATGTAATTTATGGAGTACGTACTTATGGCACAACTATTTACCAAACCAATTGCATAATGTATTGTAGAGGAACAGAATAAAATATGCACCCACTGATCTCTGTGACTGTGGGGCTTTGATTGGGGCTGGCTTTAGGTCTGAGCAAAATGCCCTGGCTGTTTTACTTCCTCTGTGGGTGGGCCTCTTAAGATTTGTTTGTTTGTGTGTGTGGTGTGGCACCTTGTAACACACACAGTAAAGCGGTGAGCTCTTAAAAAAAAAAAAGTATGAGGAGAGGGAAAACTTCCTTCTAGCTACCATTTTGTCTTTCTCAAAATGTACTGGACTGATGCAACAGCCGTGAATTGTGAGGAAAAGAAAATGGTGACCTCCCCACCAGCTTTGGGGGTGGGAGAAGGCTAGGCAGCTGGCCACTCAGTGGCCCTGCTTGGCAGCTTCCCAGGGATGTGGAAGGTCTTAAGCGGAGCTTATTCATGCAAGGATGTTGAGAACAGGAATTCCCCTCACCATTTTCAGCCCATGCACATTAGCCCCAAACATCTAAATACAGAGTCGGTGTCATGTTTAGCAGCTCCCTGCCCCATTCACCAGCCCATATATATGTGGAAGAATAGCAAGTCCATCTTCTGGAGACCAGGTGGGCATGCCGCATGTGTCTGTGCCTTTTAAATCTCACACTGGCCATGTGAAGCTTTTCCACTGGAACTCTGTAGCATCGTGTTTAAACCAGACCTTTGTAATTAACTTATGCACAACTCTCTGGGGCCCGAAGCAGAAATGCATCTTTACTTTTTATGATAATTATTGGGATCGCAGCAGGTGGGGAGGCAGGGATTAACCCATTCCTCTCCTGTTGAGGTGCTGAGGAAAATCTATTCTCTGAAGCTGCCATTTGCATTGGGAGGAAATCCCAGAATAGGAGGAAAGTTTTTATCCCTGACAGACTCGGTTCATTCCAAGTCAGCTGGGCAGTGGAAGACAGACCAAAGAAGCAAAGAGAGACTTTGCCAAGATAAGGGGCAGCAAATTTGTAAAAGGCTGGTTGATATGGGGAAAGGCAGTGGTAAAGGTTCTGTGATAAAGAACAAATAAGGGCAAGCCTTTGTCAGGAAAGCGGGGGGAAAAGAGACAATGTTCAGGGGGCTGGAGCAACTCAGGAAATCAGGATGAATGCTCATGGTTGTATAACTGCCCCATGAATGAATTAGGATGAATGCTCAATAATGGGCAGACATAGTCAAACCTCCACATAAGCTTTGTGTAAACAAATCAAGGTGAATGCTCAATAAACAGACCAACATCTGGAACCCTATGACCCCATCCACCCATGAAAACATTATCAACAATTTCTGTATGGGAGTTATCATTTGCCGTAACTGTGTGGTCAAATGACTGGGATTCCCCACTCCCTGTCTTCCAGACCCGCATCTCTGTGAGAGAGCTAGTGCAGTTAGTTTTGTGCGTTGCCAGTTTTTCATGGACATATGTACTGCAATTCAAGCCAATATGAAATAATGTGGAAAGAACCTGAAACGGAAAATTAGGAATGACACATTCAAGATAAAGGGGCTCAGCCACAGAAACAGTGTCTGATGAAGATTTAGAGTGATGGCTGAGCCATGTGAATTGTTTATCCATTCTGCCATGGTATTGTTGCAAGCCAAGAGTGGTGTAATAATTTATTTGGAAAACCACAGTTTAGTACAGTGAGGGGGGAAAAGTAATCTAGTACAGCTTTGACAGGCCAGGCAGATAGATATGAAAAAGAGAAACAGATCTATTTCTTGAGATGTGGGCTACAATTATGAATGAATAGGCAGGAACAGTAATGTATGAGTTGCTGGCCTACAGATTTGTTTTTTGCTATCCCTCACATAGGCAGCTATATGTACTTCTTCAGGGCTTTAAAAATAGATAGTTATATATCATATGTGTGTGTGTGTATGTCTGTGTATATATTGCATTTTCTGGTTTTTACTGCTCAATACATATACCAGTGATTGCCTTGTTTACAGTACCCCTTTCCTTACAATGGCAAAAGCAGGGATTTCTGTATTGGTTGTAAGGATGTGAAACTGCTGCTGGTGGCTGTGGTACTGTTGCTTCCTTTTATATTTTTGGAATCTTCCTTTGAACATTTTCTTCCCACATTTTCCGTGTTCTCTGTGATACAGTTTTCTCCACTAGGAATCCAGCCGTATTCATGCTTAAGACAAGTGAAGGGAAGAACCTTAGGCCATCTGTGGTGATGTGGCTTTGATGCAGTGCTACTGATTGAAATACATATTTCAGTTCTGTCAAAAACACAAGGTGGAATAAAATTCCAGTTGCCAAATATCACTGCTTGCCACGATTGATTTGTGGGATTTTTTTTTTAGAAATCACAATCTGGGTGGTGTCCCTATGAATTCAACAAGAGGCCTTGCTGCCTTCACAAAAAATATATGCAATCTAGTCATCACTCTGATTATGGATACAATTTGGGAACCAGGAAAGAGCCAATTCCTCTTCACATATTCCTTGTGTGAAGGAGCTACAGTGGTACCTCAGGTTACATACGCTTCAGGTTACATACGCTTCAGGTTACAGACTCCGCTAACCCAGAAATAGTGCTTCAGGTTAAGCACTTTGCTTCAGGATGAGAACGGCAGCAGCAGGAGGCCCCATTAGCTAAAGTGGTGCTTCAGGTTAAGAACAGTTTCAGGTTAAGAACGGACCTCCAGAACGAATTAAGTACTTAACCCGAGGTACCACTGTACATGGGTCCAAAGAGACTAGGGGGCTGCATGCCCCCCCAAGTTGTATGGTATCTTCTGGCTCTTCAAATGCTGAGGAACAATGATATATATATATATGCTGGAGTGATCTAGCACTTGAAGAACAGCCTTCTCTCACATACTGAAGTCAGGCAGATGGTGACCAGGAAAGGGGCCTTCATGGTTGCAGTTAATTTTTAATTATGTGCTACACAACTGAAGTCATGCACATGGCCATCTAAAGCCTACCTCCCACAATAAGACAATTAAGTCCAGGGTCTAAGATTACCTCGCTACATCACCACTGGAAATGAACTAGACATGTCTACAAGCAGGCAATGATTTTTGCAAATATGTGTATAAACATACTGGGTAGCTACTTATTTGCATATATGCTGTTTATTCTAGAACAGCAGGTGGTGACTAGAGAATAGACAGCCCAGTACAGATCCATGACAGGGAGCTTCATGTGACCAGATAAAACAAAATGGTGGAACTAAGTATAAGATCACTAATACTATGGAAACTCACAACACTGTTATGTCTTATTAAGCCACACACACATGAATGGTATTGATAAATACTGAGTTGAACCGCTGCTAGTTGGTTTCTCGACATATTACAGCACCCAAAGCTAAAAAGAAATATTTGAAAGTAAAATTCTGGCAGTCTGATTTTGGGAACCACAGAACATGCGAACCTGGCACGCAATTTGACAGTGCTTACAATTATACCATGTGGAAATTATCTCCACACAGCCACAGTATTGTTGGTCTTTTGTATTAATTGAACTGGTTCAATTTGCTACTGGGGAGGAGAGAATGGATTCCTTAAGAGCAGTGGGGTCATTGTGGAATGCAAGCAGGTTAGTACATGTAAGAAGCGAGTATCTTGATCACACCAGTAATACGGCTCCTCTGCCTCAGAAAAGAAAAGGGCTAAAACCATACTCATGAGCTTTAATCTTATTAGAAATCCATGTCTCAGCTGACCTTGCAACACTACTGATTGACTGCCATGAGTGACACAGGGTTGGAATTAGGGCGTCAGGGGAGCAAAGTGAGCAGCCAGACAGTGGTTTGTGGGAAAATAGTATTGGCCTGGGGGGAAGAGAGAGCCTGAAACATTTAAAAGCAAACAAATGTATTAGGTGTTCTTATTAGTTTTCTCAAGAGTCTGTTATATATACAGACTCAGACAAATACTAATCTGTCTAAGTATATACTGGGGATACACATGGCTTATTCTCTGAATGTTTTTCCCCCTCTTGCAAATGTTCAGGACACTGAACATGAATCTGACATCCCGTACAGCACTGTAGTTAAATGCAAATGGTGTGCTTTTCTTTTCAAAGTGCCATGTCAACATAAGTTAGGGCTCAGTTACAGTTTCTGGGGCCAGCAGATTACGTGGGCAGATTACCTGCCTTTCAGTTAATCTGCAATTTAGTTATTAATGTGAAGGAAGGTTTAAATCCCCAAACCGTTCGTTTTCCCTTCTCTGTCCAAGTTGATGTGGGCTGCCAAGCTTTGATCTCATAAATGCTTGCCCACTGGGCAGGGTCAGGAGGTGGAAGCAGACTGTAACCTGGCAGCTCAGAGAAAAAAGGAAAGCCAGAGGTAGACCCTGGGTGAGACTGGTGCACTCTAAATAGTTTAAACTGATTTTTTTTAAACATTTTTTTTACATGGTTGCAACCCGTTATGGAATTTTATAGTGAAGATTGGATAAGAAATCTAATAAATCAGCATTATCACTGTTATCCTGGATAAAGCTTGGTGGGTCATGCAGAGCCTGGTTGGGATAAACCAGAGGTAGACAATGTATGGTTCTCCAGATGTTGGAGGACTCCACTTTTCATCAGCTCCATCTGATGATGGTCAGTGATGATGGGAAATTAAGTAAAAGACCCCCACATACATGGGAGAGTCACAGTTTTCCCACTACTGATTCACAGCATGGAATACTGTACATAGCAAAACTAAACAAAATTACGGATCTGCTTCTCAGATTCATAGTACACTTAACTTCTGAAAAATTCAGTTTGTTGGTGTTTCCAGTAAAATAATGGATGGTTGGCAACACTGCTTTCTGTCCAGTTCTAGTAACCACCTGTATCCTATGGTCTAGTTGAGATGGCTTAGGTCTGCAATACTGTGCTCAGTTATTTTGTAATACATGCAAGTGAACATAGTGATAACAATTTCTGAGTAAACATTTGCAGACATTTAAACTTAGAAGCTACAAGTATGTTGAAATGGTAGTACTGAGGGCAGAATTAGATCACTTGGAACAATATCTTATTCCCAGTTGCCTCTTCAATGTCAAACTTCCTGGTAGCAGCAGGCTGAAAATTTTCTCTTCCAAATAAGTAAATGACATTGGGATGGTGTTTGGTATGGATATTCTGTGTACGCCTGGGCTTCTCATTGACCACTGTTATTTAGTTTTTCTTTGCAAAGTTTATCACCAGAATTGACAGGAAACAACCTGCATATAAAATTGAACACAATGGTTAAGCAGTTTCCCTGTAATGCATTAAATCTTGGGTTTAAATGTTTAAAGCTTACTTAGTAAGCACATTTGCACTACTGAAGTGTGTTTGCAATCGTTACTACATCCTATCAGTCCCTCAAGTTTAGTGACTGATACCCATTAGGAAAGTATTTCTTGCTCTGCAAATATCTCTCTCTCTCTCTCTCTCTCTCTCTCTCTCTCTCTCTCTCTCTCTCCTGAATTCTCTATAATGTATAAAAACATGATTAACAGTGCAATCCTATATTTGTCTAGGATTATTTAGAAGTAAATCCTACTGAGTTCAATGGGACTTGCCCTCAAGTATGGGGCTATAAGATTGCAGCTAAAGCTGTAATCCAATTCACAATTATTTGTGAGCAAATCCCACTGAACTCAATGGGACTTACTTCTAAGTAAACATGCAAAGCATTGCTATGTTTACTTAGCACATGTTTCTACTCACATCAGGGAACTTGCTGTTGCTATATCACTAGTCTTATTATATCTTATTTTATATCCTTCGGCATTTCCCCTGAAGTTTCAATAACAATATTAGCAGTGCAACTTCAGCAAGAATGAGAAACCTATTTTGGCGGAAGTCCTTAGGCAGATATATCATCTTCTCTTAGGCTTGCCTTTCTACCAATGCAATATGCATTTAACAGTGCAGAATAAAAACAATTATTCAGAAAGAACTATTTATTTCTGGTGACCACAGCATATTTAGTTTTAATGACCAGCCATGGAATTTTGAATGTATGGATTCTTAGAAAAGACAAATAAAAGTAAATTTAATGAGAATAGCCCCAATCTAGATATATAGCACAATTCTGTACTACCTAGATGAAACATACTGGGACTTACTCTGAAGTAAGGGTGCATAGGATTGCAGCAGAAGACACACACATACACAAGATGACGTCTTAAGGGTACACCTAAAGAAGGCATATGAAGAGGTTCTTCATTTAGAATGGCTAAATGAATAATAGAATAATAGAACTGTAGAACTGGAAAAGATCCCAAAGGTCATGTAGTCCAACCCTCTGCACTGAAGGAATCTCCGCTTAAAAACCTCCAATGAAGGAGAGTCCGCCACCTCTTGAGGGAGACCATTCCACTGTCTGTCAGCTCTTGCTGTCAGAAAGTTCTTCCTGATGTTTAGCAGGCTTCATTTAAATTCTAAGAAAAATGTCATAAAAGCAAACCAAACGAAGCAACACCCAGTAGAGTAGGTGGTTGCATAGATGCTTAATTGCAAACATTTTTTTTTTTTTACCAAAGTTGCCCCACATGGTGTTATGAATTTCTAGATGAATTGTGGGCTTATTGTGAACTTTGGTTGGTCCTAATGAACTTGTTGTTTTACTGATCTTGGGCTTAACCAGTTGTTTAAAAGAATCCTTTGGCATCTACAGAGTTTAATTCCCAATGTTTAAGGATCAGGGTTTTTACATTAGCACAAAGGTTGTTTGGCTTGAAATGCCCCGTAATGTTCATTCTGCCCTTGCAAAAACCCCAAACTTTTAGTGTGACAGCACTTGATATTAGGCAGGTCCATTCATGTAGTTTAGGCAATCCTAGCCGGACATGCTAATTTTATTACATAGATTTGTTTTTTAAATCTGTTGGGCTGTATCCTACTAAGGTCTACTCAGAGCATACCAGTTGTAAAGTTAATGGATCTAAGCTATCCTTGCCCATTGATTTCAGTGGATGTGCTCTGAGTAAAACATTGATTTTTATCTATGTTTTGATAATGTTATTATATCTACTATTATTTAAGGCTGTTTTTATTGCTCTTTTTAAATGAGTACTTTATAACATTTTATGTAAGCAACCTAGATATTTTTTTATTAAGTGGTATACCGTATAAAACTTGCTAAATAAACAAACAAATAAATAAAACAAATAAACATGGGGCTGCTCCACAGCTCAGCTGCAAATCCACCCAAGGATCCTTGGGCAAATCACTGTCTCACAACACTGCTGTAATGATAAATGAGGCAAACTTTTCAAAGCCCATTGTTCATTTAAAAAGTATATAAAACCAACTGATAATAATTCTGGGAGGTATCACATTTGGATAATATCAAAAGTAGTGACCAGTATATAACTTTGTTTGCATTCCGTTTGAAAAGCCAAAATACAATAAATGATTCCAGCCATGCAGTATATTAACATTTGATCTTGTTCTCCTACAGGGGAGGTTTCATTTAAAGGATGGCCATCACCCGTTTCTGAACACACGTTAATCTGTCTACAAAATGTATATTTCAGGTTCTGAGGTATGAAAACATAACAACAGCAAATGCTCTTAAAATGCAGCATTGTTGTGTGTTTGTGTGTGTGTGTTTTGAAATTTAATCTTGAACACATCTGAGAACATGGGAATAGCCTTTAGTGAGCTCAGTTACTTGCAAGTAAACATGCTTAGGATTTAACTTTATTTTGATTTGAACATCATGCAAATGGGCATAACTGTGCACATGATGTTTCCAGATTACTGTGAGTGTTAAGCACTGGGATTTATGGTCCTGTTTTAATCTCCCTCTCTCTCGCTCTGCATGTGTGTTATATATACTGTACATGTGCACACATCACACACATATGCATGTAGCTGTATACACATGAGTTTATATACACTGAAATTACAATAGCTATAGCTAACAAGGAAGACTAAGCATGTGACAAATTCCAATATTGATGCAGTGTGCCTGGGCCACAGCCCATGCTGTTAAGAAAAACAAATGTTATTAACGTGTTAAGGAGAAATACTTGCTAATAACTAGATAATTTTAAGAAGTTAGGTTCATACCATCTGTTAATCTTAGTTGTGATTAAAGAGGTAAATCCTAATGGCCATTATTCCTAATGACAGGACCAAGCAGGCTTAAAGCATTAGCCGTCGCAGGCTGAAGAGGAGAAGCAATGAAGGATATCAGCAATCTTAGCTGCAATTGAGGAATTGCCCCGTCTTCCACACAACAAAAGTGATACAAAAGAATTACACCCTCACTAAAGTCTATTTCCTCGTATAATCACACAAAATGATTTTTCTTAAATATGATAATAAATCACAGTAAAAAATCAATGTGGCAGGGCCCAACTGCTATGGCCTGATAACGCATCAATCAATATTTAGTATTTAGATTTTAATTAATACATAGCAGTGCAGAGGCCTTTTAAGAGAGAAATATTATCACAGATAAAAAATCCTGCACTGTTAGCATGCAAAAGTTGTTGCTCATATCTGTCATTGATCAATCTGCCGCTGTTGTGATTAAAAACCCTTGAAAATATCAGACAAGAGCATAAAACAGATTGAGCCAAGCAGAGCACGTTGTAGGCACCTCGGCATTGCAAAGCCACTAGAAAAGGATGCTGGGTAAAACTGGTTTACAAGGAGGAAAATACTGTTGGCTGAACACAGGCCATCTCATTGTGAAAAATATCCTTAGTATTTTTTAACAAATGCAGTACAGGAGAAATAAAACAGCCAGTGTTTGAGGTATAGCAGAAAGTTGCTTACTAATTGCATTTAACACATTCTCCACTGCAGAATATAAAACAAAATATTGTAACTGAATCTGAACATTAATTTTGATCTATATCTAAAAGGGGTTTCTCACGGACTATGCATTACAGAACGAGTTTGGATATTTGTTGGCAATGTTGGTATAATAGACCAAGGTTGGGAGCATGAAATTCAGAGAAATAACATTCCCACATTCTCTCTATTTTGTTCAAGAAAATACCTACTTCATGCAAGCTGAGTCCACATTATAATTTATCAGGAATTATAACTTTTGCAAAATGTCAACATTTCTTGAAACCATCTGTGTTCTGATTGGATGAGGAATTTGGAAGATGAATCTAAGATTCTTCCCTATAATAACCACAAAACCGAATTGCAGAAAAAGCTTGTACAAATGGATTTGGTCAGCGGTGTGGGATTCGTCAAGGAATAATACTAGAATATTTTATGGGAATGAATCAAATGCAGTATAATTAATAAAAAACCAATTTTGTTCCAAAATTTGGATGATTTGTGAGGTGAGGAAGACAGGCAATTTATTCAGGTCTAATGGCATTGCGAACAAATTAATCTTTGGCTAAAGCCACTAAACCATGGCTTGAGATGAGAGAGTTTTTAGTAATTCTCCTAATTAGGAGAATTCCAGAACAAAATATCATTGATACATATATAAAAACAGGAATATGCCACAGGCATGGTCAAGATATAAAAGTCTGAGAATTATAAACAACCAAACATACATACATAATATGAGCAATGTATACATTTTGCAGTTCCATGGGAACTGGGGCCATGAGGCAAATCTAAATGTCTTCCCCAAAGATAACTAGCTCTGAAATAAGGGAAGAGATGGATGTTTATTCCTTTTTCTAATCTGTTGTTCTTTCTAAAACAACAATGCTGATATTTTCTGGCTATTTGGATATACAAGGTTAATCTACAAAATTGACCTTAGACCAGAAAACACCCCCCCCCCTGTATATTAGCAGCTCCAACCACTGCAGTGCAAATCCTCTTTTCCCCAGTGTAAGCAGAGAGAATGCCGGCAGCCTCCTCTTCTGTCATCTGTCATGGTGGTGTAGAGAGTAAGGTGCATGGATCCCATGCCCTGGTTTGAGACCTCTGGGCACCTCCCTCCCTCTTTTACAGGGGTGGGCTCTCTCTTTGTCCTTGATTGGAGTCCTACTGGCCACATTCCCATCTTTTGGGAAAGCATCTAGCAGCACAACTTGGAGGTGAGACTATCCCCTTGTATGGAATGTGACAAACAAGTGGCCATTTCCCCCACATAACAGAATTTATTCCACAAATTCTTTAATTCTAAAATAAAAATAAAAAATCAATTAGCTGAGCAGTTTTGGTTTGAAATTTTCATTTCTGTAAATATTAATGTTTTGTTCATAAGTCGGGCTGACCTTCCCTTCCTTCTTTCTGCCGAAATACTCTCTTCACGGAATGGGTGTGCTCTGCAAACTTCCTGAGTGGAAACCTCAATTCCCTGTGAAATAGTCATGCCCATTGCATCTCAACAGTGAGAAAGAAAATGCCATAAGAAGGAGTCAAGTATCATATGACCATAGCCACAAACCCAATGTAATACAAATCCACATGCTATAACAGCACAATTTGCACTGCCTCTGTGAAGCCTATGCTTGCATTTTGATTATCAGACCATTGTAAATGGATCTTAGCCTAGGAGCAAAGCTTTTTTTTCCTTTTAAAAAGATCTATTAACTTATAGAGACAAAACACTTAGTTTATTTAGTTCTTAAAGAACTTCAGATTCTGGATTTGAATGGGCTTTCTCAACGAGGGTCTGGGCTTGGACATGAGTAACACTGCATGGAAAAGGAATTGGTATTATATATGACCTGTCTGCTTCAAACCTGTTAGCAGTCTGGCGGCCATGTTCTGTGCTAGTTGAAGCTTCAGCATTGTCCTCAAAGGAAGTTCCACATAAACAGCCTTGCGGTAGTCCAGTCTTGAGGTTACCAGAGCCTAGATTACTGTCGCCAAGTTACCCCTGTCCAGATAGGGTTGTAGTTGGGCCACCAGCCTAAGGAAGTGGAAGGCACACTGAGCCACTGAGGCCACCAGTGCCTCAGTTGACCACAATGTATACACAAGAACCCCCACAAGAACTATAAACTTACTCCTTCTGAGGGAGTGTGACCCCATCTAGAGCAGGCTGCACACCACTCAGCCAGACGAAGGAACCACCCACCAAGATCATCTCTGTTCTGTCTGTACTGCATGATCATAAGACTCAAAAGTGATGCTTAATTTAATTAATGCAGGGTGTGCTTCCTGGTTGGGAACCATTTACTCACAATGGGAGATTGCTGCCCAGATTGCTTGCATTAAATAGAATACTGCATTGTGGAGTTAACTAGACTAGGGCGCAACCTCTGTTCCTGATTGGCATGGGCCTATAGCTTATGCCAGTGCTGACACATGCTGGAGGTGCTTTCCCTGATAACCAAAATGATGCTCTCATTGCTGAGAGCAAAACCAAATCACATACACATATGAGCTAGCCAGAGCTTCTTGGTAACATAGTTATATAGTGGGAAATGTTGACGTGCAGGAGCTCATCATGTCAATTTTTGTGACCATGCCCCTAAAAAGACCCCAAAGAGAGTTAAAAATTGCCAGCAGAGCTCTATCTATCATCTATCTATCTATCTATCTATCTATCTATCTATCTATCTATCTATCGGCAGTACATTGCATTATCCTCAATTTAGTCAGATCAGTTGGCTGCATAAAATAATGAGTTGGCATGTTAGACTACGGCTGAGGAGACCTCAGTTCACATCCCTGATCAACCAGTGTGGGTTAGTGGCTAGAGTGTTGGACTGTGAATCTCACTGGGTGTCCTTTGGCCAGTCACCCACTCTCACAGTCTAATCTCTCTCACAGGTAGGACATAAATGCAATGATAAACAAACAACTAAATGAAGTTCACTATTTGACCTTGGGCAGTCATTGAGCTTAACCCACCCCAAAAAGGGTTCATATGCCAGGTCAGACCTGTCCTCCAATCACTGGCAAATTCCACTCTAGCAACTGATGGCCATCACTCCTGCTATGAATAAAATTCCAAAGCTGCACTTCCCCACATCCTCGCTCCTATACACAACTGGTTTCTGGAAGAGAAGTAAGATTTGCTCATGAGTATATGTAGAGAGGCCAACACATGTGCATCATGCTAGCAATAGAGATATGTGGTTTTACTATAATTCTACCATTCCCATGCCCCTCAGATATGAATTGAAAGTCAAGTATAAGGTTGGAAAGAGGAAACACTAATGTGCCAGCCCTGCAGAGCTTCAAACATAAAATTTCAGTGTAAATTCAACTGGGTTACCCATTGAGGGGTAATTTCTCTACCTATATACCTACTTACACACACACACACACACACACACACACACACACACCCCTGCTACTTGTGCATTAAAGCTCTCATAAGCACAGCCTGTTGGCCTCATAGACTTTCCCAGGTTGTTTTACATGGAAAGAATGAATTGATTATTGTAAATGAATGATAAATGATATTCTTGTAAAGAAGCTGGTAAAATGTGGTCTTGACTATGCTACCACTCAGTGGATTTGTAACTGGCTGACTGACCGAACCCAAAGGGTGCTCATCAATGGTTCCTCTTCATCCTGGAGAAGAGTGACTAGTGGGGTGCCACATGGTTCTGTCTTGGGCCTGGTCTTATTCAACATCTTTATCAACGACTTGGATGATGGACTCAAGGGCATCCTGATCAAATTTGCAGATGACACCAAACTGGGAGGGGTGGCTAACACCCCAGAGGACAGGATCACACTTCAAAACGACCTTGACAGATTAGAGAACTGGGCAAAAACAAACAAGATGAATTTTAACAGGGAGAAATGTAAAGTATTGCACTTGGGCAAAAAAAATGAGAGGCACAAATACAAGATGGGTGACACCTGGCTTGAGAGCAGTACATGTGAAAAGGATCTAGGAGTCTTGGTTGACCACAAACTTGACATGAGCCAACAGTGTGATGCGGCAGCTAAAAAAGCCAATGCAATTCTGGGCTGCATCAATAGGAGTATAGCATCTAGATCAAGGGAAGTAATAGTGCCACTGTATTCTGCTCTGGTCAGACCTCACCTGGAGTACTGTGTCCAGTTTGGGCACCACAGTTCAAGAAGGACACTGACAAACTGGAACGTGTCCAGAGGAGGGCAACCAAAATGGTCAAAGGCCTGGAAACGATGCCTTATGAGGAACGGCTAAGGGAGCTGGGCATGTTTAGCCTGGAGAAGAGGAGGTTAAGGGGTGATATGATAGCCATGTTCAAATATATAAAAGGATGTCACATAGAGGAGGGAGAAAGGTTGTTTTCTGCTGCTCCAGAGAAGCGGACACGGAGCAATGGATCCAAACTACAAGAAAGAAGATTCCACCTAAACATTAGGAAGAACTTCCTGACAGTAAGAGCTGTTCGACAGTGGAATTTGCTGCCAAGGAGTGTGGTGGAGTCTCCTTCTTTGGAGGTCTTTAAGCAGAGGCTTGACAACCATATGTCAGGAGTGCTCTGATGGTGTTTCCTGCTTGGCAGGGGGTTGGACTCGATGGCCCTTGTGGTCTATTCCAACTCTATGATTCTATGATTCTATGAATGTTTGGCTGCTGCAACACCAGAAATGGTTGTTTGCTGTCAGCTCTATAGTATCAAAAAGCCACCGAACCAACCCAACCTCCCCCAAACAGTTGATGATCCATGTTTAATTCTGCGCATTTTAATATTGTTTACGCATCTTTGGAAAGAGATATTGAAATAGTGCAGATGTGTGCGAGTGTACACATAAGCAGACATCTGCCACAGCGTCTGTTTTGCACACACATAAAAGTGCCCACGCACACAGGTATAAGCATATGTATTCAGTCTCTAGATAATCAGAGACACAGATAAAATAAAGCTTCTCGAATGACAGACATTCTGCAGACAGGGTTGTTAGTTTATGTAGGCTATAGGCAGAGTCGACTGGAAAATTTTGATCACTTTAATTTACTATATCCAGCATGCCTGCTGTACTCATCCAGCACTTTTATCAAGCCCTGTGAGGTGGTATTGATTTTTTTATTTTCTATGTAGGATAAGAAGACAGAGAGTTAGGAGCAAGAGTGAATGAAGAACTTTCCTCAGATTACTGCTATTCTCTAGCTTATTGCATCCTGTCGTTTGTAGTTTCAGATGATGTCCAGTATGTCAGGGTTGCTTGAAGCAATAAACAGGGTGAATAACAATGGAAAGGCGAGATGAGAAAGATTGAAAAAAGGAAAAAAGAGGCAGCCAAGAAAGTAAGAAAGTGAATGTGAGAAATAAGGGGAGGTGGGTGGGCTGAGAAGGGGGGAAGCAGAGGTTGAGAAAAAGTGTCTGCAGTGTAGAGAGCTTGATGAGCGCATTCCTTTAAAGTAGCTATATAACCAGTCATGACAGTTTTTCACCAAACAGCTAAAATGTAAAACCGATCAGGTAGCGAAATAATGGAAACGGTGCCCTTTATGTTTTATTATTTTGCTACAGGAAGCAGCAAAGCAAAGCAAAGCAAAGAAAAAAGTGTTTAACAGCTATATTATTATTTTTTATTCCCTTGAATTAGCAGTTGGGCTGTTTTGAAAAGATGGATTTCTTTCTCTTTCCTTTTTTTTTGGTACCCTGGCCTCAAAAACCTTTGTAGAAACCGTTAGAGATTCTAAATTTGCAAGTGATGCAGTGTTTCAATCATAGTTCTTCAGGATCTTGAGCTTTGGGGGCATTTTTGCTGACCATCAACTCCATGGGATAAAAATCGATTTACAGTAGAGAATGTGCTTCACCTGTTCATAAAGGATGGCAAACTGTATTCTGGCTGATGCCTACCCTGCTATATATAAATATAGATTTTGCTTTTCTCTACTATGCAGGCAAAAGTGGATTGCCATCAGCACATTACACCAGTCATTCAGCATCATTCAGTATCTTTAGCTTTCTGGATACAATTAGCAGTGCTGGTTTTCATCTAGAAAGACTAAAATGGCTTTTACATACCACAGAGATGGTCTTCTTCCCTATTTCATGTCTTGATTTCTATGGTCAATCACAAAAAGTGCCATGAACAAAAGTTTCGGGGCCAGTCATTATTATTATTATTACTTTATTTTTTAGTGGTATGTTTACTTACAGCATTCCTGGGCACTGCTGGGGACCCAGGAAGGGGCCTACCTGGGTTGGGCTGCCTTTTAAAAGCTGGCACCATTTTATTTTCTCACAAATACTCTGACATAGATCTGGGGCATTGTGGGAAATTTAAATAGTGGTTCCTATCCACTTGGATTGCAAGTACTATTGTTGTTGTTGCTTACTGCTGCAGTACCAAGATAGATTCAACTGTCAGCTCACTCAAAGCTGATGCTGCTTATCTTTTTAAGACATAATTTATACTTTAGATATCTCCCCTCCCCTCCACTATTTACTGATGTTAAATGTGCAGATTAAAAGTGCAACGAGTGACTGATCAAAGAAATAAACATTTACATTAATGGCCATTACTTGTTTGGATTGGAATATTTATTGACATTGCTGGAAGTCAGTTGTTATTTTATTGATAGAATAAAACAACGTAGCTGTCAAGGAATCTAAATCAAAAGGCACCTTCAGACAGTTGCCGTTTTCGGGTGGGATTCAATCAAATCCTGGCAAATTCAGGCTGTGCAATTAAAGCTTTTGTGAAAGAAACATGCTTTCCTCAAAGACCCCCAAGATGACAGTGATGGAGCCATGCGCAGTGAAGTGTGGGGTAACACTTGCTTTGACACAATGTCATCTAGCCTCCCTGAAAACAAATCAGTCTGGATGCTCATTAGAAAGGTCTCCTGGAAGTGACCAAGGACGCAGGCGTCTTACTTCCTGTGCTGTTAAATCTCCTTACTGGTTGAAGGGGCTACAACTACATGTTGTAGTGCTACTCATATAATGGACAGGGAATGTATTGCTGATCCTTAGTCCAATTATATTCCGTGACCTGAAGAGCCAATGCTTGTATATAACCATTGTTCCAGTCTTGGCTCATCACTCAGATCAAGGTTTTACCAGAAATATTTCACTAGTATTTATTTCCATTGCACATCTCTTTATTTTAAAACTAAGGTACTGATTACATTAACACCCACCCACCAATCAATCAATCAATCAATCAATCAATCACAAGAATCACAATGAATGCAGGATTTTGCAGTCTGTCAGTGTGCCTGGATCCTGCGTTACATCTGAATGCCTAGCAATAATAATATTATTAATCATAATAATTAATTTTTTGTACCCCACCCATTTGACTGGGTTACCCCAGCCACTCTGGGCGGCTTCCAACAGAATATAAGAAAGCATAACTAAACATCAAACATTAAAAGCTTCCACATATAGGGCTGCCTTCAGATGTCCCCGGAAGGTCGTATAATTGTTTTATCTCTTTGACATCTAGGACTGTGCCCCTTCCTGGAAAAAGCAGATCTAGCCACTATTGCACAAGTCTTAAATCAGGGTTGAAGAACCTGTGGCCCTTCAGATGTTGCTGGACTCCAAATCCCATCATGCCTAGCCAGCAGGGCTAGGGATGGGATAATTGGAATTCTAGTCAACTGGAGGGGCACAGGTTTTATAGCTGCACCTAAGATGAGTAGGTAATAACTTCAGTTATTAGGCTCTTGCATTTTGCAGGGGTTGAGTTGTGGAGTTTATTACAACACTGTGAATAATTTGATGCTCTTTCATATTTTGTGTTGTGTGCCTTTAAAAATATTTTTAAAGGTAGAAGGGAATCCTAGGCTGAATTTCAGCACTTCCAAATATACGACAAGAGCTTTCAGAGTAGGTCACCTCAATGTATTTTGCCATTTAAGCTCAAGTACTAAGGCACTCTTGCATTTACCAACAGTATTCCTGATGTGATCTTTCATTTGATTTTTTTTAAAATGGCTTTTTTATTTCTAAAGTTTTCTAAGATAAGATCATTCTACATAGTGGACTGTTCGTTTTAAACCTGAGAAGATTTAAGCTTCCACTAACTTTTTAATTTAAAAGATTTTTCTAACTAAAGAGTTTTTATAGAGTCAGCTGTAGTTCAGTTTATCACAGTGACAAAGACATTTGAGAAGGGAGGCAGGCTGAACTTTAAATGCTGGAACCAGACAACTGGAATGCTGCATATATAGAAGCAGAAAGAACTTACTATGGCCATGTTATCAACAGGTTGCATATGCTTCCTTATGACCAGTAGACTGAGCTTTTGACTCATGGGCTGCACTCTCTTAAAATGGCCAGTGACTGCCATCAGGGAGTTGCTACACTGGGGAAGCAATGGGAAACCTGGGTACCTGGTACACAGCAACCCCAAAGGCTGGAATAGCTTGGAATAGAGGTTGTTCACCACTCCAGCATGCCTAGATCTTGCCAGGAAGTAAGTCCCACTGAACTCAGTGCACTTTACTTCTGATATACCGTACATACCAAGGAATTTTTACAGATCTTCTGGAAACTTTAGCTTTCAGAAATTCAAGAGCTCCTCCTCATGTTCTGAGACACAGGACTTTTAGAAATAAGAATCTGCATTCAGATTAAGCTTTGCAGATGCAGAGTTTTATTTTTATAGTTCCTTCCTGCCCTTCCTCACAAGGGAGCCCAGGGTGGCAACATTAAAACGTGTAGTGTAAGTCTTGGGGTGGATGAGCTTGTGATTAACCCAAAGCAGCCTGAAATCCTTATATACACTGCATTCCTGATCACATTCTCATCCATATGCACCCCCCCGTTAAAGTGATCAACACAGAAAACATGACGCCTAACAACACATTACATTAAATACACAGCACATCCATTTTTTAATTTCTATTTTTAAATTAAGTTTGGGAGGCCTCCAATTTTCATTGGGAGCACAACTTTGTTGGAACAGGAGCTTTAACCCTTCTGTGCCCAACTGCAATGCCTATGGGAATCCCAGCTTCTCATGACAATTACCATTAGAACTTAAAACAACAACAACAAAAACCACACTGCTGCCGCTGCACACCACACATTTAATATAATGTGTAAGTAGATGCCAAAGGGTGTTGCTTCCTAGCCTCATTCTTGAAGGGATATGTGCTCTGTGATTAATCTTCCCTTTTCCATATTAATATGGTTCAACTTTACAGAAACTTTACAGAAAAAGTAGAGCTAAAAAAGAACGACAGGGGCAGGGGAAACAGAATGTAGGAGTCAGGCAGAGCAAAACTTCACTAATCCAAGTGCTCCTTGCTTTCAGAGCTGCAGACATTTTTGAAATTCTCTTTAGGACCATGAGGGCTAGAAACTTTAATAAGTTATGTTTAAAACAACTGAACATCACAACACTCAGTGAAGCTTTGCTGCCAAGGAAAATGAAGGTCGTTCACAGTAATGTCTGAGAGCAGGAAATGGCTGATGAAACAAGCCCTCTTCAGGTGTTATGTCCCTCACACAAAGAAGGGGACACGGGGGGGGGGGCAAGCATGCTAGCTCCATCCTGTCATGACACTGTGCCCCTTCCTGCCATGTGTTGGCACGAGCCTGCTGCAGATTGTTTCCCCTCCAATATCTGGGACTCACAAAATTATCTACCATAATTGTCTTTCTGTCATTTGTCATCGCTTCCAGTGAGCATCTGCTCTGCCCAGAGAATCCTTCTGAACAGTTCCAGATACAATATAAAACAACTGCATCCCTTTTATGGTTGATTTTCAGCCGTCTTCTCCAACCGACCACCTCGCTATTAGGGAGAACTGTCATTGAAAGCCAGCGCTCAGTGCCTCAAAAAAGCCATCAAAAACAGTGCTTTCTGCCAGCCTCCTAATCTACAAAAAATATATATGTTAGAACCAAATTAAAAATACCAATCATTAAGCCTGGATCTCAACATTATGACTCTAGTCATTGTTCCACCTGTGATTATGTTAGGGTAACTGTCACATTTAAAAGCAGTAAAAAAACCACAAAGCCCGCCACTCTACTACACCAACTAATATATCAACTGCAAATTCACTAGTGTTTTAGATGTTATACAATGCAAACAGCCCTGTTTTTGTTTGTTTTTTAACAGAGTACCTTGGAAAAAAACACCAAAGGACTTTGTACTCACTTCATAAATCACATCACAGTTGCATCAGGGATGAGGAGTGGGTGTGTAGAGGAGAAATAGCACAGAGGTAGAGGAAATGTCATTCTTTTCAGCAAGGACTCAGTTTCCCCAAGATCTCTCTGTTGACTTGAACAGAGGAAGGCCTAGACCCATGTGAAAAACAAAAACAGTGTCCATATCCCTCCCTCAAATCACTGTGTTTGGAGTATCCTGGGAAAATAATTCACTGTGATTAAAGCCTAGACCTTTCCATCAAAACAGACAAACCCACCATGGCAGTCGTTCCCCACTTGAACTCAGGACATTTCCCTAGTAATCTAGGTTTTGCTTTTTTATTTTTAAAGAAATAATGCAACCATAACTTTAAAGATCCAAGCCCACGGAGCACCTTGGGAGTTCAGGGAATGCTTGATCTGACTTGAGACGCCTCGTTAATGACACAATCCAACTCAGGCATTCAGCTCACCTCATCTGTCTTGTAATTCAGGAAGTACACATCATTGACACACACCCTCATGAACACCTACTTCAGTTGGTAACTAAGCCTCTTTTTCAGAGAAAGAGACTTTGGCATTGTTTTGTATTCCCTGGTATTCTCTTGCCTTACTCTTGTCACGCAGTTTACATGCCACTATCAATTGTCCTGTACTAGGAGCAGGGCTTTTTCAGTGGTGTCCCCTGGTTGTGCCATTCCTGAAAAAAACCTGCTACATCTGCTCATTTAGGAGGAAAGTAAAAACAACAACATAGCATCTGTTCTGTAGGTTTCTTCTTTAAATGTCAGTTCCCATTTAGGCTGTTTGCTTTAGGCTGAAATCCTAAACATAGATACTTGAGCATCAGCCTGACTGAATGTGTTGCTGTTTACTTCTCAGTGGTTAATGCAAGTGGTTTATTGATAATCTAGTTATGTCTATCTATCTGATCTGACTATTAAATGTGTTCATTAAAAATGGTAGCTACCCATTTCACCAGCTATTAGAGGGCAGGATTTTAGAAATGCCATGTTATCTTAAGTAAGTGTGATTATAGTCCCTATGTTTCGAAGTTTGTCTTTGTTAGGGTTGAAAAAACAGAGGCAGTTTTAATTGTCCAGGAACACTGGAAGGTATCTATAAACTTCAAGAGGTGTTTTTGAAGATACTTTCCCCTCCTTCTCTCTCTGAGGCACAACCCAGATTTCATTAGTTGGCTAACCGGATTATAAGAAGCCTGTAAATAGAACAAATGATTCCACATGATCCAGGTTATTTCCAAACAGTCATGCAAAGATATAACTGAAATAATTTAGACATATGGATAAGAACCTTCAAAATCAATAGTGCTGGAAGAAATGAAACATATGCTGATGCAATCAAACAGAATTGAATTTCATACAAATGTTAGCAAATCTATATCAGATTATCACGGCAAAAACTTCATTTTCATTGATTTATAATGTATTATTATTGTTTCCACCAAACTGCCATAGACAGCCATTTAGCAGCTGCCAAGCGCCTTAAGGGTAAATAAAGGATATCACTGATGGTGCTGGGATATAGTCGTTTAAGTGTCTAATAATTCACAAATGCAGCAGGTATGATATTCTGTTTCTGTATATTCTTTAGTGTTTTACTTTCAGTCTAATTTATTAACCTTAATCTTTTATTCTGAAAACAAAGAATGACATTCTCAAGAAAACCTTTATTTTAAGGCTGTAAACTGGGCAGCCTTTAAAAATATTTTTGTTGTTGTAAAAGCATAAAACCATGTGTAAGGTGTCAGACTTGGGGAAATAAACAGATTTGGGACTTCTGCTTACAACACCTGATCTTTCAGGGTGGAGGTTTTGGAGGAATCAGTGTAATAGTTTCTTGGGCCTATTGATCCAATGTCTTGTAGCAGCTAGATGGGTGGGGTATAATAATAATAGTAGTAGTAGATTGAACCGAATCAAAACAAAGGAAATGAACTTGACGAACAAGGATGGGTGTCCCTGTGAAAGACATGTTTGTCTAAGACTCTAATTGTTTGTGTAACTGATCTTTATACTTGTAAACCTCTTATAAGCCTATACTGGCATTAAGCAGTATATAAACTGTAAGATTCTGGACAATCAGAAGAAAGTACTTCTTCATGCAGCACATGGCCGACAACTTGGATGGCTCTGTAAGAGACTTAGACATAGGCTATCAATGGCTGTCTTTGCAATGTTGGTATTGCTTGGAAGCCCAAACATCCAGCTATCAATCTCTTCTACTTTTCTTCATCTATCAGTCCTCCTGAATGTTTAGACGAAGCATGGGAGGATGTAAGGCTTGTGGGATCCACTTAGGTGTCCCCCCTTTTTTTACCAATGGGAGTCATGTAGAAAATTCTTATGTATGTGCATGTGGACTAGTGGTGGTGCTGGCACTAGAACCAGTATATTGGCTCAAGATGTCTAGCATATACTCCTAATGCACCCTATGAGCCTTGTATTGGGATTACATCTAAGTTACCACAGATCAGGGATTCTAATAACTTGATTTAGAAGGGGGAGTTGCTCTTTGCTGCTCTACTACAAATTGTCCAGAGCTATAGATCCCAACCTACCCACTCCTAGTCTTGATTATATCTGTTCTGGGAAATCTGCACATTCACTGTCCCTTATCTTCTGTCTTTGCCTTTCCCTTTATCCACACCACTTCAGCTCATACTTCTCTTTTGGTAAGCCCACACATCTAGTGAGCACCGTGTGGATACAACTCTTTGCACAGAGAATGATTGAGGCATCTGTGAGAATAGGCTCCATTCAACAAATGTGAAAAGGTTTTGGCATATCTCAATATACATTTTAAGTGCTTTGTTTAAATAGAAAACAAAACAGAGGCTGAACTGCATTTTAATATCTAAAGGCATATAAGCCACCCATTTCTGTTGAACTTAGGCCCTTTTGAAATTTCCATTTGCGCTTTTGTTCACCTTTATTAATTCATGTTCATGCTTTTGAGTACATGTTCTCCTTTATTAGTTCAACTCAGCAGGGTTTTTCTCCCCCCATGTGACTTTTGCATTGAAGCAGGTGATCAGATTCCATTGCAGTGAGATACAATTTAACCAGAAAATAATTCATTAACAGGACAGAAACAGTAGTTCTTCCTGATAGCCTCAGTTTAAGTATTTATAGGCATGAATATTAGAATATCCGCAAGTGGAGACTTGCATAAATTTGTGAAAGTGTGTGTGTTCAATACTTTCTCTTTAACCATCCCACCTTATACTTTTGAAAAATATTTTATAGATACAGAAAAGGATGGACAGTGTAAAAGGTATTGAAGCCTTCGTAAATGATGTTGTGTGTCAGTTACATGTGCTCTGCAACCACATCTGTGGCCAAGAATTATTTTCTATTACATCAACAGTATAGTTCCACCAAACTGTGCCACCATGCAACCCTTTTTCATTTCAGCTGGGTTAATGGAGATTTTGCTGCAGCAACACTTGGTAACTTCCAGTGTAGATCTCACAGACGGTAATTAAAACAGCTTTAAAAATGTAAGATCAGCTAGCAGCAGACAGCTTTAGACTGAGTGGCTCATGTGATGCTTATCATATGTGATGTCATAATATTGAGTGTCTTACATACTTTGAGGGCCATTTGTTTGGCAGGAAAGTGGCATATAAATGCCTAAATAAAGAAAATACACAGAGTACTAACAGACCATATGAAATGAAATAAAAAAGCAATGGGACAAAGCATGCTGCCACATACATGCCCTATGGAATAACATGCTAAGTGGCGACCAGTATTACGTAAGTCTGTGGCCATTCATAAGAAGAGGGTAATGTTTTTTTCCACCAGATCATTTGACTTAATCAGACATATTTCTAAGGATGCTCATTTGAGTAAACAACGACTGCTTTCTCTGCCACATACTGCATTCACAACAAGATGCTTTTTAGTTATAAAAAGGGATAACCAGTCGAAATGGTGGCAATCACTGTCATAGTTGATCTAGGATTAAATAGTCTGCACCTAGGACAGAAATAAAATTTAAAGCATTCATGTGTATATAGCTATAGATATACCATATTTTTCGCCCTATAGGACGCACTTTTTCCCCTCCAAAAATGAAGGGGAAATGTGTGTGCGTCCTATGGGGCGAATGCAGGCTTCAGGAAGCTATCCGCAAGCCTTGCAAGCCGGGCGGGAGGTCCCGCCGGCTCGCAAAGCTTACGGGCAGCAGCCTGCAGCCCACAAGCTCGGGGGATAGTGGGGAGGCGGAGCACCGCCACCCCGCTATTCCCCGACCTGATCTGGAGGCTGGCGGGGGGGGGGGGGAGAAGCAAGCTTACTTCTCCCCCCCACCAGCCCCACAAGCTCGGGGGATAGTGGGGAGGCGGAGCACCGCCACCCCGCTATTCCCCGACCTGATCTGGAGGCTGGCGGGGGGGGGGGGAGAAGCAAGCTTACTTCTCCCCCCCGCCAGCCCCACAAGCTCGGGGGATAGTGGGGAGGCGGAGCGCCGTCACCCCGCTATTCCCCAACCTGATCTGGAGGCTGGCGGGGGGGAGAAGCAAGCTTGCTCCTCCCCATCGCCAGCCCCACAAGCTCGGGGGATAGTGGGGAGGCGGAGCGCCGTCACCCCGCTATTCCCCGACCTGATGTGGAGGCTGGCAGGGGGGGGGGAAGAAGCAAGCTATAAGCTCAGCCCTATAAGCTCGGGGGACAGCGGGGCAAGCCGCTGCCCCATGGAGGCTAGAGAGGCTGTCCCTGAAGGCAGAAGAGGGAGACGGAGCGCTCCGTCTCCCTCTTCTAGCTTGGGGATGGCTGTGCAAACCTGGGGGAAAATAAATTCCCCCCCCTTGATTTCCCCCCCCCCCCAAAGCTAGGTGCGTCCTATGGGCCGGTGTGTCCTATAGGGCGAAAAATACAGTAGATCTATAAGATTTGTGGAAGTACAAAATAGTTCTGGAATTCTTTCCCAGTGTATTGTGAGACACTCAGAAATAAAATCAAATCAGTTGGAACAATGAGAGCATTGTCAGAGGAGTGCTAGTCTTTCCTTTCCTTGTAAGAGTTCCTGCATCCCACTTGTAATTTTCAATTTCTGGGCCTGAAAAAACTTAAGTAGGATAAAGCAAACAAACAAGCAAAATACAATAATCATCATTAATTTTACTTGGGGAAGCATGTAGCTCTAGTCTCAGGGAGGTTTCCATTAGTAGCAAACATTTAGACTGTACTTCAACGATTTGTTGTAGGAGATAAATACATACTTGTGAAGGTGCAGTTTGATTAGGTCAAAGGAAAGGAAGGAAATTTTGTGGACTCATATTCTAGCCCATCATCATCTTGGAAAAGAGCCATTTGTCCAGAAGCACAACTGACAGCTAGAATGTGGTAAAAATAAAACAGCTAATGAGATTCACTGAACATAGGCCATGTGGGCAGTGAATCAGAGTGTCTTAGCCTATTAACCTGTATGGCACAGCTGTAGTTTAGCTTTTCAAAATCTCTGATTGTTTTGCTTCATTATAATCAGTGAGAATTAAGGGAAGAAGGCCTGTCTTTTCTGCTAGGGAAACCTTTGCCATATTTAAGCAACTATCTTGGCCATAGTTACCACAAAACATATTAATATCTGACAGTATTGTCTGAATTTTCACATGGTAGATCTGGATCTTCTCTCCAGGTTAGGTATTTTGGTGTTCTGGTCAAAGTGTTGCACTGCAGCTAGCCATGTGATGAAGCAATAGGACTGCCCAGTTCAAAAAGTGAGTCCCCCTTTATTCTGGTGCTCCAACTCAGGGTGGAGCTACATAACAACAACAGCAACAACAACAACAGCAACAACATGCTGCTCATCCGACTGGGTTTCCCCAGCCACTCTGGGCAGTTCCCAACAAAATATTAAAAACACAATAAAACATCAAACATTTAAAAATTCCTTATAAAGGGTGCTTTCAGACATTTTCTAAAAGTCAAATAGTTGTTTATTTCCTTGACATCTGATGTTCCACAGGGTGGATAGAAGGCCCTCTGCATGGTTCCCTGTAACTTCACTTCTCACGATGAGGGAATTACCAGAAGGCCCTTGGTGCTGGATTTCAGTGTCTGGGCTGAACGATGGAGATGGAGACACTCCTTCAGGTATTGTCAGGATGCTGTCAGCGGCTCCCGGCTAGTTGCCCAGGAAAGTATAAAGACAAGGGAAGGTTTCTTACCATCTCCCCCCCCCCAATAATTAGAGAGAGGCTATAGAACCCAGCCTCTTGGATAATGGCACTGTTGCCTGGCTTCTTTCTCCTCCTTCTCTCTCATTATTTCCCAACTTTCCCCTTCGTCTGCCGCTGAACTCTGACCTCCCGCAAACCACTTTTGTAAGTCTATACTGTCTTCCTCTTCCTCCTCCCTGGAAGGGTCAGGGTGGGGAGGCGGTCTCCACCATTCCTCCTCTGCCCTGACCCTGACAGGTATACTGGGTCAAGGCTGTTTAGGGCTTTAAAGGTCAACACCAACACTTTGAATTGTGCTCAGAAACATACTGGGAACCAATGTACATCTTTTAGGACCAGTGGTATATGATCCTGGTGGCTGCTCCCAGTCACCAGTTTAGCTGGTGTCTAGCTGATGGCATTCATGAGATGGTGCTACCACTGAAAACAATGGTGTTATGTTGAGGTTTCTCCTCTGTTACCATAACTTACTTGTCTTGCTTCCTGAAATCTTTTGCATACACAGCATTTATCCTATTGTTGACCTATGGGCAAGTCTTAATGTCTAAAGGAGAGAGAGTAAACTTGACATGAGGCTCCCATTTTAAACAACTGACCTGAGTGTAAACCCCTGCTTTAGATGTTTTGTGATGGCACTCTAAATGTTGAATTTTGAGCTGGGCAGAATGCTAATCCAGTTAACCACATCTTGACAAGTGAGTTTGGTTGTGCGAATGAGCCCTTAATCTTAGTTTAAACTGGTGTGAAAGGAAATTCAGCTCTACCGTATGTTGATTTCATTAATCTCAGGAAGCTTAAGAAGTTAAATTAACAATGACCTTTTCCTTAGGACTAGGTGATAACACAAGACATACTTGGACTCATACAATAGCATATGACATCACCTCTCAGTGTTTAGAAAGCATTTTTCACATGATGGTACATTGAGTTTTCTTTTTATGCAAAGTGAAGTTTTAACTAAATCAGGATGTCTTAAAAACGCTTAGCAGAATCATATCTTTTCTTAGAACGAAAGAAAGCTCCAACACATGTGATGGTTGGAAACCAATTATACAAGATTTTTCATCTGTTGCAGTGCATTTATTTATGCACGTATTACCTTTTGAATGGTTTTCATCTCTTGTTTTATGCTGCACTATTAATAAGAAATTGTGCTAATTTGCAGAGTTTCCTTCAGTTTCATTTTAGATTGTCAGAATCTAAATCCTGCAACTGGTGAATGACTGAGCATGGATGATGAAATCTGATCAGGATGACCAAATCTGTTCAGATTGATGAGGTTTTGACGTTCCAAAATGGGCATTTTAAATTGTAATCCTATTCACCTTCACTTGTTATTAAATCCCACTGAACTCAGTGGGGCAACTGAATGAGTAGCTATGCAGCACACTGATAGGCTGCAATCCCTAAGCACATTTACTACAGAGTAAGCCCTGTTGGATTTGGTTTCCTCCAATATGCATGTATAGGATTTCACTATTGTTTTTGAGCCTAATGAATATCTGGATCGGGGTGTATTCTGAAACAAACAGACACTTAGTGTGTGTGTGTGTGTGTAAAATTATATCCTGCCTGAAATTATGGGCTGCAGTTATGTTGGGTGGCACATTAAATCAATCCTGCTTATTACATATATTACACTACATAGCAGCCCACACATTTCTCTCTGAGTTCAGTTTCCTATACATGATCTTAATAGAGGTCTACTGAAATCAGTGAAAGTATTCTAATTGATTTAACAGCTTTAGATCAAGTCCCGTGGTTATAAAGCAAAACCCCTACATTTCTGCCCTGCAGGGGTGGTCTCAATTAGCGGTCTGTGGCCAGTTCCCTGTGGACAATTGTGAATCGTCCATATTTACAAACCACTAACACATATATATTCAGGATGTTTTTAGATTTTTCTGGTGGCATTATCAAGGATGCAATGTATCAGAGGTGGTATGCATTACATTAGAAAGTTAGAATGAATCGTGGCAATGCAAATTCTTAAATTCCTAGCACCTTTAAGGGGACGCGGGTGGTGCTGTGGGTAAAATCTCAGCGCCTAGGACTTGCCGATCACATGGTCGGCGGTTCGAATCCCCGCGGCGGGGTGCGCTCCCGCCGTTCGGTCCCAGCACCTGCCAACCTAGCAGTTCGAAAGCACCTCTGGGTGCAAGTAGATAAATAGAGACCGCTTACCAGCGGGAAGGTAAACGGCGTTCCGTGTGCTGCGCTGGCTCGTCAGATGCAGCTTGTCACGCTGGCCACGTGACCCGGAAGTGTCTGCGGATAGCGCTGGCTCCCCGCCTCTAGAGTGAGATGAGCGCACAACCCCAGAGTCTGGCAAGACTGGCCCGAACGGGCAGGGGTACCTTTACCTTTAGCACCTGTAAACCAGTGAAATAAGTATTTTCCAGCTTTTTACTGTATTACAATTATTTTAAAAGTTAAAGCTCAAGTCAAAGTATAATAAAAATGGTTAAAAAACAAACAAAAACAGATTAAACCAGATAAAGGCAGCAGCAAACATTTGTGATAAAAACTTTCCAGGTGGTAAAAGACCAGAAAAGTACAAAGATATTCACTGATTGTGAAATGATATTAAATTAGATGCCAGGCAAGCTTCCTTAGTGAGAGAGTGCCATAAACTGGGTGCCACAACGGAGAAGGTCTTCTCTTCTTCTCTCCTCTGGCTGCCATTCATATCACCTCAGAAGTCAGGCTGAGGGGTCCTGTAGAAGAGAATTCATAGGGCTGTACTCACCTGCTTAAACACTTTGCCTAAGAGGGTGACAAAACAAGCCAATACTTTCTGCAGCCTTTGAAGTCTTAAGGAAGGCTCTTTAAGATTAAGTTTCAAAACTGCCTCTTCTCATTTAATACATCCTGGGCCAAGCCAGACAACCCCTCTCCACTCCCCAGGTCAACGTTGTTACAAGCCAAGATGGGCAGAGGTCGAGCAGACATCTGGTAGGCCACAGTCCTCCAAGCATCTTTTCCATATCCTCATATTGTGAGGACATAAAGTCACCCCATAAGACAAAGAACAGCCAACACTGTGCCTTCCAGATATTGCTGCACTGGAACTCCAATAAGCCTCACCCAGCACGACCAGTGCTCAAGAATGATGGGCGTTGTAGTCCACCAATATCTGGAGGTTACCATGTTGGCTACCCCTACCATAACACATGACTAGATGGGGCTCGAGACACATCCCTTGACTCCTCTCCAGTAGCTGTTGTATCTAAGCTGAAGTAGATAGAAGCAATTTTATCTTTGAAATACTAAGCAAAATATAGACACTACTATCCTGACACTTGTTAGAAATATATTTTTCTTGCAGCAGGGCTTTTATGCCTTTGAAAGCTACAAAATAGACAGAAATTGGAGAGGTGTAGCATTTCCCAAGATGAGGTAGTAACCTTATTTGAAAGCCAGTTCAGATGATATTTGAGCCGACTCACTCTTGCAAATAACTGCTCATTGTGGTGCTTCCTCTGAGCTCAAAAAACCACAACTTGCAAATTTCCTTTGCAAATTTCTTAGTAGGGCTTGGGATCTCAACAAAGTCCGCTCCCCTCCATTTCTGTGACTGTACCACTCACACAAACAGTTATGTGCTGTTTATCTAAATTTACATCTTTTAAAGCATGTACAAAAGCAGAACTCTATATAATACCCTTTGATCTATTTGCTCTTTGATTAATGCATGATGTATAAGGGACAGACAGATGGTCATGCTGAGTAAGAGCTACCACCATTTTGTGGAAGGGCTCCTGTGTGCCTTTGACACCTTTATAGCAACGATTGTACTATCTGCAGCAGGGGAAAGCTTTACTTATTAAAGAACTGTCCTCATACAGTTTTAGAGCCAAAGTGGCCTTTTCCAGCAAAAAGAAGCAATGATCTATTACAGGTTTGGTTCTCCTGTGGCCCTCCAGATGTTGGTGGACTTCAACTCTCATCAGCCCCAGTAACCATGGCCAATGGCCAGGGATGATGAGAGTTGTAGTCCAGCAACCAAAATACTACCGCTGCTGCTATGTTACCAAATTTGGGATTTTGAAAACCACAGTATTTAGTATAGCATTTGAGGACTTAGTATAACTTTGTTGTCAAAAAACAAACATAGAAGTAGTTTGTCCTCGGAGCTTGCTGCATGTTCAGACTGGGGAAATTCTTCTTTCACATTCACATCACATCACAGCTTCTGCACCTGCACATGTTGTATCCCTCACCCATAAAAAGAACCTCCTTCCCTCTCCACACCCTGTAAATGGATTGTGCCAGCAAGATGTACTTGCATAGGATTGGATGTCCACTGGCATACATTCTGCATGTTGTGGACCTGATTGCCCACAAACATGAGGCTGTGATCCTATGCACACTTACCTGGGAGCAAACTCCTTTGAATACAGAGAACCTTTCTTCTCTGTAAGAATGTGCAGCAATGCTCACTGGTTAGCCTCACTGCCATACTCTATCCTGTATGAAAATCTCACATGCCAGAGGGATATGTGGTCAACTGGCCCACACTGGAAAAGAGCCATACTTAATTTCACTCAGTGGCATAGCAGTTGCCCTGGGTGCAAAATTCTTAGAGGCACAAAATTTCAGCACCCGGTGCTGCCTCAATACAGCTTTGCACTTCCGTCACGGGACTTCATTGAAGAGAACTGGGAAGTGAGCCCTCCAGATAACGGAACATCTCTTCTTTTCTTATCTCTGTGGCTGTGGTCTCTTGGGTGACGTCGACGCCATTAGGCAGCTGAATGTGCATCTGTACTCCATCCATTTCTCTCCTTCCCCCCTTCCATGTGGCCCCAGGAGCTGGCAACCCACGCTACGCCACTGATTTCACTAGTAGTTCTCGAAATATGTGCAAAGAGGTGTGTGTGTGTGGCCACTCTACGAAAATGTCAGACCGATCTTTGTCTTTTAACTAGGTTTGCACACAGAGCACTGTTTTATAACCAAGTCTCAAGTTTAAAGCTGGGAGTGCTGCTGGATCATTATCTAGTAAGCCCTGCCATAAAGAGACCCTTAAGCCGAATGCTTAAAGAATGAGGAAAATGGCGACCATACCGAGACAAACATGAAGATCCTCCGTTTTCTACTGTAAATGGCATTGTGGCTTTCTTGCTTACTGCCAGGATTTGTGTATTGTCAGCCTCCTTTTGATTCTATTCTAACAGACATGAATTCTTCAGTCTGTAAACATTTTCACACTGACCAGGCCTTTGGCTTAGCCAACATATGAAATCCATAAAGAGTCTTATTTTCTGATAAAAGAAATGGCTAAGGACAATTGACATTATCGTTTGAAGTCCACGGCTTTCCTGCTTGTTTAGTATTGTAGAAATGGAGCCGGGGCCTGGATTTATGGGAGAGAGCTTGCCCAAGGTCTCTTACCTTTAACATATTTTGTGCTCCATCTGCCTCTTATACAGGGAATGTAATATGATTTTGATTAGTTTCTGATGAGCTGCAATTTCAGTAAGTGCAACTCCAGCGCTGTTGTTTTGTGCCGCTGCTACGTTTCAACAATAATTTAAGAAGACTGTTCTGTTAGTTTTATTGATAAAATAATAAAAAGACAGTATCTAAAAACATCACATACAGATAAAACATCCTTACCATCTACCAAAATCTTGGCTTGGATCTTTCTTTCTCTCCATTAGCTTATAGGAGAATATAGGCCAAAAACCACTTTGGCCTATTGGTTAAGGCAAACACGATTCCTTAAAAAGTGGGATGGTAGAGCTTCATGCACACCGCGCATGACATCCCCCAAAGAATCATTGGAACTATATTTTGTTAAGGGTTGTGGAAATGGTAGATCTGTTGGGGTAAACTCTGTTCTTTGGGGAAGATGATGTGCTTTAAATGTACGGGGTGGAATTTAACATTGCACTACAGTGGTACCTCGGATTACAAACTTAATTCGTTCCGGAGATCCGTTCTTAACCTGAAACTGTTCTTAACCTGAAGTGCGCTTTCACTAATGGGGCTTCCTGTTGTCGCCAAACCGAGTGATTTCTGTTCTCATCCTGGGGCAAAGTTCGCAACCCGAGGTAGTGGTGGAGCTTCATGCTCCGGCACCTGGGGGCGCGCTGGTGCGCGGTCCTGGGGGCGTGATGCGCTGCCCGCAGGGGCATGACGCACATCCCGGGGGTGTGGCATGACGTCTGTGGGGGCGTGGTGCCCAGCGTGGGCGGGGGCAGCTGCGATGGCACCCCACCAGGATTGTGCTCCTGGGGGCGCTGCGCTCCCCCCGCACTCCTCTTCCTTCTCCAGTGACCCGAGGTACTACTTCCGGGTTAGCAGTGTTTGTAACCCAAGGTACCACTTTATTACAATCACGCCATCTGCACCAGCATATCAGCTCATCAGATGGAAATATCCGCCCTCCTCTGCCCCGCTCATGCTGGTCTGGAGGTTCTCCAAACCTCCCCAGATCCAGTTTCAGGGGATATGGACATGTCTGTTGGGGGAAGAGAGGGAGGAAGTCTTGTTGTAGGGTTCATTATGTGAATCCTGCCCTGGATGTGTACGCAACTCACGTTTCTGCTTCTGATACCACTGAACTACATGCCGAGTGCTATTGACTGGTATTCAAATAGGTTTTACTCAGAGTAGGTTCATTGAAATTAATGGACTTAACTTAGTGAAGTTAATTAATTTCAGTGTGTCTATTCTGAGTAAAACTTAGTTGAATATCACTCATTAGGTAGTCCTGGCCTCCTAGGAGTGAGCCAGTGGGGGGGACCACATTTCTGAATGTTCCCCATGTAAAAAAGAAGAAAACTGACATAGAAACTTGGCACATCAAATAAAAGGCTGTTAGAATCCCTTTCTGATATTCTCCCTAACAGTTCTGCTTCTCACTCCCCTCATCCCATCTTCTACATTTCTAACTTGCTCCATGCTTTGCTCCTCCAAACATGAGGATATGAATATATACATGGGGTCCCATCCAGCTTCAACTGGCACATGGTACAGAACATTGGCTTTGCTCTCCAGAAATGTCAAGCAAGGCTTTGTGCATTTGTGTGCAGTGTGGGAGAGAGGGTTGACGCGAGAGAACAGAGCGCCGCCATTTGCCGACTGACCGGCCTTAATGGGTAGTCTTAACTGCGAGCAAATTTGGCTTGTTCACCAAATACCTAAAACATGATTCCCATGGTAATGAATTGTTTATTGGCTTATATTCTAAATGTAGTAACAAAGACAGACACCTAAAGCAAATGGAAAAGTACCGAGAACATGGTTTACATTACAAACAGGGTGAGAGAAACATTCCTGAATAAGTCCTCCTGGCAGGGCTGACCGTATGGGCTATGTACATCTATGTGAGCAGCAAAAAGCTCTCCAAAGTACTATTGGACACAGTGTATGAAATCTAAAATCAAGGAAATTCATGAAGTCCTTCGTTAAAATTTCTGCTACCCACACAGCTCTGTGCAAAAATCCCCAACCAAAAACAGTTAGAGGCTTTCCTCTTTCCCCCCTCCTGCTTTTAATACTTTACTGCAGGTTTAATTGCAGCAATATTTCAATGCCAAAGAGAGTAATTTGCAGCTTGAATACAGCATTAGATCTGCAGTGCCCTACAATTTTAAACTCCAGTATAAAACAAGCATTTGGTACTCATACTACTTGAATTCTCATTTTCTGTTCACACTTCCAAAGGAACGGAAGTTAAATGTCTACATTAACATTTATAAAAATTTAGGAGTGATTCCCTTATTACATAATTAGCCGGAGCACTTGGAATATCTGTATATCTGCCGATTAGAGACATTACTCGGAACATGCCCTCGAACAGCTGTATTCCAAGACAAAAAAAGAGTCAGTAATGTGGCCCTGGGGGAAAGTGTTCCATTTTGACAGAATTAAGGCAGCTTTGGTTAGTTGTTACCATTAAACTTGCTCACTTTAAGGGAAATGGTAGGAAAATGTCCTCTGAAACAAAAAGGTATCCCCGCCCCCCATGGAAACTTCACAGTTTTACCTTTTGAGGTGTTACCAGCCTTGTGGCTGTGTGAGATTAGAGACAACTGAGATTGCATAAATGTCTCAGAGTTTTCACAGATGAGAGTCACTACTTATATGGTAAATGAGTGCAAATGTTGGTTGTGCCTACATTCAAGGCTAGCTTGACCTCAACAGCAAAGGAGGGAGCCTCAGGGGACAGAACAATGCCAGGGGAACCTAGCATGCCTACAGCAGCACCTCAGTCTGGCTTTTTGTATGGCTTTCAGGATGAACCAATAAAGTACTTCATTGTCATTGCAGAAAAGTTCTGGAGACAGCCAGTTCACATGAAGAAGTTCCATTTGGGTCTGCAGGATTTTACAGCTTCCAAATTGGCCAGCTCCTCCCACAATTTGAGATAGTATATCAGAGTGACATTGCAGGGGTTCCAGCGGTGTGCTCTGTGCTCATGGATGTATTTTTTTGTTTGTTTTGGTTTTGTTCTATCATTTTTAGTACGTATCATTTTTGACCGTAAGGCCTCATAGCAGTCATTGTCAGGGATGGGGCAGAAATTTTAATCAGTTCACATTTAAAAGCTAATTTTCCACTTTCTGAAATAGTATTCAAACTGAAATGCAAACACCCATCAAAAATTCACACTTCTTTGAATTTTTAAGAGGAATTCGCGCTAAAACACCGGTGAATTTTCACAAAAACGTTTAACAAAAAAAAATCATAAAATGCAAAGTAGTATTGACATGTGGAGGATGGAACCTAAGACTGGAAAAATGATAAACTGAGAGAAAATGAAATTGACAGATTTGCCCACCCCATGCCATTGTAACATGCTCAGACTTTTTGATTCAGTCTCTGCCTCCATTGTTATTTGTTCCTTCTTTCTGGTGTTATGAGGATGATGATAGGCTTACTTTATTATTTTTTTAAAAGCTTTTACTCATTCTCTTTTTATCCAGCTTTCCAGACAAAGAATTTTCTCCCAAAGTGGCTCACATTAGCAAAAAGGTAGGACATGAGCTCCCTGCTCCTGTTCCTTCTCTGTCTGATGGATGAGGACAACTTGGTTTCCCCCATGTTTCTGTCATGTTATTCTTAGGAGAGAGTGTGTGCAGCCTTTCAGTGGCCCTTCATTCACTGGCTAATGGCAGAAGCCCGAGCGTGCTTCTATTTAGTTCTGTTAGAGTTCATGTTCACAGTCTTCTGTGTCACCCATTCACATAACAATGAAGGATACTAAATTCTGTGCCCCTGATGAGGAGGCTGCAACTTCCCACTCTTTCCAAGGTTTTCATTCTGAAATAAACTCAAAAGAATTGTGGTCACACTCAAAAGAGACCCAGGTCCGGCCCGCTGATGAGACAGGGTGAGCTGCCCACCTCAAGCGGTGCATCCACAGTGTTCGCCAGTAATTGAGAAGCGGTGCTGGCAGTGGTTCTCTCTGGGGAGATCTCTCTGAAATCTCATGAAAACTCACGGAGCGCATGAGATCTTGTGAGATTTCTCCGAGATCTTGCCAGAAGCCTCTGCTGCTGCCAATGCTTTTCAGGTGCCACTGCTGCCACCAGCACTTGGTGGGCAGCCAAGAGAGGTGTGCTAGTGGCAGGATACCAGTGAGTGGGTAAGAGCGGCACGTTCCCATTTTGCCTCAGGTGGTGAAATGGGACATGCTGCCCTGAATAGATTCAAGTTAACTTAACCACATATCCATTAATTTCAGTGAATCAGTTCTGAATGTGATTGGTGAGCTTCAACTCCAGGGGTTGTTAAGGATTACCTCGCTTGGGCCGGTTCACTCCTGCGGAGATTGCTCAATGGGCTGGATTGTGCCTGCGCAGACGCGATTTCCGGTGCCACGGAAGCGAGTCCCTGCTCCGTGCTGCGCCGCTTTCGTGTAGTGCATGGGGACTTCTGAGCGGGCAGCTTGGTTCGGGGGTGGCTTGGGGGCCATTTAAATGACCCCTGTGGGCCACTTTTGGCCCATGGGCCGCAGGTTGCCGACCCCTGTAACTCTATATGTTAAGAAGAAATGAAATGGAGCTGCTACTACAAACAGCAGCTCTGGGTTTCACCTGCCTCTGAATCTGGAGGTTTCATCTAGCTGTTGTGGCTAGCAGCTGCAAAAGCCTTTCACCTCCCACATCCTCCAGGAATTTATCTAATTCTCATTTTAGAACCGTGTAAGATTCCATCCATCATCACAACAACCTGTAGCTGTGAACTATGCAAGTTAATTACATGTTATAAGAAGGGATTTCAGCAGGTACAACATTGCCTTGCGTGGAGAGGCTTTATCTGTCAAAATCAAAGAAACAGGGCTCTTTTGCTCCATTGCCTATGATTACCCTAAACACAACTGAGCAGGGGAAACTATGCAGAGGTCCAATAGTAGCGGGCTTTGGGCTCTCAGATTTAAATGGTGCTCCAGAATTCGGCGCCCCTACTCTTCACACTCCATTCTGCAACTGCACCAGTCATGTTATCCTAAAACTGCCTTGGGTTCTAATACTGCCCCATACTGTCCTTTCCACCTACTGCATGCCCAGAGATTCCTCTTCTTGCCCTTCCTTTTATTTCCAGCCAATGCAGGTTCATCTTTGTCTGATCAGGGGCTTCCTACGCAAATGAACTCTTTTCTTGTGCCTCATTCCACATAAAATAAGAGCTAAGCTGGAAAGATGAGGCAGGTAGGGAATAAGTCTTTTTTACCTCCCAAAATGTCATGTAGCTTCCTCCCAGTTCACAAACTTACCAACGGGTTTAAGTTCATTAACAACTGCATCTCTCAGGACTCCCTCTTACCTCTAAATTTTCTAGTCAGCCATGCACAAAGTCCATTTAGTTTTGGGTAATTATCTTAAAGCCCATATTCTGGAGCTTATCTGGATAGAAATCTTTCCAGGACTCAACAGCTCAAAATACCTAATGGGAAAAGCTTTTGTGTTCATTCACATGAACCTGTACGCGGCAGTTGATTGCTCTGCCCTCAGTTCAACTTATTTATTGCAGGGATAAAATATACCATTTACAAGTGGGGATCATTTTTTGTGTGAATGATCCTGAGAAAACCGCCCTCATTTTCTGTGGTTGAGGAGTGGGAAATCTGCTGAAAAATTGATTAGACAGATTCTGTGCATTGCATTTTTACCTTCATTATATCAGTTTTAATATTAGTAGATGCAAAATAGTGAGTTCTGTGAAGTCCTGGTCGAAATACAAGCAGTGATCCTCAATATTATTAATTAATTAATTAATTAATCACCCTCCACATGTGCTTCAAGGCAACGCACAGAATGTAATAAAACAGCTAAAAAAACCAGTTGAAAACCATACAAAAATAGCAGCAGAATAAAACTGTATACAATACTAAGTAGACACCCATGCAGAGACCTATTTTACCAGCTGGGAAGGCTTCTTGGAACAAAAATGTCTTCAGTCATTTCTGGAAAGTGCAGACTGTGGTCTCCCATCATATCTTAGCAGGAATGGTGTTTTACAGAATAGGAGGAATATGTTTTGAGTGAAGCAGGATTGCATCCAATGCCCCTTTCCCAACCTCTACTCAAAGATCAGATATTTTGTCCAATAGTGGAGGGGCCAGAAAATTTATGGGGGCAAAGTATATTTCTAGGTGCGCAAGGAAAAACGAACAAGACAGCATTTGTTAATGATAGATGTTCAGAAGTGGGGTGCAAGCTCCTTGTTTGGGGTGGACACTTGCCCCTCTCTTCTGGCACCACCTATGTCCTCCAGCAATTGCATGTGTCAAACAGATTCTGCCAGAGGGCTAGGTTGGGAGCAGAGCTGGCAGGCATGGTCATCTACATAAGATTGCAGCAGGCATTATCAACGTGGTGTTCTCCAGATGGTGTTGGACTACAGCTCCCATCATCCCTTTGTCATTGGCCTTTCTGGCTTGGACTTGTTACCGGAAAAATCCGAGGGCTCCCTTGGACAAAAAGTAAAGACACCAACCAGAGTAAATTGGAGCAAATCAGCAGCCTGTAGGCTTGGCCTTTATTGAACTGTTGCAACAGGGTGTTCCCCTCACTTGCAGGAGAGAGGAAAAGACACAGAAAATTGTGTGCAAGACCTTATAAAAACTTTTGAAATTCCCATTCTCTAGGTCAAGCCCACCCCCAGAAACATCATGCATACATTACAGAAAGGAGGGGTTGAGGGAGGAGTTGTGGTGGTAACCTGAGTGTCCTGTCACCTGGCTGGTTCCCTTCTACCCCTCCCTATGAGTCATTTTCTGAAGACAAATGGTAGTCACAGTTTCCTGCCCCCTGAGGGAAGATCTGATCATTGTCCTTTGTTCCAGTCCATGCTGAATCCACTCCCATATGCAAGTTCTTTGTGATCCTGATTGTCTTTGTGATCTTGATTGTCTTCTGTCTGGGACCATCAGGGTTGGCATAGCAACTGGGCAGGGCTCCTGTGGATGTGCTGGTATGGTGAAGGGATTATGGTGCCCTGTATCAAACCTTCCCCATTTTGTAGTCTTTCCTTCATGGAGTAAAATAAAAGTGGAACAGTGCAAATCCGATGTATGGTTGATTTTCTATGAATTTATAACAGAAGTGTAGCGTATGTAGTGTGTGAGTGTGAGTGTGTGTGAAGTTTGTACAAACTGATTGATGGGGGGGGGGAGGGTTCCTACTACAGACTGGAGCTGGAGTCTCATGAAATTGGAGAGGCACCACCTTTACTATTCTGTGTGTATGCAATCTTCTCTTACTGCAGAAAATATTTATTCCATGGAGAAAAGATGGATAAGCAGACCCTCCCTCTGCCATTCAACACTGCAGCCTCTCGTGACTGCTTTTCACTGGGATACAGTTACATGGATCTGCCTCGTAATTCCCACTTTGTCTCTAGCTAACTGTCACACCGTACCAATATGGAGTCCTTGGTGACTGGGCTTTCCGGGCAGCTCAGAGTCTTAACCAACAAACAACCTCAGCTCTATTGTGATTGGGTGATTTGTGATGGTAAGTATAGTACCGGGAGATGGTAGTTACTCTCAATTAATTAATCCAGAAGGGAAGGACATTTGCTCCCAGAAAGCAGCAGACTTCTCCAGGTGTTTGAATGCCACATTGATTTGGAATTAGAGCTTGAGGGATTCTCTCTATTACTACTTTTACTCACAAACACTGCATGATGAGAGGCGCGGAGATGATTCTTTCCCCCTAAATGAACCTTGTTCAAAAACTCGTGAACATGCACTGCTCAAGTTTATTACTTATATTGCAGCATTTCAGCACCTTGTTGACTGCGCTCATAATTTTCAGTGTTCTTAAAAGCAGGTAAAATAATGTTCATACTAGCGATAATTAGCAAATGGACTATATGAATAATCACACTCATTCCCACAAAGATTTCTTGTTCTCACAGACCAATCCATTACTTGCTTCAATGAAGCGTCTTGTTGTTAATTTGCAGGGTTTTCACCCCTAGGTGATGGAAATACCTGCCCTCTTTCCAGTCTCCCATTAAGTATGGTTTTCACTAATATGTATAATTCATGAGAAAAATTTGTTTGTCAAGGATTCCTGACAGGTCACTTAAATGCTAGATCAATTGATAATGTTCACACCAACATGGCCCAGAATGAAAATTGCTCTGATACTGACTTCCCTTTCTTGATAAAAATGATATAGTAGGTTTTGGAGTTTTTTTGTATTTTTTTTTAATTCAGCATGTAGCATGAGTTGATTTTAAAAAAGAAAATAAGCTTCAGATACAAAAGATACTGGTATCTCCAATGTATTCTTTTTTCATTTTGGCAATATCAATGTCACTTTTCAGCATCGTATATTCTCTCAAAGCAGATTTTTTTAAAAAACAACAACAACATCACAACAATACAATAAAGCAACATTTGTAATGACACAGTTAAAAGCAATATAATCCTTAATGTATTAAATAAAAACAAGGAAGCAGCAGATGATTAAAAATGGATGACACCACAGCCAGACCCCACATTACTGGCATAGAGAGTTTGGATTTGATATCCCGCCTTTCACTCCCTTTAAGGAGTCTCAAAGCGGCTAACGTTCTCCTTACCCTTCCTCCCCCACAACAAACACTCTGTGAGGTGAGTGGGGCTGAGAGACTTCACAGAAGTGTGACTGGCCCAAGGTCACCCAGCAGCTGCATGTGGAGGAGCGGAGACGCGAACCCGGTTCCCCAGATTACGAGACTACCGCTCTTAACCACTACCAGCTGCCCCCAACTTGACAGAACCAAAAGCTGGTTCGAATTTTTTTTAAAAAATAAAATAATTAAGGCTTAGCTAAAAGAAATCAATAAGGGAGCTGAGCACTTCTCAGGGAAAGTCAACTCATGAATTGAGGGCTTGATGCTTAAGCCACTAAGGGGGCAGTCCTATGACAAAATCTGCTGGCAAGTTCTTTTATAGGCATGGTAAACTCCAGGAACAGCTGAATAACATACTGCATTACTGAGGCAGCTAGCATGTTAATGCTGAAATCTTATGTGGAGTACGTCCCACTGAATTTAGTGGAATGTACTTCCAAGTAAACATACTTTATGCACATTTGGAGCTTGACTCTTGGCGTATGTGAATGTGTAATATCGCTTTTCTCCTTCCTGCCACCAGCATTTGGAGAACCAAGCTTAATTGATTTGCCCAAATCTTCCATTCATTAAATCATCTCACCCATTGCTCTTGATCTATGATGCACAAATGGAATGGAATGGCTACTGTATGTGGAAATACTTAAATAATTATGATATGTAAATGTGACATTTTAGTGAGCAGGTGTAAATATATCAGTCTTTTCCAAGCAAGCATTTTTCTGATCATAAACATCATGGCCATATTGTTTTCAATTCAGCCCCCTGCTATAATTATGATGTCTGTGCCCGAGTTTGCCGGTGTGCAGAACCTTACATGAATGCAAAGACAGTGTGACCAAGCTTATATGTCAAGAGTTCAGCGTGTCTGCATGGGGAAGCAGAGCACCCTTCATTAAGTGTGGCGAAAGCACAGTTCTTAGAGCCCTGAGGGTCATCAAGTGCTATCTTGGCTCTGACTGACCATGTGCCATGTTATTGGTTTGTAGTTTCTTCTGAGCTTATGGAGAAGCATGACAGCCCTGTGGCTCAGATATGGACTCAGGTAAAGTGGCATCACTATCTTTTAATTGCTTGCTCTCTGGATCAATTTAAGAGTACTCAGCACTGACACGTTTTCAAGAAGGGAGGTGGAGAATCAGGAAGACAGGTGGCTTCTCTGTAGTGGTGGCCTGGTCTCGCTAAGTTTAGGACAATCTCTCCGCCAACTATAGCACCAGAGAGCAATGATGAAGAGTAGAAAGTCTGGAGGTGCTAACTGACACTAAGTAGCTCAGGGAGGAGCAGCCTCTTGCATGGTTCACAACTGAAGGTGGGGAATGAAAATGAATATGAGAAACAGTCTAGGCCACGGATGGGGAACCTGTGGCTCTCCAAATGGTGCAGCCATTTCAGGCCTGATCTAGAGAGTCACAGGTTCCATTCTACTCCCCGGCCTAGTCAAGGCAAGAGATGTGGGGTGCTATACCTAAGGTTGCCTCATGATGTTTTGGCTTCATTCCTGTGTCTTTGACAGCAGCCTGACATCTGGAAAACAAGCGGGTGATGCTTGTGGCCCTCTCAGGAAAAGCATCAGCAACTGCTTAATCTATGAGTGTCAGACTTTGTTTAGGGACCAGTAAAAAAAAGACGAAAATATGGCAACCACAATCATCCGGACTTAGCCAACCAAAGCTGAGGTATCCATGCTGTCCTATGGAAATAAAGGATTGTGCAGTGGAAAATTGGTGGTAGACAGGATGTGTGATATGGAAGTCTCATGTTGTTTACTCCTGCTTTGATGAGTAACAAGTCTTACCTTTTGCTTAGATTGATTGAAATCTCTCCCTGCACATTATGGATATTGCATGTGTATGACAACAAAACTTTGCCAAGTTTTACATTTTATGCAAACCATACAGTTGCAACAAGCAGCAGATGAAAAGGACAATGTCAGTTCAAGAGTCTTTGTTACCCACACTTTGAGGTAGGTGGGCCATGTACAGCATATGTATGAAAATTACCACTTGTACAACTGAGAGAGTTGAGTAGGGAAAAAGAGTTGAGTAGGAAAATATCAGGGCCAGGCAGCAAGAATTTCCAGAACAGGAATTGTATGAAATAATTTATAGCACATCAAATATTCATTTCTTTTCATCTTAAATACACTTGGTATGAATCAATATCACATCCTGATACATACCACCAAAACCACAATTAGTATTTTTCAAGAATTGAATTAGATCTGGTTTATATGATCTGGTTAATTCCTAAATAGCTGATTAACCACACTTTTTCCAGGAAATTGTATCATTCTGCACCATGACATCACTGCAGATTAACACTATTATCATATTATTATTTTCTGTGAATCATATACAGCTGCTCTCGGCACATCTTTACTGGATGAATCATTCACTAAAATGAATAAATAAAACAGAATGAATTAAAACAAGGAGAGGGCCAAAACTGAATTTATTTGGGTCTAAATTGGAGGAATCTTTTATTTTTTTTGTTTCATGTTTTTCTGTGGAATCAGTGACAAAGGTTTAATTTTACTTTATATCACAATCAAAATAGGGGAAGTATCCCAGGATACAGGTTAGGGAGAAGGGATCAATTATAAGTTTTATTTCACAGTTTTGGAGTTAACTAACTTTTGAAGCAGGTCTAAATTTCTATTCATTTGCTGCCTTTACAAAGCTTGCATCAAGATGCAGAAGGCCAAAGTATACACCTCCTTATTTTAGCCTGCACAGGAAGAAATGTGACTCTTTTGGTGGGCTCTTTTGGTTCCCTACTGGGAAGACTTGCTACTGGCATCTATATTGTTGAAACGCCTGCATTGCAGGGGGTTGGACTAGATGACCCTTGGGGTCCCTTCCAACTCCACAATTCTATGATTCCATGAAATATTATTGCAACCCAAGTGGAATGGGTAAAATACATTGCTTGTTCTATAGGGAGAGTTAACTCATCCTTTCCTTCAGTAAGCAAGTTTGCTAATGATAAGGTAAACAATAATTAATGGAAAACATAGATGCCTCTGGGTAAATAAACTTTGTTATTGAGTGGCATAGAAATGACATAAGTCAGTAAATAAACAACCAACAGTGTTCTAAAGAATCCCCAATCAGTTTATTGTTAAGCATTGTAACAGGCCAGGGAAAAGAAGATGTTCTGTTTGGAGGCTCAGTGAAAAAAGAATGAAGTCTTGCCTGGGTGAAACCTGGTCCTTTAAGAAACCTTGTCCAGTTTTTTTGTTTTTTTATTTATCTTACAATTAAAAAAACCCAAAAAGAACAACACTGCAATATTTAAAAACAAGAAAGATTAAAAGAACAGTAGGACTAAAATTTAAAACTGCAACTCAGCAACACTCCATATCTATATCTGTGTTTACAGAACTGAAGAAAATATAATTCAGCCAGACTACCACCCAGCTAATAAGCAGTTTTGCAACACTCTGATTTCACATGACATATGGTGGGTGGTTCTATAATTCTTACGTTTATAAAAATAAAAAAGCAACCCAAAGAGGCTGAAAGTGGAAGTAGATGACGTGTGTGGGGAGGGGGTGCTTAACTTACCCCTTCTTGCACTTTTTGCGGTCAGAATTGCCCCCCACCCCTGCTGGTTTCATGTCCATGTGGGGAAAGTTACAGGGTGCCTGTAGAAAAATCTGCCTGTGATGCAGCTGATTTTCATTAAAACAATATTCAGAGGAATAACCATGGCTTTCATACTGAAGGTCCTGATATTAAGTACCAGAGTTTATGTGTCACATTCAAGGGTAAATATCTGGTGCATCTATTGAGGCAAAACACAGCAGCAGAGTGGATCGTAATACAGAACGAGCGCTCTATGGAACTAGAAAAATAATGCTACTTAGCATAGCATATGATATCTTGTAACATAAAGTCACTCATTAACCAGACTTGTGACTACATGGTATTCAAATGGGGTTTTTTTTAGTTGTCTTGCTGTATAGCCAGAGGTCTCTTTTGTGTTTTTAATAAGCATGACGTGCATTTTCCAATGTTCCGAGTTTCAAGATATTGCAGGTCAAACCACAGATTTCTGAGTCCTGCTGGAAAACAAAGCTAACCAAAACTTCCCATGCCTGACTGTGAAAAAAGCCTCCACATGTCGCACCAGGAAGTGACATCAGCCCCTGAGGTTTTCATTTGTGTGTTTCTTAAAAAATTGTCTAGCAATGCTGCGTTTCTTGTGCAAGTCCACAGGCTATTGTGGGAATGATAGAGGACAAACATCTAGCAGTTTTACTGACTAATGATGCATCGTTATTTGACAGTCTCATTAACAATCCATTGACCTTCATAAAAATGGAAGTTTCAGGGGGAAAGGAAACCATCCCATATCTATTTATCAATAAAATACCAGCATGGTAGTTATGTGAGTATAAAGATCTGCAGCACAGGCTATTTTAAATCAATATATAGCATTTTCAATCATCTGTCAATTCTTTGTACCCTTTCCAGGTCTTTTTCTGCCCTTCCATTGGTTTTTCTGATCAACTGGCTCCCCAGCTTTCAACCCCCGTCACACATGCAGCACATAGCCCTTCTTGTTTGAGCTGTTCCTCCTACCAAATTGACTCTTCTTTTTCTGGCATCAGCTCACTGTTTTCCTTTACCAACATAGAATGCTCTGTGACATCACAGCAGCTCAGCCAATCTGTAGTGAACAGCCATACTGGGTGAATATTCCCCCCTCCCACCGTTCTCAGGGCTTCACTCCAGAGTGAAACGGCCTGTGTTGTGAAGCTTCAGCTGGTGCAAAATGTGAAGGTCGCTGTGGCGTTTGCCTGTTCATTTGAAAATGTCTGTACAGGGGGAGAGAAAGAGTTAATAGGTAGACCAATAGAAAAGCCAGAGGCGGAGCCTACCTGTTTATAAAAGGGCTTAGCCCGAGGTTAGTTAGTTAGTTGGTTGGTTGGTTGGGAAAAGGCAGTTGGCAGACAGTTGGAAATAGAGAGACAGTTAGTGCAGTTGGTGAGGGGAGGTAGAAGAGTTAGAAACAGGATAAAATAAGACTAAGAAGGTAAAGAGTAACAACGTTTTGAATGCAGTTAAAGTTTATTTGTGTTTGCAGTAAACTACACTCTTCTTTGTTAACTTAAGAACCTGTCTGAGACTAAGTGATTTACCAGGGAAGACCTGGTTGGTGGCGGCGGATTAGTGGTGTACGGGTCAATAGTCCATGAGACGACCGGGGGCTCTGTATGAACAACACAGTCGCACTGATTTCTGGAGCTCACTTTGCTGACCAGTGATCACTTGGTTTTTGTTTCATCTCCACTGGCTCCCAGTACATTTCCAGGTGCAATTCAAAGTTCTTCTTCAAATTTATATATTTAAAGCCCTAACAGTTAGAGACTATGCTGTATGAAGGACTGTCCCCTCCCATACAAACCTGTCAGCCCCCTGCTTTCCCACATTAGAGGTCAGGTCCTGCAACACATCTAACCAAGAATCAAAAGTATGATTGATTGGGATGCAAGAAAGGAACTGTCCAGGTTGTGGAATCTCCTCCCCTTAGGAGGTTCCATTAGTTCCCTTTCTCTTAAGCTTCTGGTGGGCTGCTGAGACCTTTTTATTTAGCTTGTATTTTTGTGTGTGTTATTATTTATTTATTTATTTCATTTCTACGCTGCGTTATATTTTTAAGAAATATCTCAAAGTGGTTTACAGCATATTAAAACGTCAATAAAACAATCCAGAATCAACCATTTCTGAAGAAAGTAAAACATGAAGTATACAGTCAAAGTAACATAATTAACAAAAAAACTAAAATATTATCTTAAAGATTTCAAAACAAAACATTACAAAGGAGGTCAACTACAGAATACATATTTGACACAAACAAAGTTAACAAAAAAACCCTTAAACATTTGAAAACCCCCCCCAAACCATTGCTAAGTGAAGCCAAATATAAAATGCACAGCTCCATCTCCTTGTTTTGAGGCTGAATTGTTTTCTTGTTTGAAATTGACTTTAGTAATTTGAACTATTTCTGTACCTTTGTTTTGCATGTATTTTTTATTGTTAAGCCATTTTGAATTTATTTTAAGATTTTTTTTAAATAAAGAAAAGCTGTATATTAATGGTTTTAATGAATAATCATAAAATCAGTTTTCCATAAGTAGGGTCAGGTGATGGGAGAGACTGTAGATATCTGCTGTCAATCAGAGAAGACAATACTGGGCTAGATAGACTAGACAGCTGGCTGATTACACTCTATACCTTTAAAGCACATTTGCAACTCATTCTTTCCTTCAGAAGAACTGTAGATTGCCCTTCACAGAGTAACAGTTCTCAGCAATCCTCAACAAACTGCAGTGCCCATAATCCTTTGAGGGAAAGAATATGCTTCAAATATGCTTTAAACATATATTGTGTACACAGTCTCTGACTCAGTATAATGCACCTTCCAAAGTTGGTAGGAGCTGTTAGCTCATCTCTGAGTCTGCCAAAAGTCAACCTCGTGAAGTTGGAGCTGCTTTCACACCCAAGACTTGTGGCCAGCAGAGAGCTATCATAAAAGAAAAATGTAACCCACAACATAATTAATCAGTATTAATAGTACATGAGCAATTGTCTACTTATGTAGACTTCGTGTCTTGAGGTTTCAACATGAAAATTGCATTGCATTTATAAATTGCATTTATTTAAAGATTTTTTCTAATAATCAGGATGTCTTAGATTAAGAGTGTGCCAAATTTCTATCTGTTGTGGAAGTACAATAAGAGCAAATCAGTGTGTTGGTCCCAAGAAAAATATGTGTACAGTGGTACCTCGGGTTAAGTACTTAATTCGTTCCGGAGGTCCGTTCTTAACCTGAAACTGTTCTTAACCTGAAGACCACTTTAGCTAATGGGGCCTCCCGCTGCCGCCGCGCCGCCAGAGCACGATTTCTGTTCTCATCCTAAAGCAAAGTTCTTAACCCGAGGTACTATTTCTGGGTTAGCGGAGTCTGTAACCTGAAGCGTATGTAACCCAAGGTACCACTGTATATATATATACCCCTACACCCACATTTTGGAGTCTAATGTATTGTTTAATTCTGACCCCCAAGCACTGATGCTTCTTCCACGTATGAGCTTCCAAAAATGCTGTGTTCACACTTTTTTCATTGGTCCAGGCTCTATACATAGACCCAACTTGTCTGCCTCCTTCTCAGCCCCCTCACTTCCATTCCTAACCATTGCTCTACATCTGGGTGACATGTAAGATAATTGCAGGACACTTACACTCTCGATAAACTATGGTTTCCCCTTTTCCGCAGCCCTTTGAAGTTTCAGACAGTTTCATGATAATTGATAATCTAATCTCTTCCAAGCTCTGGTTTTTTTTGGGGGGGAGGGGGGAGTTGTTGGCGACTGCTCTGGAATAGCAAGCAGGGGAAAATATTACAGCATAAGTATTGATTTCTGCATGCAGAGGTCACTGTGTGGGGATTACACTTTTATCACACAAGGTGAAGTGTTGGCAAGATCCTAATAATAACTACTGAGTGCTAGTTAAATATGGGGGCCAGGGGGAGGAAAACAATCTTTTATTCTTAGTACCTCAAGGCTATACATGGCAATTACTATTGCGGAGGCAATAAAGAAGTTGTTAATTACAGGTTTTATACCCTTGTAGCCCAAAGTAGGAATGAAAGGACTAAAGGTTACAGAGTGAAAACTGAAGAAAGAAAGAAAGTTATAGGTCTTGTTTTTCCTTTGCAAGAGGAATAATTTACTGCAGCACAAGGGGTTTGGGGCCCAATAAATAAGCAAAGAAAAGTACATGTAACCCACGTTAGGGAGCATAAATGAGGCTACAAGTTGCTGTATATTTTTGATGAGCTGCCATGTTTTTACCTTAATTAAATGAATGGTATAGCTCTATTGTGTCCTATACAAAAATCTGTATTTATTGCTGAATAGACTGTCAGATTGTTTGGACTGTGATCCTAAGCATACTTAGGTCCAATAGACCCAAACAACTTGATATTTGGGAATGGAGATTTAATGTATCTGTGAAGAAGTTTAGCAATTTTTTCTGTTTTCATTTGGGATCAGTGGGCATGTAACACATACCTTGGATGCTTCCAATTTTGTTGGTAGTTGCTCAAGCTGAACATGGCAGATCTATGCCCAAGTGAGGAAATGCAATGTCACAAAAGTTGTCTGTCACAAAAGCTGTCAAATCAAAACTTCAAGAATTGAGAATAATCTGTAGCTATGGGATTTGGTATCAGGGATACCCATTAAGTTCTGTGGAACACATTACAATACAGTATGGAGATACCCATTAAATTCTTAGCTGGAATACATTACAATCTAAAGACAACAATGGCAAAACTAATCTGATGGGCTTCCAGACAGGAGTTTATTTTGTAAACAAAGCTGTTCATGTACAAAAGTTTTTCATAGCATACACACAGTGTCATTGTCATTAAACCTTACTCTTTTAAAAAAACATTTAATCTGGACTTTCCCTTAACAAAGAAAATCTGATAAAGGAAAATAACACACTGTACACCCGCAGTTATCACTGGCGCGGAGGCTCATTAGCATATTTTGAGGGAGAGGAGTGTGGTGATGTTTTGGTGGGTGGTCTCCTTATTTCTTTTTGTTTCTCATATGAGCATAAACTAGTTGCTGTATTTCTGAACATGCCTATTTCTAAACACACATTCTCTGTCTAAGTTCTATTGGCTAAATGACATCCTTTTAGTTCTCCTGCATAACTTGCAATTGAATGTGCTTGTGGACAGAGTTGCAGATGACCAAAGATTAAGTCTGCAATCCTATGGACATTTACTAGGGAGCAGGTCTCATTGAACAGGAAGACATAGGACTGGGCTCCATGTGTTCATGATGTACTATGAGGCTGAGGGTCTTGTCATCTCACAGATAACTTGTTTGCAAAACACAGTCCATATCACCCCGACATTCCTATTTAAATGCAGAAAACTTTGATGCAGCACACACTTAGAAGGCAATATTTGTAGACTCTGCATATGAGCATTCCTTTGTTGACAAGCAATGTTCATGAGAAGTTGTAGTACTCTACTGTATGCTAAGCAGAGTGAGTGTAGTACAGTTCTTTACATGCTGACAAGAACAAATATATGCACACTCACACCTCACAAAATTCACACATACATAATGAAGGTAAAATTAAACACTTTTGAGATAAAGTTCATTGATTAAAAAACTCAACAGACCAGTGCAATTATGACTGCCAATACCACTGGCTCATAAAACTCTGCTCAAAAGCAGCAGAAATCAGCAAATGGTCATTGGTCTGTTGCCTACACACCATTAAAAAAAAGGGGGGGGGGTTCAGAAAGAAAGGTTTCCAGATAGGTTTCCAGAAAAGGTGGTACAAACCGTCATGCCGTTCCTAATTTAGTTTGCATTGTACACAAAGTGCCATACAACACATTGCTGGAAGCTGACTCTGTGAGAAAGCGATTCAAGGAGTTAGTCACGTGACCCAAGCCATGTGGGAATCAGCACCCTTCACTTGGTAGCTGGTAGAGAAAGGAGGTCACCAGGATCCAGGGGAGTCAAAGCCTGGAGGTGTCTCTTGGGGTCAGTAGGATGGAGGAGGGTGGCGTGGCTCTGGCAGTGAACATAAAGGCTGCCTGTGGATCTGGCGGAGAAGAAGAGCTTGGGGATTGGTGAGGGAGGTGGCTGTGGAGGATGATGTGCTGATGTCAGGGTCCCTTTGGGCAATTTTAAAAGTCATTTTTAAGTGACCTACTGCTGGAAAGAGAAGTGAGCTATCTTCAGGGTGGGGGTAGAAAGCTCAGTAGCATTGCGGATAATGAAGTGGCTATAGCTGCTTCTGCAAGCTAAGGGAGTCCTAGGCAGCTAGGAGTGATGTTGCTTTTAGCACTGTAAGCTCATTGACTGTTAAGCCTGCACTACCACTTGTTCCCTCCACTCCTGGTAAGCTTTGAGGGTATGCACCACTGAGGCATAATGTGGGTGGGTTGCTGGAGGGAACCATGCCCAGGACTTTTCCAAACCTGTTAGGATCCAGATACCTGATGGACCATCCCTCCCTTTATTGGCCATGTCAGGCCATGTGGCGTGTAGCAAAGGCTCATTTTGATGGGGAGGGCTCATGACATGGACTGTGAGACAGAGCCTTCTCAGTGGTGGTCCCCTGTTTTGTTGTACTCTCCCCTAATGGAGATAAAACTGCCTTCATCAATAATTATGTTTAGCTGTCAGCTGAAAACACATGTCTTCACACAGGCATTTGCTGAAGGCTTGATGAATTAATATTATACTAGTTACAGGTAGGTAGCCGTGTTGGTCTGCTGTAGTCGAAACAAAATAAATAAAAAAATTCCTTCCAGTAGCTCCTTAGAGACCAACTAAGTTTGTTATTGGTATGAGCTTTTGTGTGCATGCACACTTCTTCAGATACACTGAAACAGAAGTCACCAGACCCTTATATATAGTGAGAGGGTGGGGAGGGGTATTACTCAGAAGGGTGGTGGGAATGGGTGATTGGCTGATAGGTGTGGTAAATATTATACTGAAGCTGCTGGTGGTTTGGATCAGATTGTTCTTTAGTTGTACAGTGTATTGGATACGCCATAGAGTTTTAATTGTATCTATTGAAAGGATTCCCTTTTTGTATTTTTAAGCTTCATTATGTAAATTGCTCTGGGATATTCCCATAAAGAGTGGTCCATGAGTTGAATAAACAAATAAACAAAATACCGACATATGTATTTACCTTGATGTTGTTCCACTGGAAAATACAGTAAGTAATTGCATTTGAGTCCATGGAGGTAAATGACACTCTGAGAGATATAACAGGAATAAATGAGAGCTGCAAGCAGAAGAAGACTGGGAGGCATGGCTTAAAATTGGGATTCCGGTCACATGAAGTGATTGGATGGTTGTTGCCAAATCATCTGTCCCTAGTGATCTGCTCCTGAAATGGGAGCATAGCCATTAATTTCAGTGGACAGCCAATCTGCACACAGATGGGCTCACTCTGCTGAAATGAATACAGATCTGCATGCTTGCTAGAGATCTGTGTGCACATCTGAGCATGCACAGATCTCTGGACTGGGCTCAGTTTCTCACATGCAAAGGGTGTGTACACGGTTGCCATTTAAAGAGGTCACATTTAAAATGTGCACAACATTCACTCCCAGTCATAGTATTAAATTATTATTTATATGTGCCATTAACATATCGTAGACATAGTTATAGAAAATACAGAAACATCCAAATAGTTAATAATGATGCAACTGAAATATGTAACAGAATAGAGGGGCATAGCTCAGTGGTGAAGCACATGCTGCGCATTGTGAAAAAGTCCTAGGCTTCAGTCCCTGGCATCTTCCAGCAGAGGTGGGGAAGACTCCTGTCTGAAACCTGGAGAGCTGTTGCCTGCCAGAGTAAGCCAGGCTTCCTCAGTATGGTGCTCTCCTGTCAGCCCCAGGCAGCATGGATAATGGTCAAGGAAGATGTCAGCTGTAGTCCAAACCATCCAAACCAAGTTGGGGAAGGCTAGTGTAGATATATTAAACTAAATGCACCCATGTTTGATAGGGCAGCTTCCTATTCCTAATTATGATTTGATGGAAGAGGCTTGCTGTAAAGTGAGAATTTGGAATACCTTCTGTTATATGAAAGGCAGCAATATTTGGGATAATAAATACCCATCTGATTTATACATCAGATCTCTATCAAAATGGATATTAGTGGTCAGGCACTGATTATCAATGAAAGAGCGTTTGGGATCCAAGCTGCTACATTATCCTGACACAATCCTTATGGGTCTGCTTTGGCACCTACACATCACAGCTCACATGACATGAAAGATTGGAGATCATAGCGTCAGTTCTGCACACTACAGGGTGAGAACAAGGCTAGCTCATGGAGATGATGTGACACATTTCCTTTTCTTTGATTAGCGTCCAAACCCATTTAGGAATGCTGTTCCATATTTAGGGAAAGGAGTAAATTCTGCGTTTTTTGTACAAGCATGCAGCACTTTGCATTGAGGCGGGTATGAAAATGAGGAATGTGCTGCTCTACATAATTTTAATCAGAGCTAAGAGGGCTTCAGATTTATGGAGAACCTATCCATTAAAATAATGCCCTACCTACAGGAAAATCACATACTTTTAACAGAAGAGTCATATGCTCCACAAGTGTCCTACATGCTTATCTGCATTCTTGTCCAGAATTAATGACAGCCAGGGGTGCCAGCTGCAGGGAGCTAAGCCCTTTTGCCTCCACCCCCATGATTTTGGGGTTGGGGTTGGGCCCCCACAATGTCTGAAAAGCAGGGAGGGGAAGGAGGGTTGAAGCAGCCTCCCACCAGTGGCATCACCAGGAGGAGGCAGAGGAGGAGCCACTGGCCATTGAAGCCATGTGGCCGCCATGTTCGGTTCCGCTCTCGGCTTCTCCCAACATCCTGATGTCATGTTTGGGACTTTGTGAATGTGAGGTTGGCTCCCCCAATCGTCCTCGTAAGCTGGTGCCTCTGATGTGAGTTTTTGTGTGTCTGCTTTGTCACCTGTGCAGAGGATGTGCTAGGTCTAGGAGAGGGCTTGGCTGTCTCTCCTTCATTGCCACAGAACCCCATATTTAAGTAGGCCTTTGCTGTGTTGAATGAACCAGTTTAGTCCTGGTTATCCCCAGAACTAAAGTCCCCACCCCCATCGTTCTGCCTGGACACGGAGGTCCAGCTCCGAGGGCCTTCTGGCAGTTGGCAGAGGGCCTTCTTGGTGGTGACGCCCACCCTGTGGAACGCCCTCCCACCAGATGTCAAGGAAATAAACAACTATTTGACTTTTAGAAGGCATCTGAAGGCAGCCCTGTTTTGGGAAGTTTTTAATATTTGATGTTTTATTCTGTTGGGAGCCACCCAGAGTGGCTGGGGAAACCCAGCCAGATGGCCAGGGTATAAATAAATAAATAAATAAATAAATTATTATTATTATTATTATTGGCGGGGTATACATAAATCATCATCATCATCATCATCTTAGTAATGATGGCTTGCACCATATTTTCTTGGAAATAAGCTGGCTAAGAGAGAGATGCCTGTCACTTACACTTCTATTTGGGCGATGCCTGTTCCTTGGGTTTAGTACTGAAGAAGCTTACGTGCCTCTTCCTCCAGTCTATATGAATACAGTGGTACCTCAGGTTACATACACTTCAGGTTACAGACTCCGCTAACCCAGAAATAGTACCTTGGGTTAAGAACTTTGCTTCAGCATGAGAACAGAAATTGTGCGGCGGCGGCGCAGCAGGCCCCACTAGCTAAAGTGGTGCTTCAGGTTAAGAACAGTTTCAGGTTAAGAATGGACCTCCGGAATGAATTAAGTACGGTACTTAACCCGAGGTACCACTGTACAAAGAAGGAAGAACAAAGAAAGAGTCTTTCCCTTTCTTTGCCATTAGCTCTCAGGAAAAAAAAGTTGTGGATTAGGGTTGATGAGATGGCATGACTTGTCATTTTACATTGTGTATATCTGTAAGAACTACCGGTATTCCATTCATATATAAAAACATGTATGAGTTGCTTTCCAGGACAAACCCCTGTAATGTGTACATAGCCCAAGTTTTAACAGAACTCAAAACACCCTTTGGTTTGTCTTCTTTTAGCTGACATTGCATTTATACATTCAAAGTTTATTATGTCCTCATGATGGCTAGAAACGTCGTCTTCTTCTTCTTCTTCTTCTTCTTCTTCTTCTTCTTCTTCTTCTTCTTCTTCTTCTTCTTCTTCTTCCTCCTCCTCTTCCTATTCCTCAAAAAAGAAAGAAATGACATGTACAGACTTGTCCACTGGAAGGGCCCAGAGATCAGAATCTGTGCTTTCCCTAATAAAAAAGGTAATGGAGATGCTTGTAAAATGTATGCCCAAAGGCTCATGTACGGCTTGGATATTGCTATTCACAACCATTAAATTTATCTCTGGTTCTTAGCTTACCTTGTGTTTTAGGCTCACGGTATACGTCACTGCCCTTTAGCAGGCAGGTTATTAATAGAAATGACCTGTATATATATACATGTAAGGACATATTCTGTAAACAAAATTGCATTTTGTTCATTAGGTACAGTACAAATCAATGCCAGGAAACAGGAAACAGAGACATCATAAATAAGGAGATTTTATCTCTGCCTCCAAGGTGAAACGCTAAGAAGGTGTGTGCTATGCACAGGTATCAATCAATTATTAATATGAGAAGAGCACACGGCTGAATCGTTTCAGAAATTTTTAGCTGTCCCCTTTGAGAAGTGTCACAGCAACTGATGGTCGGTCTTCTGAATCCCTGCAGGTGACCAGTATGTCACTGATGCTTTTCTCTAGCAGGATAGGGTGTGGGGAAACAGTAGCTGCCCATATTTAAAAACACTCAGAAAATATAATTAAAATCAACAATGAGCTAAAACCAGATCAAAACACATGGCACCTTTCGTATGTCGAGACAGGCTTTCCTAAGCAAAAATGTTTTTAGCACAGGTGGAAAAATGTACAGTGAAGGAGCGTGACTGATGTCAATTGACAGGGAGTTTTAATAGTGCAATTCTTATGCTATCAAAAGGATTGCCATTTGCTCTGCCCCAGCCCAGTGTTCACACCTTGAGCATGGATGTCTGCACAGGCAAGGCTTCCCTATGGGGACTTTTTCACAGCCCTTCCTAAACTTGTAAGGCTGATCACATACAGCTCACTCATAAACCTGCGTGCAGAGAAGTCTATGTGTTTAGGGTTGCCAAGGCAGATGTTCACACTGAACGCATGGGCATTGGAGTCCCAAGAAGCTTTGTGACCTCACGTTTGGACCAGTGACCCTGCTGCTCCTTTATAAAACACAAAGACCTCTTCACACAATCAATGCATGGAGAAAGCTAAAAATAAGAAGATTTTTTTGTTTTTGTTTTCGGGTAACATGGGTAGATCTGTACCAGTGCATCAGTTTAGGCAGTCCTGACTTTGTAAAGCCACTGCAGGAATGGATTTTAATGGATGGGCCCCTGGATTGGCATGGCGACTGTAAGGATGATGAATAAAAAGGGACTCACTTTCAAGTAGACATGCATAAAACAGCACCTTTGGTGAATCTGGTTAAACTCTTATGACTCATGGTTCCTAGGAATATAACTTTTTTTAGTTTTAAGGATCTTATTTTCATGGAGTTTCACCCATCAAAAGGCAGGAAAAAAGAGATTAATGCTCATGGTGGCTTTGATGTTGCCTTGCTATTCCTTTTGAATTGCCTCCAACATCAAGTTGTGCAAATACATGGTCCTAAATATAAGCTATTTTTTGCTTCCTTGTCTCCGGTATCAGTCTTTCAGAAGAGAGAAATGCTATGCATGCTTCCTAGGAAGTTAGAGCTTTCAATTTGAAGTTAAGTTTGACAGGCAAGAGCCTTAATTAAAATAGTTGGTGCAGGTTTCTGTATGTTCCAGGGTTGGGGGGCTGTTTCATCTCGAGGGCCACATTCCATTCTAGGTAACCTTTCAGGGGCCACATGGTAGCTGCAGCCAGAGGCTTAAGTGGGTGGAGAAACAAAATGTTAAATTTACCTTTGTGCAGTAGGACAGTTTCTCCAACTCTCCCTATCATCCACACCCCCCAATCCACGCATGCAAACAAAAGGCATTATCAGAATGCAAGGGCATAATCTAGTGAGGCAAAAACCCTCAAGGAAGGTGCAAAGCAGGGCAGGTGCAGGGTGTAGCCTGTGGAGAGGGTGTGGTGTGCAGAGAAGTCTGAGGGCCTCATACAGAAACTTGTCAGGCTGCATTTGGCCCCTGTATTTGAAATTCCTTACCCTGGTGTACTCCTTCAGAAGTGTAAGCACACACATTTGACACGCCATGTTTGATGGTGATGCCTGAGAAATAGTGGACCAAACTGATGTAGACAGTGGTCTTATATATAAAACTACCGGGAGTTCTTTGGTAAATGGAATCCTGGCATGTGACTGTTCACGATATCCCCCCTTGGTCCTCAGGACCATCAATCCAGTTCCTTTCACGAGCTCTAACTTCAGCCAAACTTTTGATGGAGACGGCAGGCTTTAAATAGTTCAGAAGCCTACACTCGGAACCTGAGAATCTAGACTCACCAGCAAATGCCTTGCGATCATAGAGATAGTATTGATCCCATAGTGGAAAGATGAATGTAGCCAATATCCCGAGCATTTCTTATGGGGCATCAACTCATATTTATCTTTATCTGTCAGCCGTGAAAGCACACCACAAGGCTTGCCCTTTTGTAATGTAAACAGAAAATCACGTCTCTTAGCGCAAAGCCAAACTATTGAAATAGGCAGCTTTTATTCCCTTCATAATGTTCGGCAACATAAGGCGGTGCAACTGATGTGACTCCACAGCTGTTGCCAGGGGAAAGTAAGAATGTAGCTTGCCACATCTGGGGCGACATCTTTAAAGAGGCACTTAATCTGCAGTGCGGAGGTATGTTAAGCCTCTTTTCCTTTCTTTGCCTGTTCTCAAGCTAATGCAACTCCTGGAGAGCAGTGTTGATTTCAAGTCAAATGGATGAGATGAAAGAACAATTAAGAACAAGTGATACTAGGAGGCATTGTAGGAAACATAAAGGCAGAATAATAGCATAATCCCTCGAACAGTCTGGCAGAAGATTTATAATGTCACATTGGAAAGATGTTGGGGGTTTGAGACTCTAACTAAAAATGACATGGTTTTGTGTCTGTGTGGCAAGTGTGTGTCCCCATTTGTGAACACAGGAGCAATTATTGCTTGGGAGGTTTAAAATTGTGCCTTTTCCAAAACCTTTGGAACACAGTTTGCCCATGTGTGCTCCTGGGCCTAACTGCACCAGCAGTCTATCTTCAGATGCAAGAGTATAAACTTAGACCTCTGTGAACTACAACTAGGCACCTAACAAAAATGTACATTCCAAACACCTGGTACCAGTAGCAAGCCAGTAGGTCCAACTAGATGTTGCTGGTCCCCTTTCTCCCAGAATCACTGTCAAAACTTATCAAATGCTGAGGGATGAAAAATGGCTTGTCATCACCTTCATATCTAGTGTAAGAAGCTGCCTCGGTTTATCTATCTCAGTATTGTCAACAGCGACTGGCTGTAGTTCTCCAGGATTTCAGACCTCAGTGTCTGTCCCAGTCCTACCTGGAGATACCATGGATTGGACCTAGGGGCTTCTGCATGTGGAGTTGATGGTCAACCACTGAGCTCCAGCCCTTCCTCAAGGTCCTGTGAATTGCTTCCAAGACACCTGGCCAGCCACTTTCTGCAACAGAATGCTAGATCAGAACTTCCGCCAAGGCAGTTTCCACATTCTTAATCTGAGCAGGGAAAACTTCTTAGAAAGCAAACAGCCAACCAACCAACAACCATTCAGTTTCTTAGCATCAGCAAAATCCATCCTCTGAATTTCCCCACATGAAATATGAATGGAAAGCAAGTCCATGAAAGAAGCTTGCTTCAAAAGAAAATAGAAAAGATCTGGCTTGAGCGGAGAGAAATGATTCACTAGAATGTGGAGTTCCTACCATTTTTCCTCCTACAGAAGGCAACGCTTCCCTCAGGCTACCGAATTGCTTTGCATCGCTTTTCTCTTTAAAAAAAAGAAAAAAAAGTTGGCTGTCCAACTTACGAAGCAGGAATCAGTTGAAAAATTTGAAGGGAGGATCAATGCCAGCCTGCATGCCGTGCGTTCGACACATAAAAATGCTTTGTTTATGGGAGAAGCAAACATTTGAGCAGGCATGAGCAGGGGGTGGGAAAGTGTACCTTAAAGAATCAAAAGGCCTTTTTGGTGTGTGCTTGCTCTGAGCCATGCCAAGAGAAATCCTCCAAGCCAATCCCCATCTGTTTGTGACAGCTAACTGTGCATATGGATGGCTGCCACATCAACAATCTATTTACGGGTTCTGGAGACAAATTATTTTCAATAATTGCACTTTTTTTCCCCCTCTAAAGAAAAGATCCCCAGGAGTCCTTCAGATGATAATACAGTAGACAGCAGAACAACATGCAATAACAGCAACTCCCTCCCCGAAAGCTGCCATTGATGTAGGGGTGAGATGGAGCTGCCCCACTCACAGTGGGGAGCCTGGGATCAAGCCTCTTCTCTCAGGTACAAACATAGAGTTATTATCAGCGTCCTCGGCTGGCATTTCATAACCCATTTTGTTGTTGGCTTGCTCAGCTATACCTCCCCCCCTCCCCAACTTGCCTTGTAAAAATTATAAATGCCTTGCACATTATACATAGGCGCATCCTGCATGTGGGCTTTCCACAGGCGTCTGCTTGGCTACTGTGGAAAACAAGGGAAGGAATTCAATGAGTTCTTCTGATTGTTCTGTCAGTGCAAGCATTTCCGCAGGGATTGGGTGGTATTCAACTAAGTTTTACTTCAGAGTAGACCTGTTGAAATTAATGGACAAAACTAAGTCATGTTAATGAATTTCAGGGGGTTTACTCTGAGTAAAACATAGTTAAATATTACTCACAGTGCATGTGTGTACGTGTGTGAAATTAGTATTGGGACCACAGTGCTCAGAAAGGGGATTGAATCTCTCTCCATGTTGCCTTGCTGCAGGGAACAGCAACTTCTGAGGGAATTTCCCCCCCTCTTGGGACTGTGATGCTGAGGTGGGTGGGTTAAAACTCTACCGTTCCCATTTGTCTTTCCATTTTGAGTCCCACGCAGTTTTCAATGGCAACTTTCGGGGAGGGAGTTGCTGTTATTGCATCTTGTTCTTCTGTCTACTGTATTGGCTCCCAGGACGTTTCCGGGCACAACTCAAAGTGTTGGTGCTGACCTTTAAAGCCCTAAACGGCCTCAGTCCTGTATACCTGAAGGAGCATCTCCACTCCCATCGTTCTGCCCCGACACTGAGATGCGGTGCTAAGGGCCTTCTGGCAGTTCTCTCACTACGAGAAGTGAGGTTACAGGGAACCAGGCAGAGGGCCTTTTCGGTAGTGGCCTCTCATCAGATGTCAAGGCAATAAGCAACGTTCTGACTTTTAAAAAATATCTGAAGGCAGCCCTGTTTAGTAGGGAAGTTTTTAATGTTTAATGCTGCATTGTGTTTTTAATATTCGGTTGGGAGCCGCCCAGAGTGGCTGAGGAAACCCAGCCAGATGGGCAGGGTATAAATAAATTGTTGTTGTTGTTGTTATTTAAAGAAGAGCCCTGCTGGATTAGACTGGAGGCAACATCTCTTCCAACTGTTTTCTCACAGACGTCAGCCAGATGTCTGTGGAAGCCAGCACCTCCACCTGAGATTCCTACCAACTGGTATCCAGAGACCTTCCACAGTGGAGGTGGAACATAGCCATAGTGGCTCGTATCCACTGATAATCTTATCCTCTGATTTTCATCCATCCAAGCTGGGGGCCATCACTACAGCTTGTGGGGCTCAGTTGCCCAGTTTAACCATCTGCTGCGTAAAGAAGTACTTTGGTCTGTCCCAAATCTTCCATCATTCAGCTTCATCGGATGGAACTGAGTTTTAGGGTTAGGAGAGAGGGAGAAAAGCTTCCCCCTGCCCTGTATTCACGTTCACTACACCATAAATAATCTTATGCATCTCCATTATTCTTTAACATCAGCATCTCCTTTCAAGACTACAGTTCTGTGAACTTAAACAAGAGTTCGGCTAGAGCAGCCTTTCTCAACCTGTGGGTTCCCAGATGTTGTTGAACTACAACTCCCATCACCCCTAGCTAGCAAGGCCAGAGCTCAGGGATGATGAGAGTTGTAGTCCAACAACATCTGGGGACCCACAGGTTGAGAACCGCTAACCTAGAGTGACAGAATATATATAAATTCTTCCTTATGTCTGATGGATGGCAATGACAGCAATAAAATCCACCATTTACCATTTTCTGAAAATCTTCCTATTGTTCTCTTCTTATTGGCTGCTGCAATGATATCCCTCAACTATTTCTTCCAGGCTGGAAGATTAAAACATCTCATGTTCCCTTTCTGTGCTGCACATATTGGTCCTCAGTACCTAGCTTGTCTCCTTCGTTCCTCCTGCCAACAAGTGACAAGATCACTGACAGGGGTTTTCCTGTTCTTCTCCTGACTCATTTTCTTGACTTCATAACTTCCCACCACATTGACTCTGGCTATGAAAGCTCAGTCTGCCCTTAGCCAGCCTGGGTAATTAGTTGCTTCTGTCTGCCATTGGCTCTGGCGCCACCTACTGTTGAACTCCCCGCCTTCTGCCCAACCAGTCCAGGGTGGAATCTACACACATATAAAAAAAATTCTGAAAATGCTTTTTCTTTAAAGCTTTTTTTAAATACCCCCCCACAACAACATTGAATTTTCCATAAGGCTCACCATCACCTTCTAGTGTCACAATTGTATATTGCACTTAAAACGTTTCATTTGCAGCTGTATAGCTGAGTCCTAGATGGGCACCGCAAACCACTTGATGCTGTAGTTGCAGATCCTGCACTGAGCAAGGAGTTAGACTAGTTTTCCTTCTGAGTCCCTTCCAGCTCTTTGAGTCTATAATTCTAATCCAGGAAGGGTGCTACAGATGTGAAAAGTGGCTTCTGTATTGCCTTTCTGGATGTAGTCATATGGATGTGTAGTCCTGCCTGCAGTGTGGAACAATTGTTTGGTTTTGTCAACTCTAACAGAATCTATAATCTATTTTTTTGTGAGGTGGAGGATGCTGTTCCTAGACACGTGACTTTTCCTTCCTTCCCAGGCAAAGTGAGGCAGCTGCTTCAGATGGTAGATGCTTGGGGGATGGAGGAGGCAGCACTGGTGAAGGGGTAGAGACCAGTAGTATGTATTCCATGTGGCTTGCCTTGCATTCCTTTAGAGTGATTTAACAATCAATCCCTCTTTTTGGGGGGAGGGGGGAGACTCTGGAAATTGTAGCTCTCTGAGGGGAATGGGGCCAGTGGTGTAGCGTGGGTTGTCAGCACCCGGGGCAAGGCAAGTAATTTGCGCCCCCTAACCCGTGGATTTGCACCCCCTAACCCTAACCCCCAGATGTTGCGCCCGGTGCAGCCGGCCCCCCCTGCACCCCCACGCTACGCCACTGAATGGGGCTCCTCTCAGCACCCTTATCTAGCTATAGTTCCCAGGACTTTTTCCCTTTGTAGAACTCTTGTTTTCTTCTTAACTCCATCAACTTGCAGATCAGATCTGCTAACAGCTGCACGAATGCAGAATGCATGGTTAGCACTTGTCTTCAGTCCATTTTCTGGGGTTGACGGGTGGGGTATGGCATCATTCTTTTTAAATCAATCAATCAATCAATCACATTTTTCTATTTAAGCCATGCGTCATAGCTACCTCCTCATATTATGCAGAAATCCACTGTGCCCCTCTCCCTTACACGTTGCTTTTAAAATAGCAGGAATAAATGTAACTGTTTAAAGTCGTATCATACTGCTTAAATGTATAATGCAGATGTGGCCTGAATTTCATGCAAATGGAAATTTATTTATTTTGTCACATGTGGCCATAAAGGCTTTCTCATATTATACAGAGAAGGCAGCAGTCTGGGGCTAGGTGAATGATGGAGGAAGCAGATACAGCCTGAATTATACTGGATTGTATAGTTTATGCTAGAGATTGCCAGTTTCAACTGTTCTGTCACTGATTAGATGTTGAATAACTTCCCCCAAGGTAGATCACAGATGTTCAAAATGTGTCAGGAAATCTAATAACAAATATGTCAATAAATCTTCTTGCATCTATTGGCTTCATTTCCTCTGCCTTCCTCTCCAGTGTGGTCCAGGTAAAGCTCTCCTACTTGCCACGTGAATTGCACCCTACCAAAGAGCAGGGGAGCAACTGACCAGGCAGGGCTGGCCCTAGCATTTGGTAGAATGAGGCAATTGCTTCAGGTGGCAGGAATTGAAAAAGTAGGAATAGCAGGCCGCCCAACACATTCCTTTGAATCCCCTTGGCCACTGACCTCTGCTGGAGATCAGAGTTGTGTGTGCTGCACCCCTAAGCTAGTGGGACTCTGCAGGGTCCATTCAGGTGCAGTGAAAGATGCTGTCCCACTACCAGTGATGAAGTAAAAATTAGCTGCCTATCTAGTTATCTTCTGCACACAGAATGGGATGGGGTGGAATCTTGTCTGTTGCCTCAGGCAGAGAAATATATTGAGCTGGCCCTACCGCCAGGACAAAGAGAAGAAAGCTTTGCCTCAGGCAGCAAAATGCCAAGGAAATGTGTGCCTTGTTCTCCCAGTTTCATATTGGCCAAGAGGCTTTTTATACAATATATAATCAAACAGACAAATGTGGTTGGAAACAAGAAAATGTTCCCACCTCTAGAATCTGCTTTGTGAAGCTGTTTCTTCATGGTAAGCTTGGCCCTGCAACCCATTGGGTGTGGTAGCTATCTCTTGCCCTACACACACACACACACACACACACACACACACACACACACACACACACACACCTATCTTCAGCATGGCTTCCACAGTGACTTTTTAATATCTTTCTGTATACATTGAGCAAAAAGGTACATAGTAATTTTTATGAGAATGTTGACTGAAGGTGGTCACCATCTGTGCAAACGCCCTGAAACAGTGACTTCCTCTCTGCAGCCTTCTCTGCCAAGAGAGGAAACCTTAATTTATAGATAATCCAAGGAATATCATTCTTTCCTGCCCCACTCCTCTAAATATAGGTGTTTTCCAGTCAAAACATGTTTATTCACCCATCTTGACATGGCTTGTTTAATGAAACAGGCATCCTGTTTTATGTTTGAGGAGGTGACGAGTGAATGCTAACCACTCAGATGTGATTCTGGGGTGCGGATGGGGGTCATATTTGAAACAGACTGAAGTGGGAATCATGGATTAATTAGCACTACATAAATTAAAGTGAACAATACTAAGGATGCAGTGACTTGCATTTAGAAAGGAACAGCGAATACTTCCAAGGAATTGGTAGCAGGGAGATAGGAGGCAGTTTGTTTTTTTTACCCTCTTTTCCCCTACTCATGAATTACCCCATTGTAGTTCTTAGGTTGTGGCTCCAGCTTTCTGTGGAGTCTCTTCACCTCACACTTCCACAGAACGTGGTAGGTGGGAGATGCTGAAGAGACCAGAGTCCACTTAGGATGTGATGACGGTCTTCCTATAATTGCTTGGCAAGGGTTTGCTTTGATGGAGGAGAAGATGCTTGGGGTGACTCTAGACTCCTCGTATTTGCTGGAGGGATCCAAGAGCATTGCAGAACTTTAGGTAGATTAATATGTGCTCCGTTTCTCAAGCAGAACAAAAATCGCACAGACTTTTTGTAGGTTGGAAGTGATGGGGAAATGCATTGTCAGGTGTGGGATAAATGAATGACTTGTAGGAAGATGTGTAAACATCCCATAAGCAAGTCAGAATGGATGCAAGATGAACTGCCCCACAACAAACTAATCTGAATGGCTGTTCAATAAGAGTGGATATCATTTATCCATGGCCTAAGCTTTTTGCATGCAAATCATGATGAATGTTCAATAGACCGGTCATCTGGAAGAGCCCTTCTGCTCATTTCCCTTCAGCCAGAACAATATTTTCCTAGAGGCTGGTGCCTGGGGGAAATAGGCTCCCTGCTGTCCAGGCCATTCTGACAGAGACTTCCTTAGCCCCTAGGGATTTGGAGAAAGCTGGCCCCGAAGCCCTCTCCTTTGGTCGTTTTGATATTTTTGCACATAACTTGTCACGGGGGCTTACCTGATGGGATGGAGGCACAGCTACAGCATCCTGGCAGCCACATCACTGCCACTCAGCTGGAGGGAGAGGGACCAAGATGGTGACAAGGTCAGGGCTGTTCTTGTGCCCCTGCTGGAGCCCATCCGGCACTCCCACCATTGTGTCCCCACAGTCCTGACCTTGCTGCTGCTTTGTGTATGCCCAGAACACTGCTGTAGGAAACTCTCATTGTGGGTCCACCCCACTGGGCAAGCTGTCATACCCCAGGGGTCACTGCATTGGCCTTCTCTTCTCCCTGTCATTTTTATTATCTGCTTTTCCCTTTTGCCTATTAACTCTCTTGTTACATTGTAATATTTATGTAGCTTGTCTGCTGATCCCAAATTCTGATTTTCTTTTATGAGTGCATCTTGGTTGTTGTTGTTTCTCTCTCCCCCCCCTCCTATTATGCATGCATTAATAGTCATTTTTATATTGCTTCTGAGTCTTCTAAGCAGCTTGCCACTATTTTTTCTTCTTCAGTTATTTCGATCACTTTGTTTTCGCCATGCTTCCCAGCTTGCTTTGGTGGTCATTCTTTGGAGTTCATGGCAACATTTTTCTTTTCTGCTTTCAGATTCCCTGGTTCCCATAAAAATGACCAAGAAAACATGATATAGTGGCTTGTTAAAACAACAACAAACCAACAAAAACAAGCTGACACAACTCAAAGATCTAGGATGTTTGCCAAAGTAAAAAGCAAAACAAAACCCACCATGACAGGTTCTGAGAACAGGCTTGCTGTCCAATGAGATGGGGAAATCAGGGAATAATAAGCAAGGCTTAAAGAGAATGGAGGTGGGGAATCAGGTAGCAAAAGCACAAACAAGCAGGCCTCCATATGCTGCTTCAAGGGTTGCCAGTGTGGTAACTGCAGGGACACATGTACCCCTAGAGGCCTTTGCTGGCATGTACAAGATCGGCTCGTCCTTTCATACAAATTAAGTTTGAAGGAAGTGGCCTACTGTAGTCAATACAATAGGATGTGATGTATGCTGGGTTGTCATGCATGTATGGTGTCTGCAACAGTTTCTCCAGTTTTCAAATGTGCCCATGGGCCCCCAAAGGTTGGTGGTCCCTATGCACACCAGATATCCAGTGGCATCCTAAAAATACGGTACTGCATGTGGGGAAAAGACAGAGTTGCCAAAATAAAGATGAAACCCAGTTAAGTTAAAGTTTGTGAAGAGAACATGCAGGATCAAAAAGAGGCAGAAGAGAAGGAAAATCACATACAGCGGAAGAACGAGAGAAAAAGAATGCAACGAGTAAAAGGAAGCCAATTAAAAGAACATTATACTATGCAGTTCTGATAAAAGCGTTGCACACAAAACAGAGCAAGCAGTGGATTTCAGGGCAGAAGACAGGTGAGAAATGGGCAGGCCAGAAAGAAGACCCTCACACCGATCGTATCGAGAAAGAAGAAAGGAGTGAATGAATATTTCAGCAGATGACTGGAAAGCAATGAATGGAGTTTTGAAATATCATGAAGCTGAAAACAGCAAGGTGTGGGGCTTTTTGTCATTACTGCTAGGCACGTGTGTAGCAGGGTGGATCTGTCCACATGCATGCCAAACAGGACTTAACAGGATTTACACGTAGGCCTTTTTTTGCACATTTTAATATAATACATGTTTTTCGTTTTCATAACAGTATAAATACTCCAAAGTTAATGACCTCCTGTTCCAGTTTTGGAAAACAGCCAGCAGCCTCAGTCAGGTCACTGCCAATCAAGCTCAGTAATGTTTGCACTAACTGGCAACAGCTGTTCAGGGTTTCAAACAGGGATTTTCCCCAACCCTACCTGGAGATGCTACGGAGTGAACCTAGAATCTTTTGCTTGGTCTGCTGGTATTTCCCAGTGCTCACATTAAACCAAAGACAAGTCAAGAAAAAAAGTGCTTTGCTATCCACGATGATTTCCCCTCTCAATGGTTCATTGACGTGGGACGCGGGTGGCGCTGTGGATTAAACCACAGTGCCTAGGGCTTGCCGATCAGAAGGTCGGCGGTTCAAATCCCCATGACGGGGTGAGCTCCCATTGCTCGGTCCCTGCTCCTGCCAACCTAGCAGTTTGAAAGCATGTCAAAGTGCAAGTAGATAAATAGGTACCGCTCCGGCGGGAAGGTAAACGGCGTTTCCGTGCGCTGCTCTGGTTCGCCAGAAGCGGCTTAGTCATGCTGGCCACATGACCCGGAAGCTGTACGCCGGCTCCCTCGGCCAATAAAGCGAGATGAGCACCGCAACCCCAGAGTTGGTCATGACTGGACCTAATGGTCAGGGGTCCCTTTACCTTTACCTATCCATGATGATTTCCCCTCTCAATGGTTCATGCCATTTGGATAAGCGACAACAAGTCTTAAAAAGAGGATTGTGCAGAGCCCCAAAATTTTGCAGTGAACTGTTTTATTCCATGAGCTGACAACATTTCCTCGCTATACAATAAAATATTGACTCGGTGTGTGTGAGAGAAAATGCCAGCCACCCACCCACCCATCAAATGCACACATTGTGTAGCAGACAGAATCCATTCAAAAATGATAATATATTTATTGTTTATATATTATATAGCCTATATTTTACAAGCCTTGAGGGATCTGGGTTGCATAAAATAAATGCAGTACATATCATGTGGAAACCTGCCTGTTGAATTTCTCTTGGAACAATTGAGATTGGAATCTCAGCGTTCTCAGTTACATACCACCCTGAAACCATATTGTTATCTCTGCAAAAACAAACAAACAATTTAGCCTGACCTAATGTGTTAAAAAGAAACGGGGGTGGGGGAGAAAAGGAGAAGAAGAATGAGAGAGATGGTCAATGGCCAGTACCCCACTGTAGTAATAAAATGTCTAGACAGCAATTAACATCCATTTCCCTCAAGAATGCATCTGTGTCATCAGCAAATCTTTACTACTTTGCAAGGGACCAATCTAAATATGTTTAATCATTAATCAATTTCCAAAATCTGAGCAAGAGTTGCTTTTCATGAGCTTTGCCTTCAAAAACAAAACAAAACCCGCCGGCACTTTTATGAGAAAAGGCAAAAGTTGGGAGGGAAAGACATTGGGCCCCACTCCAGTGGGCAACCCTGCTCAGAAGTGCACCACAGTTCTGACTTGTTTGAAGGCTGCTGCCCCCAGCACACATGCATTAGCACATTTACAAATGTCTGCTATTGTTGTTGTCAAGCGACATCCCTAACTCAGATCACATTTTCCCCCTGCTGCTAGTTTAGGGCTGCCATAATTTCAAAAAGCAAAATTTCTGACATCCGCAAAGTTATTGAGCTAGTTGACACATTGCTGGACAAACACGTCTTTCACTACTGACCCATCTACTCCTGCCAATTTAGGCTACAATCCTATACAAGCTTACCGGTGAGCAGTGCTTTCCCCCCCTAGAAAAATAGGGGCCAGTATTCACCATGAATTTGTTACAGTGAGTGCCACACTTCTTAAAAACAACAAAAAGAGGTGCTTGTACTGTACCTCCTGAAAATAGCCCTGCCGAGGAGGAAGGCCACACCTGCACTGTACATTTAAAATACTATTATATATCCAGCTGTTTTTGGACTACAACTCCCATCATCCCTAGCTAGCAGGTCCAGTGGTCAGGGATGATGGGAATTGTAGTCCAAAACCAGCTGGAGACCCAAGTTTGGGAAACTTTGCTTTAAATAGTCATGGCTTTCTACATAGAATCCTGGGAGCTGTAGACTGTTAAGGGTAAGGGGTAGTGAGAGTTGTTAAGAGATCCCCCAACAAAGCTACAATTCCCAGAGTTCCCTGGGAAGAGAGCTAGATTTTAAGCCACTCTGGAAATTGTGGTTCTGTCAGGGGAACAGGGGTCGCTTTACAAGTCTCAGCACCCTTAACAGACTATAGTTCCCAGGATTCTTTGAGTGAAGCCATGACATAGCACTGCTTTAAATGTGTAGTGTAAATTTGGCCCTAGTCCTATTAAACACATTGGGACTTCTGAGCAGGTATTCATAGGATTTCACTGTTATCTAATTATTTATATGTACTCCATTTCTATTTAGCCTCTTTACCCAGAAGGAAACCAAAGGTGGCCTGCACCAAAGGCGAACCTGTGGCCCTCCAGATGTTTGTGGACTCCCTGTTCCAATTTGCTTCAGCAAAGTATGTCCAAAGCTCAGGGACAGGGGCAAGGTGTGTGTGTGTGTGTGTGTGTGTGTGAAACCATTTGGTTCACATTATTTCCTTTGTGAACTAATGCCCAAGCCAAAACACAGCTCTGCTTCGAATTCTCACTTTTCAGAATTTTGCAACGACATTCTCTAGACAAAGAATGTGTACAAAAATGTGTATTGTTGTGAAAACAATATACAAAAAATGCATTTCATTGTGGGGAGATTTCTGACAAAAATAATAGATTATTGCATTAAAATATGTTTATGTTAGGAGAAGTGCACATGTGTGGGTGTGCATACATATTCACACAGATACCAGCCCCATCAATTTCATTAGAGACGTTTAGCAAGATAGATAGATAGATTGATAGATAAAAGTTTATATATTGGAAAAGTTGGAAAGCTACCCTATTGTATTTCAAAGTTTCATCAGCAAAGGACAACACTTCTCTAGAGTCCATGGGGGTAAAATTTAAATAAATGCCTATTAGTCAACTTTCTACCCCTTGCGTCTTTCAATACTTGCTCCTACTACCATTTCGTAATATATCCATCAGTGATCCCTGGCATCGGTGCCATTCATTTTCTTTGAGATGTTATTGAGGTTGTAAATAAAAGCCACAGCATCAAGGGGCAGACAAGATGGAGCCTGTCAGATCTGGAAGTCAGCAGCAAAGTTATAATTACAGCAGAGTGGTGTGAGGTAGTTCTTTACATCCATAGATTTAATTGTCATCAGCTGCAGAGGAAGCTGAGGGATGGAGAAGAGAAGGCAGAGAATGACAGGGAGTAAGGTCTGTTACCAAATATGTTTAAAGCTGTCTTTGCAATTCTCATTAATAAGCCATCAGCAGAACAGAGAGCCCCCTCCGCCCATGACTTTGACAAAGACTTCTTATGGATGATATTTGTCTCATGCATTCTTCAATAGGAGAACATGAGATGATCAAACAGATATGATCATATTGTGTGTGGGACATTATGTGGACCAGTACGGGGAGTGTATCTTCATGTTTCATTAGGGTGTGTCATTTTAGGGGATGAAACATAATTTCTTCAGTGAGGGGGTCTTAAAATATGTTTTGGGGTGTGTGGAATTCAAACTTGCTATTATTTTTATTACTGGACATTTAGCTTGATAAGTCTGATGAAGAACCACATATACTGCTTTCAGAAATTTTAATTTAACCTTCTGAGAATGTCAGGTAATGATTAATAATAATAATAATATAATGTAACTGTAATCATTTTTAATGATTTCTGTGCAATTTCACACACATTTTACCTACCAAGCAAAACCAAATTATATTAATTTAACCAAAATATATTTTGAATTCCCAAGTCATGTTGCAACCTTTTAGCACCCTTCATTTTTGGAATTTGAAAGTTGAAAAATTCAACAAGCGCTTATGTGCTATTATTGTTATGTGATTCCTTTTTCTATTGTATGTGGGCAAAATAAGCCATAGTTCCATATGTGGTAGAGCATATGCTTTGTGTGGAGAAGGTGCCAGATCTAACTCCCAGGTAGGGTTCAGGAAAGTTCCTGCCCAAAACCATAGAGAGCTGCTGTTAGTCAGCGTAGGCACTCTGAAGCCAATGGTTTGACTCAGTAAAAGGCAGCCTACTATATTTTTAAGTTTCCATGTATATCTGTAGTATGTGAACCCTTTCAGTGTTATATAGTAAGTCATCATGCATACACACTGACAACTGCTATTAAGACTGATGTGAAGCATGATTTCTACAGTAAGGTCTATGGAACTGCCTACATCAGGAGCAACCAGTGTAACACCCTCTATAAGTTAGCCCACTAACGTCAGTCAGCACGGCCAGTGCTCAGACATTATGGGAGCTGGAGTTCACTCTGTTGGCTACACCAGTCCACACAAATGTCTTCAGGCCTTGGGGACTCCATTTGCCCATGCGATGACATTCCTGTAACTTATTTTGCACTACATACACATAAATGTACACATTTCTCATCATTCTAAGGTTCAAGCAAAGGTCCCTATAGGCACTGAGTTGGTTCCTTCTATTATGAATTTTCATACCCTTCCACTTGCATTATTGTAGTGTAAATCTGCAGGGAAAGGTGGGAAAAATATCCAAAAGGCACTGCCCACTGCTATATCTTTTGTGCCGATCGATGCAAGCTCTTTGGATCTTTATGACAGTCCCATTAAATTTAGCAAAGGGTAAACCAATTAAGATACCATTAATAATGAATAGGTTTCAATAAGACTTATGTTCAAGTACCTGCGGAATTTAATACAAAACCTTATTGTCAATTAAGTATTTCAGAGCTGTCCTTTTCAAATACGCAGCTGTGAATGACATCATCTACTGTCCTAAAATTCTGTCAGTTGATTTAAAGAAACCTGTGTGTGAGAAGAAAAGAGGGGTTTACACTGTGTGGGAACCCCTAGACAAGAAGTGGCTGATGGGCTGGGAAGGACCTACAGTATCTGGCTGAGCCCATCCACCATGCAGGTGGCAGCTACAGATGCCCAGATTTTTCTATGATGGCTTAATCATTTCCAAGGAACAGGTGTTTGTATCCACTCACCTGTGACTTTGCTAAACATTGGTTTAGCAAAATAAAAAATAAAATAAAAAATACAGCCAAATCCTTATATGCCATTGGTATATAGCGCCCAAATGGAAAAGGCAGTGGGTTGGATCTGGATGGGCAGAGCGATCCTAACCCCCCATCTTTTCTGGCTGGAGGACAGTAGGAAGGAGCAGAGGTGCTTCTCTTATTGCTGCAGCTTACCTTGACAGGTCTGGTCTGGGGCACTGGAGAAGCCAGCTTAGCCCTCTGCACTGTCCCGCTTCAGCCCCATCCAGGTGATCCACAGTGACATAGTTGTTGGGAGGTGACTCCATCCCTCCACAGAGACCATTACCACTACCCACAATGCCACCAGATAGCTCCCCATACATTCCTTTGTCTGAAGTAGCCACTGTTAGGCTCTGAAATGGTACATGGTGGGGGGTGAGATGGAGCAGGATGAAGGCAGCTTAAATCTGCTGGATTGAAGGCATCTTTGTTCATCTGAGAGAGCCCAGAACCAGGGGCTCCATCTATGCCAGTCACAACTGTCTTAAATCCAACAGTTTTTAACGAATCTAGACCATAAAGTGCAACCAACATAGCCTGGATCCAACCCATAAGCTTATTTTCCTAATACATGCTAGAATATATCTTGCTTTTCCCATGGAAGTTGAGTCATCCATCTGATAACTTCTATCCCATCATAACATGGAAATTATAACATGCAAGTTGAGCTAACTATCTCATAACTGTTACAAGAACACAAAGAACTGGTCAGTCTACCAATGAAACCATTCCAGGCCAGATTGTTGGACAGATTTATATAGATCAGGCATGTCCAACTTTCAAGAGACTGAGATCTACTCCCACTATAAAAAAAAACTGGCAGTGATCTACCAAAGCTGTTGAGCTTTTAAATTATTATTTTTTTGGGGGGGCAATATCTACCACGATCAACCATGGACCCTTAGTGATCTACCAGTAGATCACAATCTACTTGTTGGACATCCCTGATATAGATGTTATTCTGTGTGCATGGGACATTTTTTTCAGTAAATGGGTTTTAGTGTGTGAAAATAAGTTTGCCACACACCGCTACCCAGCCGGAATCTGGCAGATGAAGGGCATGGTCAAATTATTTCTTTCATGCAGAGGGAAGCTACTGGCTTCTCATATGATTGTACATCCTCTGCCAAGTCACCGCTGGGAAATTCAACCACCTGTATGTATAGAAATGATCTACTGTAGCATAAGAACTGGCCTGGATTGTGAACATTTTATAGGGGGTACTGAGGATCCATCCAGCTTGGCAGAAAAATAATAATTAAGTATTGGACTAGCAGTAACAGCACTAACTCGGCAGAGACAGAAAGCAAGAAAGCATTAAACAGTTATTTAGTCAGTCTCTCTCTCTTTCTCTCTCTCTGCCTGTCCACGTAGGCCACCCGTGAGCTATTTGCCTATTGTGCAGACAGCTGGCCTTGGGAAAAAAAACAGATCTGGCTTCTGCTTATATTTATTAAATCTGCAGGAAGGATCCATCCATCACAACAATGGGTTTAAAGTGTTTGCTGGGTGATGGGAGAGTCCCATAAGCATTCTTTGAAGTGTCTTTTACAGAAGGTAAACATCTGAAGAGCATAAAATAGGCTGCTCTTCTTTCCAATGAGTAACCTTGTCAAAAGGGCTTGAATCGAGAGTGTGGGGGGAGGGGCGCCCCATTCTGAAAAGGAAAAGCAATAAAGGGTGCCTTATGACAGCAATTTGCACATTTACTGCTCTTTGATATGTTAACTAGATTTTGTAAAATGGAACCTTTTGTCTTTCAGAGGTCGTTGGGCAGCGATAGCTCAGCCGGTGCAATGTTTTGCAGTAGGTAATGCATCTTCTAATTAATAACTTAACTTGGGGAGCCTCAGTAAATCAGCAACATTATCATTATAAGAGGATACAAGCGGCTTGCCGTACACATGAGGACAGAGAGATCCTCATAATGTCGGGGGCTCGTCCTTATTTACCGCAAGCCCCGACTCAAGTGAATTGGATTGAATACAAGGGGATCAATAGGTTATGAGCCTCATTCACTAAACTTTTACAAGCCCTTTATGAACCTTTGATTCTCAAAAACAGAGCTTTTCCATTCTGGAAATTAGTCAAGCAGAAAAGTGCTGCAGATGTCCTGTTTGCTTATTCTGCGCAGCCATAGCCCCAGCAGCTTGTGGCAGACACTTCCTGAATGCGCCACAAAAGGGATGGAGGAAGCCAGCAGTGCAGGCCTATGCATGCTTACTTGGATGCAAGTCCCACTGAGTCCAATGGAGCTTACTCCCAGGCAAGGGGGTCTTAGGACTGCAGTCTGAATGAGTGATAAAGCTGCAGGAAATGTGTGTGCACCTTCATAGATGCATGTTCCTAGATCAGCATGAAGGCAGAAAACTGTGTCAAAGGGGCACACAGAAAGCAGGGCAGAAGTTTGGTTATTTGGGTGTATCGGTATCAGGACCTGAGAAACCAGGGTTCAAATCCTCCCTCAACCATGAAGCCTACTGGGTAACCTGGGCCAGTTGCTGCCCGTCAGTCAGTGGCGGAGCTTCATGGTCTGGCACCGGGTTGGAGAGCAGGTGGGGGTGTGGCTGGCACACGTCCTGGGCAGTGTGGTGTGCATCCCAGGGGTGTGGCATGCCACCCACAGGGGCGTGGCATACGTCCTGGGGGTGTGGTGCACTACCTGTGGGGGCGTGGCACCCAGCGCAGGCGCGCGGGGGGGCAGTCATGATGGTACCCCACCGGGATCGTGGTGCCGGGGGCAGTGCTCTCCCCCTGCCCCCTCTTCCTCCGCCAGTGCCACCAGTCTAACCTACTTCACAGGGTTGTTGTGGGGATTAAATGAGAAGGGGTGGGGAGGCCCATGGATGCCCACTTGACCTCCTTGGTGGGATAAAAATGCAATAAACAAACAAATAAAAGCAGTGTGCTTATTTGCTTCCCCCCTTTACATTCCTGTCCCCCCTTTCTTCCATCATGGAAGGCTGCATGTGGTTCCCAGCCAGTAACCCATCCAGGCACTGACCAGAGCCAGGCCTGCTTAGCTATAGCCTCATGCGCTTTCTGACCATCCCCTGGGTTCGCTAAAAATGTACCACTTGCAAATTGTGAATACAAGTATCACAGCGAGATGCATTTTACAGTGTTTGCATTGTTTTTGTCTGATGGGTGTAAACTGAATCGTTGCACACAGGACAATGCTGGTGGCAGGTTTTTGGGATGTGAGTGGGCCCACCTCCTCTTTGCCACTGTCAACAGTGGCCATTTTATTGCCCTGTCCCTCTAGCCTTGGTCTATGCAGCTACACAAAAAGAGAGCGCATTATGTGCTCCTTCCCATTCCTTCTGGGGAATGGCACATTTGAATGAATTCCCAGCCCATATTAAAGAGATCCCCACGTATTAAAGAAATCCCCACTTCCAGAGAGCTAGCATGTCAGGGAGAAGAACTTGCCTCTCCCTCAGACTAGAAATGCATGGGCAGGAGGTGCTTAACATGGGAAGGTCTGCAAACAGCCTTCCTCTGTTCATAGGAGGAAAATGCATCTAGGTTGCAATCCTGCAAACGTCTGTTAGCCTCGACCTAAATGGTCCTTACATCCAGAGGATTGTGTTTGTTGTGCCTTGTTTTGGACACCCAAACCCATCTGCTCATCAGGGCATGCACTTTCCCCCATCACAACTGCACATCTAGCAAAGTCAGATTTATATGGGCATCAGCAATCCCATTGCCTCTGGTCTCCCTCCTGGTTGCAGTTCACCTTTAGCAGCATCCGACAGCCACACTGAGCAACGGGAGGGTTTGTTTTCTCACCGTTCTGCATTGTGGCAGTAGACTGCAGCACAGATAGCCGTCCTCTAATTTACCTTTTGCTGATTTATCACCTCACTAATGATACAATAGATTTTCCCATTAGTTTATTCTTATTATTTATTATTGGTATTGGTATTTTCCTTTTCTGAAGGAAAATGAAAACAAAGTAGAGCCACGGCCTGGTTGCAGAGGAGGGGTGTTATTTTCAAGAGTTCGGCAAGGCTGCAAAGAATGGATAGTTTCCATGTTACCAGTGTTCAATCACCGGCATTTGTCTTTTTGTATCCCAAAGCAATTGCATAACTCTAATATTGACCTTAACTCGAGCCCTTTGTTTCTCACCCTAACAGCCAAAAGCATTAAAAATGCGTGTTTACTTAATTTGTCCTGGCATGCAATGTAATTACAAGCAGTTTGTTTTCTCTCTTGTAAAATATAGGCAAGAGAGGGAATAAAGTAATGTGGAAAATTAACATTGTGATGTACTGTATAGTGGAATAACACTAAAAGCACTTAGCCGAGTTAGCACTGGAGGTGCTATTTGTGTTGTGTGCAAGAGCCATAAAGCATTAAATGCCTCTTTTCTCAACTATATTTGCATGATTTTCGACGGCACTAAAATTAATCTGATCTGCCTCTAAGTATGGAAGGAAAGGGGAGAGAAGGGGAGATGAATGAGCAGAACAGGGCTTCAGTTGGCTTTAAAGTGACATCCGTGCTTTTGTCGAATCCTACAGCACAGCTTAAAAGATGATCGCAACTGCCTTTTCTCCATCATCATTATTTTTAACCTGTTATGGTTCAAAGGATAAAGATGTAGCTAATCAAAGACTACATGGCAACATTATTTAGTTATTAAATTCCCATTCTTCCTCCCCAAAGAGGAGGCAAACACAGAAGTGATAAAACAATTTAAAATAAAATAAAAACAATTAAAAGCTTCCCTGAAAAATGTAAAAGTGTTAATGTAGTAACTGGTAATGACAGAGGTACATATTGTCTCCAGTTACCATGGATTGGAGCTAAGACACCACCCTCTAGCTTGTTCTTATGATTACTTTCATTTTCCTTGGCCTACAAAGTGAATAAGCTTGCCTTAGGTTATATAAGAACTTAACAGTTAAGAACATCTAAAAAGATAGCAAAGTCCTTCTCTGATGGACCTGATACTAATGTGCCAGCAACAAGAGAAAATGTACAGGGGATGGGCAGGTGAGTGGGCAATCAAGGTCAAGACTATAGAATGTAGAGACTTCTTCAGTTGGTGTGTTTTCTCTTCTGTTTCTGTGATGTATTCTACTTTGATCACCAGTGTGGTATCAGACCAGAATGGAGACCCAAGCCTGCATATTGAACTGGGGCTTGTGAGGATAAAAGGGAGGGAGGAACAGAGCTATGTATATGTCTCACTCCCACCCAAGTTCTTCAGAGGAAGGACAGAATAAAAATATATAAATATAATTTGGCAGGTTTGAGAACTGGAACAACTTTTTGGCTGGTGATATGTGGGAGGTGGGAATGCCCTAGGGATGGATGATCTTCAGTGGGAAAAGGACTGCATGAGTGTGACCCTGTTGATTTGTCTGGATCTTTCAGTATAATTCTAGAGTGCCTTGCTACGTATGACTTGGTGGCTCTGGCCTTTCCTGGAGGGTGGGTTTCAGAAGACAGTGGTGGTAGAATAAGGCTTGCATACAGCTTGTGGCTTGTCTGGAGTGACACAGATCATGAGCCCACGTTCAGATGTACTGCTAAATCAAACCATGGCTAAACCCTAGGTAATGTGAATGTTTGCTCATTCATGCTGAACCATGGTTTGTCTTAGTACTACATGTGAATTGGACCATTGTGTATTTTGGTAACAAATCTAGCAATTGCAAATATTTGTTGCCAAGGAACTAATAATTTAAATTTCAGTGCAAGGAAGACAACAAAAGGATCAAGAGAAATGGGAGAAGCTAGGGGAAATGTATTTATTGAAAACATTTTTGCCACATTCTTTAGCTTAAAAGATTCCCTGAGCAGCATATAGATCTATAAAATTGCCCCTCCTCCATCCTTGCCCTCAGGTTTAAAAGGCGGGACACAAAAGGAAGAGAACACGAGGAAAACAAACAATTCTTATCATGACCAGCTTTTATATAAACCATTAAGGGGGAGAAGGAGTCAAATGGAGCTGGTTTCTCAGCAGAGGGCAAGGCCTGCTTCTCACTGAAGCTGTCTGATGGAATGGCTGCCGCCAGGTGACACCTGGGGAGCTGAGGCATCCAAAACAACTTCACAAACTTAAGGTATCATATCAGCAATGGATGGAGGACTAAGGAGCTACGATATAGATTTCACTGTGAAACTGCTCAATTTTGCCCCTAAATGACTCTGGCCCCAAATATCTCCACCCTCTTCTCCAGACCCTCTCAGCAAAGGAGCCCTTTTGGTAGTTCCACCACCCTCAGAAGTTTGGGTGGTGGCAGCCCAGGAGGGGACATTCTTTGTGGCAGCCCTCAAGCTGTGGAAATCCCTCTGCACAGAGCTGTGTTTGACATCCTCATTCTGTAGTTTCCATTGTATGCTGAAGACATGCCTCTTTCCCTAGCCTTTGACATCTGAGATTTATATTTTTTTAATACCCACCTAATTTTCTTTATTGTGTTTGCTTTAAACTGATTTTAATATGTCTTTTTAAATCGCTGTAACCCGCCTTGAGTGCTTATGATGAAGGGTACATAAAAAATTACATGTAATAACACTACTAATGGCTAAAACTTATAGTGCTAAGAAATACTCTCATTCATTTTTTCTGTGTAAAAAATATATTTTAGACTTGATAACGATGAATAAACTGTTCATCCCTTTTGTGGGAGGGATGTTACAAGTTTTTACCCTGGATAAAGAACGCATCACTCACGGTTCACATCTGGATAGTAAATTCTTCACAGTGTCTGCAGTATTTTGTTATCTTACTTATACCCCCCCCACTGCAGTGACTGGCCCTGTTGTTCTGTGGTAGCTGTTAACACACCATATTCCCCCTGATTCATATTTTTGGAAGCTTGATAACATTTACAAAAGCGCCTTATTTTTGCACACAGAAAAATTCAGTCTAGCTTTCTGTCCCTCTGCAGGGTAGTGGGTCTAAAGTTGCCACACAACTTTATTTTTGCAATAGCAAGATGAAATGAATATGAATGGAGAACGGGAGCCTTTTAGAAGTCACTGAGCTCTCTACCTCTCACTTTCTTCAGGCTGGAGGTAGGAAAGTCATTAGATTAACCTCTCTTGACAGGTCAGGCTCAGCAAATATTCTTAAAAATAACTCTTACAGTAATTTATGACCTTTTGGGAGCATAATCAATAGTGCTAAGACGAGAGGCAGCCAGACTGCGCTTCCTGATAGGAGAAAGTTTCTTGTCTTTGTAATGTTTGCGTTCTGTCTGGCAGTCAGCCTCACTGCACACAAGCAGTGATATCATAGCCCCTGCTACTCAATCAGATTTGGAGACATACATTTTTATTGTCAATGTACTGTCTCCTCCGTGATTTCATACAGTATCTGATTCCAGAAGAAACTGGTGTGCAAATGTGATTGCATAGCAAAGGAGGGAAGCTGCACAGACCAATTTCTGCTGTGTCTATTGTCTCCCCTCTGAATCATTCGATAACAGAGACATTCTTGCAGGCTGAAAGAAGCAAAGCGTGGACCTTGTCTTTGCATTATAAAACAGCCCTGAAAGAAAAATAGAATAGAAAAATAGAGTACCCCACATAAAAATACCCACCTGGGGAGTAAGCCTTTCGTAAATTGTTGTTAGAGAAATCCTTGCAGTGTCTAGATCTGGCATTTTGATGTTCCCTTTGCTCTGTGACCCACAGAAGCCATGCTTCCAAAGTTCTGCTTTCCTGGGAACGGTTTGTAGTGGTGGAACACCTGCTTTGGATGCAGAAGGCCCTAGATTCAATCCCCAGCATTTCCAGGTAGGGCTGCGAGAGAATACTGAGCTAGATGAACCAGTGTTCTATCTCAATAAGAAGGCAGCTTCATATGCTTCTGTACACATTCTTCTTGACAATCCTTTATCACATGTCTCATTTCTAAGCCCCATGTGTGGTTTTGATGTAGCTCCACTGTTGCCTTGGATTCTACCTCTTTAGTCAACCATTTGCTTGGTGTCCTTCTTCACTACCCACCGCTTACTCTGTTCGGCTTTCACTCCTCATACACTTGGCCAGCAGCACTCATATCTCAACCTTCCTCCTTCTTGGCAATAGCACATCACCTCATCTGCCTTTACATCCTGATTAGGCTTTCCTGAGGATTTCCCATTTCATTAGCGCCATGGAAAATTTAAGAGGATACACCATGACTCTCCCCAACAAGAACAGAATGGGCACAGGAAGCTCCTGACTCTGCCCTGATACATCTAAGACCAGTGCCACCTATTGACTAAACTATATAATGACACTACCCACACAATTAGTCCCACTTTTCTTCACCTTTCTTTCATGTCTTTCCCTTTTCATTTTTTCCTTTACTTGTTCTCCCCTTAGATAACAATATATCTTACCCAACAGCCAACCCTTTTATCCTAGAATCACAGACTGATGGGCTCTCTTCCCACTTAATTTTAAATATTTTTAAGCCTCTTTCATTCTGAATGCTTTCAGAATGGCACACAGTTTCATTTTAGGACATTTTCCAGATTCCCCTTTCAAATGATGTGTGATGGACAGTTACTAAGGAGAGCCCAGGGCCTTCTTGGTACTGGTGCCCTGACTATGGAATGTCCTCCCCATTCTGGGTTCTACTTCAGGTGTTTTTTGATGCCAGGTGAATATTTTTCTCCTAGGCTGTGATGGGATGATTAGCTGCTTGTGCGTAAAATCGTGGTCCCTCTGAGTTTGTGCAACTCCACAAACCTCTGTGTGTGACAGAGCTCCTCAAACATGTCTGCCCTAGTCACTTGTAGATTCCGACAGTGGTTTTTTTCGGAATCATCTCCAGCATAAGAGCTCCTTAACGGAAACCCGCCTTCTGGACTCACGGCGTGACAGTTTCCGGCGAGGCGTGGGTCTCCCTATGGGAGCTTCAGATACCTCCCCACTGTTCTCGCTGGAAGCGTCTCTGAGCCCTCCCTCCTGCTCGCATTCCCTCAGAGATCCACTCCTCCCCCTGCTGGTTCCTGCTTCAGCTGTTGAGTCTCTGTCTACCTCCCTGAGCCCCTCCACCACCTGTTCCTCCGATGGCAGTTCCCTGACATCCACCTCCCCTCCAGGGCCCCCCTCACCCCCTCCCATTTCCTCTCCTCTGGGAGGTGAAGAGGTAAAACCCCGAAAAGAATCTTCTTCATCTTCCGACGTCTCGAACAATTCCCTCCATCGATCGCCGTCCTGGCTCGCTGAATCCTCCTCCTCCTCGGAATCTGTGAACCCCTCCAACTCCTCTTCTTCGTCGGTGGTGGCAAAGTATTCCCTCCGGAACCTCGCTACAGGCTGAGGTTTACGTGGGAACCTCTGATGAAAAGTTTCTATTAAAACTTCGTCATTGACATCCTCTGCCCTAACCCAGGTGTTTTCCGACTCCGGTTCCCCTTCCCACATTACCAAATACTCTACTTGATCTCCCTTCCACCTGGAATCGAGGATCTCCGCTACATTGTAGCTTTGTTCCCTTTCCTCCATTGCTGGTCCCCGAGTGACCCTCCCTTCTCTGTCCCCTTTATACAGTGACAGCAATGACCTGTGGAAAACTGGGTGCAGCTTCATGTGGTTCGGTAACCGGAGTCTGAAAGCCACTGGATTGACCTGTTGTGTGATTTCAAATGGGCCCAGTCTTTTGGGTCTTAACTTCTTACAACCCCCTTTGAAGGGTAACCCTTGGGTTGACAGCCACACTTGGTCCCCCACCCTAATGGTTTCACCTTCTCTCCTGTGTTTGTCTGCCTGCCTCTTATATTCCTCCTTGGCCCTGTCTAAGTTAAGTTGGAGCTGGCGATGGATAGCTTCCATTTCTTCTATGAACTGTTCGGCAGCTGGAACGCTCCATCTCTCCCCTTCCCCCCCTGGGAAAGCCCTGGGATGGCACCCGTAATTTGCCAAAAAGGGGCTCATCCCCGTGGACACGTTCTCCGCATTGTTGTAGGCAAATTCCGCCAATGCCAACTTCTCCACCCAATCATTCTCTCTGTCATTGACGTAACACCTCAAATATTGTTGGAGGATGCCATTGGCTCTTTCCGCCTGCCCATTGGTTTCAGGATGCCGGGCAGTCGAGAAATTTACCTCTACATGCAGTAAGCTCATGAGCTTCCTCCAGAACCTGGAAGTAAATTGTTTCCCCCGGTCTGAAACCACCCTCAAGGGGGCGCCATGCAACCTAAACACATTTTCTACAAACAATTTAGCGGTTTCTTCTGCCGTGACCGCATGCGAGCAGGCTATAAAGTGTGCCATTTTGGTTAACAGGTCTACCACAACCATGATGGCTGTTTTCCCTCTGGACCTTGGCAGATCAGTCATGAAATCTATAGCCACTGCTTCCCATGGTCTTTCTGGTGTGGGTAGCGGTTCTAATAACCCTGCCGGCACCCGCCTTTCCCCTTTGGCTCGCTGGCATTGGTCACAACTCCTCACATACTCCCGCACGTCTTCCCTGACCTTAGGCCACCAAAATTCCCTGGTCACCAGCCACATGGTTCTGTGTTGCCCAAAATGCCCCGCTGTGGGGCTATCGTGCAGCTGCTTGAGTACCTTCCCCCTCAACTCTCCTTCAGGTATATATAACGCTCCCTTGTAGTACAACGCCCCGTTTCTCTCCTCAAAACCTCCGGGTTTATCTCCCTCCCTCCTGAGTCCCCTGAGTTTGTCCTGTGCGTATTCATCGTTCTCCGTTCCCTCTACCAGTTCTCTTTGCCCCACCAATGCCGCCCCACACACCCAGCGGTCCTCTGGAATGACATGTCTCTCTTCGGGTGCTCCCTCCCCCTCCAAATATTCAGGTTTATGTGAGCGAGCGTCTGCCCTAACGTTCTCTGGGCCTGGCACATAACAAATCTCAAAGTTAAATCTGGAGAACTCCTGGGCCCATCTCAACTGCCGTTGGTTGAGCACTCGTGCCGTTCTCCAATACTCTAGGTTCTTGTGGTCAGTGCACACTTGCACCTTATGTTGTGCGCCAATTAGCAGGTGCCTCCATCTCCGAAAAGCCTCATAGATAGCAAGAAGTTCTCGATCGTACACCGTGTAGTTCCTCTCGGATTTGTTCAGTTTTCATGAAAAAAAAGCACACGGTCTCCACTCTGACTCCTCCCCCCCTGGCTGCAGGAGAAGCACCGCCCCAATGGCTCTGTCTGATGCGTCTGTTTCGACTCTCATCTTTTTTTGTAAATCCACATGCAGAAGTTGTTCTTCAGAGGCGAAGGCCCTTTTTAGCTCCTCAAAAGCTCGCTCCGCCTCCTCAGTCCAAACAAATTTCTTCTTACTGCTGAGACAGTCCGTTATGGGCGCCGTCAGGTGGGCAAAGTTTCGGATGAACTTACGGTAAAAGTTCCCAAACCCTAGGAACCTCTGCACATCCTTCTTTGTTTTGGGAGTTTTCCATTCCAGCACTGCCTGGACCTTGCCGGGATCCATAGCCAATCCCTTGTCTGACAGGCGGTACCCCAGGAACTCTACCTCCTTGGTATGAAACTGACACTTCTCCAGTTTCACCCACAGCCGGTTGTCTAGCAGCCTGCGCAACACTTCTCTGACGTCCCTCACATGCTGCTCCTCATTCTCAGAATACACCAACACGTCATCCAGGAAGGCCACGCAATTCTTGTAAAGCAAAGGCCCTAGTACGTGGTTCATCAGCGATTGAAAGCACGCTGAGCCTGCTTGTAATCCAAATGGCATAACGAGATATTCAAATGCCCCCAAAGGGGTGAACATGGTGGTTTTCCATTCATCCCCTTTCCTTATACGTATCAGATTGTACGCCCCCCTTAGGTCCAGCTTGGTAAAAATCTTTCCCTTCCTCACCCTGTTCAAAATGTCATCTATTCTAGGCATGGGAAAGGCCAATGGTTCTGACACTGCGTTTAAGGCCCTAAAGTCACACACAAGTCTCGGCTTGTCCGTGTTTTTTTTATCCACAAAAAACACTGGGCTACCTCCCACTGCCCTTGACTCTCTGATGAAACCCCTCTTCAGGTTCTTGTCAATGAATTCTCGTAACTCCTGCATTTCTCTGTCTGACATGGCATACAACTTGCCTGCGGGGAGCTGCGCCCCAGGCAGTAAATTGATTTGACAATCAAAGGGTCTATGCGGGGGTAGTTGGTCAGCTTCCCTTTCGCTGAACACATCGCTGAGATCTGCGTATTGTCGTGGTACCTTCACCTTCTCCGTTACTTCCGTCCCTGCTAGGGTAGCTTGGGCTCCTGCTGAACCCTTTCCCTCCCTGCAGTGTTCTAAGCAATGTGCGGAACCAAAGGAAACCACTCTCTGATGCCAGCCCACCAGTGGATCATGTAACGCCAGCCAGCTCATCCCCAAAATAATGGGAGCCCCTCCCAAGGTGGCCACATTAAACGCTATCAGTTCTGTGTGCCTTGCCACCTTCATTATCATTGGGACGGTCTGCAAGCTGACTTCCCCTCCCAACAGCTCCCTGCCATCGATCGTGGTCACCTGTAGGGGGTTGCTTAAAGGGATCGTCTGTATCTGGTGCTCAGCTGCAAACTCTTTGCTCATGAAATTGCAGGAGCTGCCTGAGTCCAACAGCGCCTTAATCTTCAGAGGGTATCCGTTTTGCAACTCTAGTGACACTTCTATCACTAGGGCAGGTTTGGGAGGTTCTGGCGTGGGCACTTTCACTGCTCTTTGGCCTGGCTGCTGTGCCCCGACGGTGGCAGCCAGGCGTTGGCTTTTACTTGCTCCGATATCTCTTCCACTCCTCCCTCAACAGCTCCCACCATTCCTTGCCATTCCTTCCTCTGGGGGCAGACTCTGGCAAAGTGACCTGGCTGTTGGCAGAGATAGCATTTCCGGGCGCCTTTTCCCTCCTTCCTACCCCCTTCGCTGGGCTTTGAAACTGCGCGCGCGCGCGCTGTTCCGATTTCCATCGGCTCTGCCGGCGGGAAAGCTGGCTCAGGAATGTCTGGAATGCGGAACTCCTTCCAACGTTCCCCTTTACCTTCCCGCCTCTCCAAGGCTCTCGCCTCCTGGCGCGCTCCTATGGTCAGCGCAGATTTGGTCAGCTGATCCATAGACACCGCCCTGGGGCTCCGGGACAGTTCGTCTTTCACAGCCGAAGAAAGACCTTCTTCAAATAGCATCTGAATGGGTGCCGCCGATAAGTCCCACCCCAATCTGTGAACCAGCATGGTGAACTCAGTCCAGTACTCACGGACAGATCGGCTTCCCTGCTTGCAAGCCATTAGCTGTCTGCGCACCACTCCCTCCTCAATATCGCTGGAAAACATGAGATCCATTGCACGAAAGAACTTCATGGTGTCCTTTAGGACGTCATTGTGCGTTGCCATCAGGGGTCGAACCCAGTCCCTCGCCCCCCTCTCAAGATGCCCAATCACGAAAGCAACTCGCGATTCCTCGTCAGGGAATTCATCAAACTGCACATTGAGGGCATATTGCATCTCTGTCCTAAAGGCATGGTAGTCCTTGGGGTCCCCCCCAAACTTCTGCACCAATCCTGGTACCTTTCTGGTGAACTGGGTGGCTCTCCCCTTCTTGTCTGCATCCTGAGCCCTTCTCTCCTCCAGCCTAGCCGTCTGTAGCGCCAATTGGATTTCCAACGCTCGGTACCTTTCTTCCAAGCTTGGACCAGCTCCAACCCCTGCTCCTTCGGTTCCGGCTGGGTCGCTCATGATGCCTTCTCCTGCACAGGCAGCGTACAGAGACTGTCGGAATGCTGTGATGGGATGATTAGCTGCTTGTGCGTAAAATCGTGGTCCCTCTGAGTTTGTGCAACTCCACAAACCTCTGTGTGTGACAGAGCTCCTCAAACATGTCTGCCCTAGTCACTTGTAGATTCCGACAGTGGTTTTTTTCGGAATCGTCTCCAGCATAAGAGCTCCTTAACGGAAACCTGCCTTCTGGACTCACGGCGTGACAGTTTCCGGCGAGGCGTGGGTCTCCCTATGGGAGCTTCAGATACCTCCCCACTGTTCTCGCTGGAAGCGTCTCTGAGCCCTCCCTCCTGCTCGCATTCCCTCAGAGATCCACTCCTCCCCCTGCTGGTTCCTGCTTCGGCTGTTGAGTCTCTTCCTTCCTCCCTGAGCCCCTCCACCACCTGTTCCTCCGATGGCAGTTCCCTGACATAGGCTTTTAGAATTATTTTTCATTTCCCTTCCTGTTTTTGTTTTTGTTTTTGTTTTAGTTCTGCTTACTGATTGTATGCTGTTGTGTGGGCTTTATACGGCTTTTATTAATTTTGTGCTGGGGTTGCCTTTATATATTGATTGTTTTTAGTACTGTTGATTGTATTTGCATTTGTTGATTGGCTATAACAGAAATAAAAGCATGAAAGGCATGAAAGCATAAAAAAATCAATTTAAGAAATACCAGAAAACGCATACACTTTTGTTAAAAAACAAAACAAAAGAAACACTATTGAATCTAAGATTTTATATTAGAAAGTCCAAGCAAACAGGAAGTTATTTACCTTCTCCATTTTGTCTGCTTCAGACAGACCCTTCTGTATGTCTAACAGAGGTGCGAACATTTTGCTGTCAACCAAACTGGTATCTTTCCACTTCTTTACAAAGACCAAATTCTGAACAGTCTGCTGTTGATTATTTGTTCCCATGGTTGTTGAAAATACACCTGTTCATCCATACATTCATCCTGCTTTTTGGTTTTAAGAAGTTGTGATTTGGTTTGAGCCTTTGGGGGTGGATTAGAACCAAATTAGGTATCATATTGCATGTAGCTAAGGAAAGCTGAGTTCCTCTTTGCATTGTTGTATCAGTGTATCAATTGTTTTGGGTGCTAGGTATCCTTTCAACTTCAGGGCTAAGTCTAAGAGATACTATATGACAGAATAAGACTATTAAAGAAAAGAACCAAAAGTACAAACAAAAAAGAAAACATAATCAAGCTTTGCTTGTTCGTACTTTTGATGTTACATTAATAAAAAAAAACCTTTATATGAAAAAGTAAACTAAAAAACTGTAACAGGGCAAAACACTGGTATATTAACGCAGGAGTATCTGTTTTACAAACTGAATGTATATAATGGCCCCATATCTATGGCACACAGAGTGAGGTGCAGGTAAGTCCAGTTGATTTCAGTGGGTTGAAACAAATCTTACTTTATTGGATCTAGAAACTGGATTATTTAGTCAAAATGGTGTGTGATTCAGATGAGCCTAAAAGAGTTTGACTTTGTTGCCAGACCTATCATTTTACTTTTCACGAAAAAGTCTTTTCTGTATTTTGATATAAACCCATTCACACTGATGGTTCATTATTGATGCTCATCAAAGTAAGCAAACATTAAAATTACATTGTTGAGTTGCTAACTTTCTGCATTTCTTCCTCTGTTTTTCTACAATTGCACGTGCATCTCATACAATGCTTTATTCACTAGCCGTACAGGAACTTGAGGGATGTTAAGTTTGTCAGTAGGGACTCTATACTTTGTAAAATATTGAATGGGCTTTCATTTTAGTATCAGCGTAAAAATACATGTAATTGGAGTAGGCATACATTAATTAACTTTCATATTCTATTATCATAAAGATTCTTTCTTCTACTACAGTATGTTGCCAGATTTCCTAAGATAAATTTTGTTTCTGTTTAACATTTAATAAAGTAAACTGGATGCTTCCCAATTAAACTTTCCTATAACTTCTTCAATCAGATAATATAATTAATTTAGGAACAAAATCTCTTTGCTATTTTAATGCATTTATGCTGGCAATGGGGTTATATTGTATTATAAATCCCCAATCAAATATTCTGTTTTTTGGAATTGTATTTTATTCTCTTTTAAGTTTTTTTAGGGGAGGTTATTTTTTTGGTCTTGCATTTTGTTATGTTCATTTGTTGGGTTTAAATTTTATTTATAAATTGTGTGAATACACTTTTCTGCACTGCCCTGGAATGCTGGCCTTTCTTTTTAAAATTCATTTAGTGCAAAGCTGGAGCAACTCCATACTTCAAGGAGGGTGAAGAAAGTGTTCATCACACCTCCAGCACCTTGTCTGAAACTCTTTTTGAAATATATCTGCATGACACCAAGCACAATATCTAGTTCTTTCTCTGACCCTGTACCATTTGTTTAGGCTTGCTACTAAATAATGTATTGATTCCCCCACTGGATTGGCTGGTTGGAGTGGAAAAACACGAGCAAGCAACATGAGTAACTTCCAGTGAAGGTCGGCCCATTAGGGTAAATCACCAACCTCTACCAGCACCCACTTTCCTTACTTCCAGTCCAGGGATGGCACTGTACACCAGATTCCCTTTCCTTAGTGTCAGTCTTGCCCTTCTGCAATAAGACACTAGGATGTTCATGAATTTAAGGCTTGATCGACTGTTTCAGGGCAGCCCAACCTTTCATACCAAGTGGGCCACAAGAGTACTTTGACATGGAACCTGTGGGCTGCACACTGTCTTGTCGCACACAGATGGGGTGAGCAAGGCCAAAATTTCACACCCAGCCCAGCCCTTATGCTGCCTTTCCATAGATGACCAAGCAAGGCACTGGACTTTGGGAAGGAGATGTGAGGCTCTGGCAGGGTCCTAGAGCACTCCCACCCCATTCCCAAAGCTGGGAAAGCACTAACTAGGCTTTGGGAAGGAGGAGGGAGAACTCTAGGAGCCTGTCAGAGCCCTCAGATCTCCTTCCAGTGCCTCACTTACCCAGCTTTGTGAAGGCAGCGTGAGGGCTGGTGGTGAGGGGCATCAAAAGTTGCTGAAGGGTGCCAAAAGAGGCTTTGAGAGCTGTGTGTCAGATCACCCTGGATTAAGTCGATAATGATTAGGGACATAGACCAACTCCCTTACGAGGAAAGGTTGCAACATTTGGGGGGTTTTAGTTAAGAAAAATAAGGCAAGTGAGGGGGGTTATGATAGAGGTTCAGAGCATGTGAACAGGGAGATGTTTTCTCCCTCTGGAGCCCTGGGTCATCCAATGAAGCTGCCTGGTGGGAGATTCAAAACAGACAAAAGGAAGCACTAGTTCAAAAAGCAGCACATAGATGAACAATGCAATTCACTATCACAAGATGTAATGATGGGCACTAATTTGGACCACTTTGAGAGCGGACTAGACAAATTGATGGAGGATAAAGGTATCTTTGCCTATTAATCAGGATGGCTATATGCTCCCTTCAGGATCAGCATTTCTTTGAATATAGCTCCTGGAGAGCAATAGTGGCAGGGGCTTTCACCCTTGTTTCATACTAGTGGATTTCCTATAGGCAACTAGTTGGCCTTTGTGGAAAACAGAATAATCACTTCAATAGGCCTTTGGTCTGATCCCACAGAAATCTTCATATGTGCTTTAGCTTTAACATTTTCCTGAATCGTTGAAGTTGTCATAAACGGTTTCAAAGAGTAAAAACCACAACTTTTAAAATGTTTCATTACCTCTGCATGTGATTCCATGTTAACAGAATTCTCATTCATCCACTTTCATAATTATCTAGTTCCCATTTTAAATATCAAGGATGTACTGTATCCATTTTTCTAAATCCACAGTTCTCAAAAAGAAATAGCATAGCTTTTCAGAAAAGCTTGTATATAATCAGCACATGGACTTATGTGTTTTTGTAAATATGACACAAACAGAATGATCAATATGATTGTTCAAAACATGCCTTTAGCATGAAAGCATCCTCAGCTGTGGTAAGTTTGTATGAAACAGATGACTGGATAATTCTGCTTTCTTTACTCTGCATAACAGTTTATGCTGTAGCTTTGTAGTTATGTTATGTTACAGTTTATGGTGGGTTAAACATAAAGGGAAAGTTTCCATTTTGCATTGCTATGCTGTAAATGGGTAGTAGAGCTCATGACATCTAGATTTAAAAACAAAGCATGTTCTTTTCTTTCTTGAAGACTGAAGTTCAAATGAAAGGGTAAATAACTGTAAATGAAAAGCTACAATACTTGCTAAAGCTGTCTGAGATCAAATGAAAGTAGTAATATCAAATGCAAGTCAGTAAGAAAACCCAAAAATACATCCTGTGAATGTAAACAGATACAACTGATCAATCTTCCGTGGTGCCGCCTGGTCTTACTGAGGTTGTGGTTCTAGCAAGGTCAGTTATGAGATCCAAGGGCCTTGATCACAGTTTGTATAGAGTATAGAGTCATTTGCTTTCAGTGCAATATATCCAATGTGTAGAGTCATCTATACACTGAGTCCTTTATGATGGATGAAATGATTACTGAAGCAGAAGATCAACTCTAAAAGGGGCAGGAGAACATATTCCTCTTATGAAACTGGGTATCCCTAGCAAAATCTGCCAATGATTTTACTGAAAGCATCATGGGAAAGCACTGCCATTTTCTGAGAAGCATCATGGAGTGGAGTTTTAAGGCACAAGTCGGTGGAGTTCTTGAGGTCTATTATCATGCCAAGTCTTTTTCAGGGCAAATTGCTCTAATGCAAACTGGGCTCCAATGGCTCTCCCCAAAGTTGTAGCTAGATCTGCAATGGGTATGTGAACTGTTACAGCCAGTCTATTTTGAACAGACCCAATTCTTAGGGATAAAAGGAAATCATCAGACTGGAGTATCCATGTTCACAAATGTCTACCTGTGATCAGGAAAACAATTTTGCCCCAAGGACCATGGACAGTTCCACTGCTGTAGCAGAAACCTGAAGCTGGATTTTTAGACACTGGGGAGAAATCACTAATTTTAAAGAATTGTAGCCATGATCTTTTATTGTTAGAAAAGAAATCACTATAGCCAGGCTTGTATGATTGTAAATTTAATACACAACACTTGTGTTCCTTGTCTCATATTTACGTTTATTCTGGTATATTGTTATGTGCTCTTTCTTCTCCACCACTTTTCTGTGAGTTTCCCCATTTTATGTTTCTGAAATGAGCTCAACACTGTCTCTTTGTTCTGCCTACGTTTATTTGTTTGTTTCAGCTTTTTGTACCCAGCCCTTCTTCACACAATATCAAGATGGTTTACAGTCAATTAAAACAACAGTCCAAACTTAAGCTCAATAAAACATCCACAACAACCAAACATTCACCCCACTGAAAGTTCAACCGCAAAACATATTATATATAAGAGACTCAGCAAAGCAGTTTCTCAATATCCATATCAAATTCTCGAGCTTCTTCCTGCACAAATACTTTGCTTTTATGGGATGGCATAGCGATGGATCTCAGTGGTAGAATGCATGCTTTGCATACAGAACATCTGAGGTTCAATCCCTGGCATTTCCAAGTAGGGTTTGAAATGCCCCCTGCCTGAAATTCTGGGCAGCTATTGCCAGTCAGTGAGGTCAGTACCAAGAGAAATGGGTGGGTGGTCTGAGTTGGTATAAGGCCTTTCCCCATTGAACTTTGATATGATAACTAACTCATCTTAGCATCATGTTGTTATAATAGCAACCCGGAATCAGCAGCCATGTCAACTGCCTGGGATGTCTCAATTGCATAATAAGACCTTAGTGTATTAATTTCACTCTACCTGTCTGCTGTACCAGTCCACATTGAGAGGCAGGGTTTATTAGAGGCAGAAAATGAATGTATTAAGTGATTAAACAGTTCACCTATAGTTCAGGACCAATGGTTTTAATCCATGTAAGGAAACTTTGTATGTTCCTAATAGTTTTTGCTTCATTATGTCACTATGACAACTCTTCAAATTAGTATTGTTATGCCCATATTGCTGATGAGTAATCTAAGAGATAGCGGCTTACCTGAGCCATCTAATGAGTTTATACTAGATCCTTCACCATTGTGTAGCCACTGCTCTATAACGCTCAGTCCACATCTTCAAATGTTATTGTATCTAAAATTGGTGGGATGGAGATCCATGTCAACGTCAAAAATATAGAAGGAGTCTCTGTTGCATGTTACATGTTTTCTTTCTATGTTCTTGTGTTGTTTTAAATATGTGATAAATAAAAACTGTGTTATTTTTCTCCTGTCGGAGACCTGATTGCAAAAGGTTTCCAAAAAATGAGCACCTAGCAACAGGCATACTGAATTGCAGAATAAGCAAACTCAGAGACAAATCACCTGCTATGTTTAAAACTGAAAATCCCTTCATCCAGTTTACAAGAACTGGGTGTGTACCAGCAATGTAAAGTAAACTGGATTTTTTTAAAATTTAAAAAAATATCGTGCTTTTTGACACTACCACTGTATTCCTGTTTGGGTTATCTGTCTATGTTTTGTCTATGAAATGTTTAGGCCTTATGCTTTTTTGAAAAAAGAAGCCCTTCTTTCCTTTGCAACCAGTGTATCAAACTATTTGTTGACTCCCAGCTTGTAATTCTATATATGTGGCCTAAAAACTGAATTCACTCAGAGATCAAGTAAGCAGATTTGACCAGTGTCTGCCAGTAGTGGAAAATTCCTTCTTTCTGTAAGTTGCATGTTTACAGATGTCCATAAGTCACACACACACACACACACACACACACACACACACACACACACACGTCTACGTTGAAGAAGGAGAAAGAAAATACATGTGCATAATACTGAATTAGACCATAGGGTTGCAACATGCAAAACAAATAGCTATAAATATCACTATGTTTATTATGGCAGCTTCCTTTTACAGAAAGGATATTATTTATGTCCTACCTATTCACAGCTCTCCCCAGAATGTTAGCTGATAAACAGATTTTGCTTAGTTTAAAAAAAAAAAGTCTGGGAGAAATAACAGAAGACCCTGTTTTGTAATACTATATTCTACAGCAGCTTCTCCCAAACTTGGGTCACCAGACGTTGTTGACTACAATACCCATCATACCTGACAATTGGGCCATGCTGGCTGGGGCTGATGGGAATTGTAGTCCAACACCTCCAACCATTCCTGATAATTGGCTATCATGGCTGGGGGTGGTGGTGGTGGGAGTTGGAGTCCAGCAACTCCTAAAGGGTCACAGGTACCCCACCCCAGCATTACAACTCTTGAACCACCACAAAACTGAATTTGATTAACAACACGAGGTCCCAACGCCAAATGGCACTCCAGCACAGTCCCTCAAGCTCATAAAAGCAGACACATCCCCCACATCCTATCTCGCTTAAGCCTTGTAGCACATATGGCTGTCCACCAGAATGTCTCACTGTTCTGGATGACGTTCTATCTTTACAAAGAGATTACATAGTAATCACAAAATACACTCATAGAACATCTTGGCAAAACAAACATACTCTCTCCAAGGCATGTTACATTGCAAAGTAGTTTGGGGCAGGGAGGGGGAACCTTCTGATAAAGGAATATATGCACTGCATATTTTCTAGCTGACCACATCACAATGTTTACCGAACATATCTGGTTTCTGTCAAAGCTCAGAAAACAGCAGGCTAGAAGGTCATCACAGTCTGCAGCGAGCTATATGGAAATAAACTGGGGGAAAGTTAGACGTTGGGCATGCTTCCTTGTCTTTCTATTCGGCAAGGGAAGAAAGGATTCCTTGGTTAGAACCTAGGATTTAATTCTCTTCCAGGCATAGTCTTCCTTTGTGACCCTTAGGTGACCATTTAATCACTTAAAACATTAGTCTCCTGCCTGTTGTATTAAGAAGATAATAAAACACTATTGCTCAAGGTGTACTGGGTAGGTTGGGTACCTTAAGGAGTTGTTATACAATCAAGACGTCCCAGACTGTTGAGGTGCTTGCTGTTTCTGGATTGTTGATATAGTCACACAAGGCTTAGATGATTTGGGCATCTTATCAGAGTTACATAGGAATGCGGGAAGCTGCCTTACACCGAGTAAGATCATTGTGGTATCTAGCTTCTCTTAGTGTGGTCTATGCTGTCTGGCAGTGGCCGATCAGAGGGGATATTTCTGTCCCTATCTAGAGATGCTGAGGATTAAAACTTGGGGCCTTCTGCATACAACACAGATGCTATACCATTGACCTATGCCCCTTCACTAGCCAGGCACACCTTCCTTTCCAACATCTCAGGTATGCCATGTCACTGTGTAGCATAGGCGCTGGCTCCTAGGGGCCAAAACACTTTCAGCCTCCTCAATTTTTTTCCCAGGGGACCACCCGTCGTTGTTCAGGGTGAACATGAAGACAAGTGCAGAGCAACATCAGGATGCCATGTGCACAACATCAGGAAATGGGATGTCACAAACATGATATCAGGACGTCATGCAATGTTGTGCGTTCGATGTCATTACATTGCATCAGCCCCCTCAATGGTTGTTTCTTTTTTTTAAGAAGATGGCCCTTCTGCCATGCAGTGAATTTTGGATCCCACCTCTGCCTGCCGGTTCCCAACACCCTGTCACACTTGAGCCTGTCTAGGGAACAGAACTCACAATGGGGCTATAGAAATCAAGGGACAGGTTTGAGGGGTCACCACCAATTTCAGGGAGCAGATCTCGCCCTTCCTCAATGACTCAAATTTGTCAAGAACTGCTAGAAGAGATTGTTTAAAGGACACATATCGGTGGTGTTGGTTCGCCCCTTTATTTCATGCCATATGAATGTCATTCCTAGTCTCTTCTTGCATGCAGCTTTTGCAAGCCAAGTGTGAACCACGAAACCAAGCCGTAAAGCATTCCTAGGGACGGTTTCAGCTGTTGAACTCCCATTCTCTTAGAAGTTGTTGAAAAGCAGAGACCAAGAATATTTAGAAGTGCCATAGTACCATATTGATTTGGCTGAATTTTATTGTTAAGCAGGAGTGAAATAATTTTAATAATTTATTTTCTATAATGGTTTTAATTAGATGCTTTATTCTGGTATTTAAACTGCATTTTTTAAAAAATTGTTTTCAACTGCTATTATCCCTAACACTGGTATTCAGCTTGTAGTTCACAAGCCTTTTGGGAAATGAAGACATACATTTGCGTGCATGCTAGGGAATTTGAAAAAATTAATTCAGTTCACATTTAAAGGTGAAACTACCTAATTTTCACTTACTGAAAACAATATAAGAACTGATACACAGCCACCCTTTGAAATTCACACATCCCTGAATTTTGCAGTGCAGTTCTCCTGCAAGTAATGTATATAAAAATGCATATATTGAGGTAACCTCTGCATGAAAATGCACGTATTAGTGAATATAAATTTACATTTATATAATTTACATATAAATTGTTTTGCAAAAATTTGTGCATTAGGAGAAAATTCACACAAATGTGTACATTAAGAGAAATCAGCACTGAAATGCTGATGGATTTTCATGTTTTTCTAAAAGAAATCACAAACTCCTTTGAAAAAGTGGTGAGAAGATAAGATTGAAAAATGAGATACTGAGAGAAACTGAAATTGGCAGATTCTCCCATCCTTAGTATATGGGTACACAAACACCTAAGTGCTGGTGTACTTTCTGAGACTCCTCCCACTTTGCACAAAATAACATCAGAGGCAGCCATCAGCTGCAGTAAGGCCAAATTAAGGAAAATCAAGCAAGCCCCTAGTGTAGCAGAAATTAAATACCATCAGGCAATATCTATCATGCATTTATCAAGACCTGCCTTTCCCCATTCCATGAAAAGCTGCTACTTCAGAAAGAATGCAGAAAATAAGAGGCTTTAAATATGAAAAATGAAAACACCTTGTAGACTGGCACTTAATAGCTGTGAAAGTTACACCAAAACCACCCAGCTCCTGTGCCTGGAATGTGTTAAAAGAGAACATGCACTCTGAGTAGCTTTGAGCTGAAGAGGAAAATGACTGGCTTGGGTTTTCCTGAGTATCTCTCAAGAGCTCTGCCCTCCACTGACACCTGTAATTATGGAGTGCATTTTGCTCTTGGAATTTCAGGTGTTGTTGGCAGAACCCAAAATCACGACTAGGCCATGTAGCTTGATTCCCGCCACCTGCTCTGCTCTGTTATTATTTCATACTAGCTATTATTTTATTACAGTGCTTGGATGAATGTGTGGGGAAGGCCAAAATAAACAGAGCTCAGACACAGAATGTCATTTATGCTCAATGTGTAGTAGTGTGAGAAGTATACTTGAGAAGCATTAACACATCAGGGGAAGCCTGTATAATACTCCTGAGCTAACCTGAAACAGAAGCATCAGGGGGTATGCGGCAGTCTACAAGAATAACAGTTACCGTATTTTTCGCCCTATAAGACGCACTTTTCCCCCGCCAAAAATGAAGGGGAAATCTGGGTGCGTCCTATGGGGCGAATGTAGGCTTTCCCTGAAGCCTGGAGAGCGAGAGGGGTCGGTGCGCACCGACCCCTCTTGCTCTCCAGGCTTCAGGAAGCTATCCCCCCCAGCAGCGCAAGGTCCCAGAGCGATGCCGAAGGTGCGCGCACCTTCGCCATCGCTCTCCGACCCGTTGGGGGGCTGGGGTCGGGGGAAGCTCCGGCTCCCCCCGCCCCCAGCCGCGCAAGGTCCCAGAGCGATGCCGAAGGTGCGCGCACCTTCGCCATCGCTCTCCGACCCGTTGGGGGGCTGGGGTGGGGGGAAGCTCCGGCTCCCCCCGCCCCCAGCCGCGCAAGGTCCCAGAGCGATGGTGAACGTGCGCGCACCTTCGCCATCGCTCTCCGACCCGTTCGCGGGGCTGGGGTCGGGGGAAGCTCCGGCTCCCCCCGCCCCCAGCCGCGCAAGCTCCGAGAGCGATGGCGAACGTGCGCGCACCTTCGCCATCGCTCTCCGACCCGTTGGGGGGCTGGGGTCGGGGGGAAGCTCCGGCTCCCCCCGCCCCCAGCCGCGCAAGGTCCCAGAGCGATGCCGAAGGTGCGCGCACCTTCACCATCGCTCTCCGACCCGTTCGTGGGGCTGGGGTGGGGGGAAGCTCCGGCTCCCCCCGCCCCCAGCTGCGCAAGGTCCCAGAGCGATGGCGAAGGTACGCGCACCTTCGCCATCGCTCTCCGACCCGTTCGCGGGGCTGGGGTCGGGGGAAGCTCCGGCTCCCCCCGCCCCCAGCCGCGCAAGCTCCGAGAGCGATGGCGAACGTGCGCGCACCTTCGCCATCGCTCTCCGACCCGTTGGGGGGCTGGGGTCAGGGGGAAGCTCCGGCTCCCCCCGCCCCCAGCCGCGCAAGGTCCCAGAGCGATGCCGAAGGTGCGCGCACCTTCGCCATCGCTCTCCGACCCGTTCGTGGGGCTGGGGTGGGGGGAAGCTCCGGCTCCCCCCGCCCCCAGCCGTGCAAGGTCCCAGAGCGATGGCGAAGGTACGCGCACCTTCGCCATCGCTCTCCGACCCGTTCGCGGGGCTGGGGTCGGGGGAAGCTCCGGCTCCCCCCGCCCCCAGCCGCGCAAGCTCCGAGAGCGATGGCGAACGTGCGCGCATCTTCGCCATCGCTCTCCGACCCGTTGGGGGGCTGGGGTCGGGGGGAAGCTCCGGCTCCCCCCGCCCCCAGCCGTGCAAGGTCCCAGAGCGATGCCGAAGGTGCGCGCACCTTCGCCATCGCTCTCCGACCCGTTCGTGGGGCTGGGGTGGGGGAAAGCTCCGGCTCCCCCCGCCCCCAGCCGCGCAAGGTCCCAGAGCGATGGCGAAGGTACGCGCACCTTCGCCATCGCTCTCCGACCCGTTCGCGGGGCTGGGGTCAGGGGAAGCCCCGGCTCCCCCCGCCCCCAGCCGCGCAAGCTCCGAGAGCGATGGCGAACGTGCGCGCACCTTCGCCATCGCTCTCCGACCCGTTGGGGGGCTGGGGTCGGGGGAAGCTCCGGCTCCCCCCGCCCCCAGCCGCGCAAGGTCCCAGAGCGATGCCGAAGGTGCGCGCACCTTCGCCATCGCTCTCCGACCCGTTCGTGGGGCTGGGGTGGGGGGAAGCTCCGGCTCCCCCCGCCCCCAGCCGCGCAAGGTCCCAGAGCGATGGCGAAGGTACGCGCACCTTCGCCATCGCTCTCCGACCCGTTCGCGGGGCTGGGGTCGGGGGAAGCTCCGGCTCCCCCCGCCCCCAGCCGCGCAAGCTCCGAGAGCGATGGCGAACGTGCGCGCACCTTCGCCATCGCTCTCCGACCCGTTGGGGGGCTGGGGTCGGGGGAAGCTCCGGCTCCCCCCGCCCCCAGCCGCGCAAGGTCCCAGAGCGATGGCGAACGTGCGCGCACCTTCGCCATCGCTCTCCGACCCGTTCGCGGGGCTGGGGTCGGGGGAAGCTCCAGCTCCCCCCGCCCCCAGCCGCGCAAGCTCCGAGAGCGATGGCGAACGTGCGCGCACCTTCGCCATCGCTCTCCGACCCGTTCGCGGGGCTGGAGTCGGGGGAAGCTCCGGCTCCCCCCGCCCCCAGCCGCGCAAGGTCCCAGAGCAATGGCGAACGTGCGCGCACCTTCGCCATCGCTCTCCTACCCGTTCGTGGGGCTGGAGTCGGGGGAAGCTCCGGCTCCCCCCGCCCCCAGCCGCGTAAGGTCCCAGAGCGATGCCGAAGGTGCGCGCACCTTCGCCATCGCTCTCCGACCCGTTCGCGGGGCTGGGGACGGGGGAAACTCCGGCTTCCCCCGCCCCCAGCCGCGCAAGCTCCGAGAGCGATGGCGAACATGCGCGCACCATCGCCATCGCTCTCTGACCTGTTCCGGGGGCTGGGGTCGTTGGAAACTCCGGCTTCCCCCACCCCCAGCCCCGCAAGCTCTGGGAGTGATGGTGAAGGTGCGCTCACCTTCGCCAGCGCTCTCCGACCTGCTCTGGGGACTGGGGGCGGGGGAGCCGGAGCTTCCCCCGACCCCAGCCCCGCGAATGGGTCGGAGAACGAAGCCGAAGGTGCGCGTACCTTCGCCATCGCTCTGGGACCTTGCGCCGCTCGGCCTCCCCCACCCCCAGCTTGGGCCTCCCCCACCCCCAGCCCCGCAAGCTCTGGGAGTGATGGCGAAGGTGCGCTCACCTTCGCCATCGCTCTGGGACCCTTTCTGGGGGCTAGGGGTGGGGGAAGCTCGGGCTTCCACCACCCCCAGCCCCTGCAAGCTCCGAGAGCAATGGCAAAGGTGCGCTCACCTTCGCCATCGCTCTGGGACCCTTTCTGGGGGTGGGGGAAGCTCGGGCTTCCCCCACCCCCAGCCCCGCAAGCTCCAGGAGCCACTCTGGCTCCCATTCTGGGGGCTGGGGTCGGGGGAAGCTCGGGCTTCTCCCGCCCCAGCCCCGCGCGGGGGGGAATAAATTTTTTCCCCTTTATTTCCCCCCCAAAATCTAGGTGCGTCCTATGGGCCGGTGCGTCCTATAGGGCGAAAAATACGGTAGTATTAGCAGTTCTGAACACACTGATTTCCTTTGCAACACATGACCCTCTCCCCCAAATTTATTGACAAGTTTTTGCCCATTCAGAGCTGTGGACTGGGAGCAGAGAACAGGATTGCAGAATGGAAGGTGAATGTAAAATGGAATAAAAACTTTACGGAAACCACCCAGGCCAAATTGAAATTGCTACTAATGCACAAAGGGCACTGACCTTTTCAGCTGGTCCATGAAACCACATTTAAAAGGTGACTCTGTGCATATAGACCAGCACTGTTGTGGATGTGGCTCTACTGTGCAGGTCCTACCCAAGTGGGACAGATTTTTCTTGTGGCACCTTTAAATGGGACCATACTGAAGCCATCCTTCATGATCTCATGGCTGTGGAAAAATTCTCCATTTTATTTGCAGTCTGCAAAATTGGAGGGGAATATTTTGCCAAATACTCCCCAGGGGGAGGAGAAATTCTCCAATAGTGTATTGGAGGCATCCCCAAATTGTAACCCTCCCATAATGCTTCGTGTAAAATTTTAGGGGCTTGAGCAGGTCAATTTCTTCTGTCCCATTGCACATTCTTTTTTACCCTTCCAAGTGACACTCTGAGGCTCAACTGCTCCCAATATTCCACAGGTCTAAGAAGCTCACAGACACTTGTAAAACCAATTTGGGATCCTGGGATTAAAGGGCCAACGCCTGCTCCTCCATTTTTGCAAAACATAAAGCCCAACTGTTACCCAGATGTGTAGGGACAAGTAAAACTGAAGGAGGAGGGAGAAAGACCTTGAGAAGAAGAAGCTATAAAACTGGTACGAGTTCTAAGAGGAGGTGTACTGGCCTTCTGTTTTTGTAAAACAAGAACGCTCAGACTCTTGGAAGTCATATATGGCACCAGAATAGAGTGTGGGAAGAGAAACAGAGCAAAAGTCCAAATCCATGTACAACTTAATTGCCAAGATGGCTTCTAAGCAGTTGACAAGTATAAAACCAATTACTCATAATTAACATGCACTAAAAAACAATTCCATAAAAATGTTAAAATACAACATTCACAATTAAGACATCACAACAATTAAAGAAAAGTTGAAACGGCAATTAAACAGTTTAAACCAGGAGGTTCAAGTCAGGAGATCTGGGGTATACTTATCTAAACAGATGTGCTTTCAATCGCTGATGGAGTGCCAATACTGACAGGGTTCCCTCAGCGGAGAGAGCTTGACTTGAAAACCCTTCTCCTTCATCCCCGATATGTGGAGGTTGATTTCTCATTGTTGAAGGAAAGCAGTTTGCATATGCTTAAAGGCACTCTCATTGGAATATATTGAATAGAGTGCAGGACTTTGGTCAGTAAGATGTAGGTTCCAAATCCTGGTTTAGTCACATAACTGATGAAGTGATCAGGAGCTACCTGCTACTTTTCAGCCTAGCCTACCTCATGCGGTTGTTGTGAGGTGGAAAAATAGGATAAACCCTCTGAACTGCTGGGATGGACATGTTACAGATAAGAACATTTAAAAAGTTTCCGTTATATTGTGGCTTTAGAAACAAGTTCTGAGGCAAGTGCTGGCTCACCCGAAGCCTTTGTTCTGGAAGGTCATTAATATATAATCCTGTTCAGTCCCTGAATACATACGGGTGGCTATAGGAGAAAGAGTTCCTACTTGTATTCTTGTGAAGAACGCATCCCCCTCAGTTTCTAAAGTGGGCCCAATTATGCTGTTATGGATTGAGTCGTTACTCACAGTGTTCTATCATTTCATGTTTCTGGCATCATTAGGCGGAAAGGCTAACAGAGCAATTCATTTCTGCAGTAAACCTAATAAATACATTTTTGATGAAGAACTTACTGGGCATGCACAATAACATGTTTTTAAAGATGAAATAACCCTGCTCTTTTGAATTCCTTTTCCTAGCCAAAGCCTAACAGGGGTTAGTGCACAGTATAGACTAATTGCCTACATAATTTCATTTTATGAAACAAAGGGCTTTAAAAATTATAGGGTTATATAAAAGCATCTGAAGCCACTAAGTCAGTTTTGGTTTTTCTTCTTATACAAAGGAAACAGTGGTTTATACATGGTGTGAACTGTAACAGATTTTTTTTTTTTTTTTTGAGAAAAATATGCTGGAATGTTCCAACTGGATACTAAACTTGCATTTCTAAGCCGTATTTCTCTGACCTGATGTATTCACAATACATATCACATAAATTATTTTCATTGCTTGCTGTCATAACTCCCTGCCAAGCAGCTTTTAGCAGCTTCATTTGTTCCCTTATCTTCTTCATGCCCACTTCTTGGTTTTCTTTTTCTGGAAGGAGGATGTGTTTTAATTTGGGAGACCCAGGGCTCTGCCACAGACTCCTCATTGAGTTTTCAGCAAGCCACTTTCATTCAACCTCAGCTCCCCATCTGTAAAATGGGCATAAAGGCGATATGTGAAATCTTGGAGCTGCTGTAGTGTGGCCATTAAGTATAGAATGATTAACCACAAGAGGCATAGGAGCTCTAGGTGGAATCTACAGACACATATAAAAAAATGCTGTGAAAATGCTTTTTTAAAAAAACGTTTTGGGAAAAAAAATATACATTGAATTTGCCATAGCTCACTGTCGCCATCTAGTGTCACATTTGTGTATTGCACTTTACAACACACTTAAAACGTTTTATTTGCAGCTGAGTCCCTAGTCATGTGTTCAGAAAGAAGCAATGGTAACTGTGTGAAGAAGGGGAGTGAGGTCGTGTTAACGAGACCTAATGACAGGCCCCTAGCTGTCCAGTCCTTTGGCCAGGGCACAGCCTGACTCCCTCCCTCGGCAATCTTCGCAGAGCTCTGGCCCAATGGTTGTCAGTGGCTTGAATTAATTAATTTTATAATGAATGATTTTAGAGTGTTGTTTATGCTGTACTTTTGCACTGTTTTATTGTTGTTAGCCGCCCTGAGCCCGGCTTCGGCTGGGGAGGGCGGGATATAAATAAAATTTATTATTTATTATTATACCGATTCCCAATGGGTTGGTTTGCCTGCAGTGGGGCAGCTAGGTAACATGTATAGTTCTCTAAAAGAAGAGATGCTGAAACAGGTGCATGAAGGACACCTTGGCATGGAGAAATGCAAGTGGGACCTGTATCAAAATGTTGCAGCATGGAATGCTCCTGTTCTAGTGCCAGTCATTCCTCCTTCTGGGAGACTCCATTTCCCCTTGACCTGTTTTCTCCCAATAGACATGGCTCATTCTGTGGCTGCTGGGCATACACAATTATTGGGCTGTTTTTCCTATTTTTTTGGGGGGGGAGTTGTCTCCTTAGGTTCCTCCTTGCTCCTCCATATCTTTTCTGTTTTTGCAAACCTTGGGATTCCCCTGAGCATACTGAGATGAACTCCTTCGATTGCAGAAGGACTGGCATTGGGAGATTAAATCCACTATTAGGTTATATAGGAGTCTGGTTATCTAATCTGTGCTGTAGTCTTTCTGGGCAGGGACTAGTTCCCATAAGCAAGCTGGGACAGTGACAGCAGAATATAAATGTAATATCTTAGTGGTCATAATTGCTGAACTTGTGGGCTACAAGGCTACAGCGTGAGACAGTGGGGTCTTGGCCTCTCCTTTCCTTGTCCCAGTAAAAGGCACTGGAGATACGGTATAACCCACTTGCCAGCAAATCAGAGCATTCCCACAGATCTAAAGATGCAAGAGGACAACAAGGGCCACAAAGGCCAAGACTTGGCTTCGAGATCTCGGCTAGTTCACTGCTGCTCTCCAGATAGCACCAAAATAGATTTACTGCACATATTTGTCTGGCATGTTAGGAGTCTTCTTCTTAATTAAAAGCACAGTCATTGCTTGATAGCATCATAGAGCTGGGAGAAAGCAAAATGATATTATCCACTCTGAGCTCTTATCCAGGCTGTCTGGTGCACACAGTGGATTAAGAAGGGGCCGTATGTGCAGAGGTGCGGGGGAAGGGGATTTTGAAAAATTGTAGTACAGAAGATGGGTCTGTAATCTTAACTGATTAAATCTTATCAGTGTGTGACATCGTGGCAACCCCCCCAGCCCCACCGCCACCCTTGTAAAGAGTACCACATCAAAAGAGCAACTTTCCGTTCCACTGTATTTATGTTAAATTGCTGACTTAAAACATACACAGACCAACACCATGTCAGAGATCAGAGCAACTCTACTGAAAATGTCCCCATTTTATTACGCCAGGAGAGGCCACAGGTTGGTGGTAGAGCACATGCCTTGCAGGCAGAAAGACGCAAGCTCAAACTCTTAAGATGGGAGAGCTGAGAAAAAGCCTTGCCTCAACTCTGGAGAATTGGAGATTCCAGTGCTGGACTCGGTGGATCTGATGAGGCACAAGTCTAAAAATGACTTTCTTTTTCTTTTTAATGATATTTATTACTTTTTCAACATTTCCAACACAACACTACAAACAAAAAAGAAAAGAGAAAAAACAATACAAATACAATACAAAAACGCTATATGGACTAACAAAAACAAACAAAAACAATTTAAAAACACCTCAAACATTTTCAATATCTTATATTTCATTCACTTATTTCCAGCGACCTCCTCACACCTCCCTTTTTGTATTCCACTTCTATTAATTGTTTCAGCAATTCCTTTCCATCTTACTCTGTTTTCTATCCTATAATTATCTTAACACATTCTTGCCTTATTTTTCCTTTAATTTTCTATTAATCTATTTATACTTAATTCCTTATGACATTTCTACTAAAGCCATATAACTTCATTCCAACATTTTTCTAACATTCCTTAATTTTACAATATTTCTATAAATAGTCTTTAAACTTTTTCCAATCTTCTTCCACCACTCTTCTCCCTGGTCTCGGATCTTGCCAGTCATTTCCGCCAATTCCATATAGTCCATCAACTTCGTCTGCCATTGTCCAACACTTCAGTGCTTTCAAGAAGCAACCATTCTCTCAACCAGCAAAAAGCAGATGGTTCACAACAAAATTTAAAGGTCTGGCAGGGCAGGTCCACCTCCTTCTTTGGTATCCATCAATATCTTAAGTTTTACTCGAGGCTTCCTGCCCTGCCAAACAACTCTAGAAACATCCCTCTGCCACCTCCTGAAACACTCCATCCCATCCAAAGCTTGCAATGTTTGAAACAAAAGCAACATCCCCAGCAACACAGCAGCCCTCATCCCCACCACAGTAACTCGGCCCAACAGTAACAACTTCTGATTTGTCCATATTTCCAAATCCCCCTTCTCTTCAATCCAATATCCTTCACAGTTAAACAGATTCACATTTTTGGCGGTCATACTAAGCCCCAAATACCTCTCTTTCTCAACCAATGTCCTGTCGCCTCCTGAAACTCTGTCAAGCTTTCCTTTTCCAGTTCAGATAGGGCTCTGGTCCTCAAATTCATCTGTTCTTCTTTAAGTTCAATCATAACGGATGTCAGCTTATGTTCATCAGGTTGTCTTTGTATGGATGGGATTCTCCTCTCCAGTTGTATTGCTTTAGATTCAGCAGCAAGGGTTTTTCCCCTGACTTCATCTGCAGTTTGCCGTATCAAAGTAGATTCCTGTGTCAGTTTCTGGGTGGTTTCTGAATTGGTATTCACCTTTTGTCCCAAGTTATTTAAACTTTCTACGATTAAGTCAATTTCAATATTTGCAGCATCCATTTTCACATTTATCACGTCTGTTTTCTTGTGAAGTTGTTCCAGCGAATCGTTTATTTTCAATAATGCAGCCACTAAGGCCTCTTCTGTCGACATCCCGTCTGTTTTTTCCTTTCCATTTGCCATAACACTTAGGAGATTCAAGGTCAATTCCAAAGTCTCACACTTTTTTATCTTGCAGCTGGCAATTCCCCTAGCCCAGCTCCTGTAAAGTAACCAATTTCAAAAGCTTCCACTAGGGGAAAACAGTTTCTATCGGTCAGTATGTCCTCTTTTAAACACAGTTTCAATAATCCAAAGTTAGTTTCAATTTTCAGTTACTTTCCTCCTTTTTTTGAAAACAACCGGAGACAGTAGAAACAATGTATTCTCTTGTTTAGCTACCTGTCAATGAACATTCTAAACGCTGTCAATGGACGTTCCAAAAAACATCAATCCTGCTAGCAGCCCGTTTCCAGGGTCAGAGCGGTGGTATTTTAACTCTCTTAACTCTCTCCTACAGGCATATTCAGTCCACCACTCCTCCCCCTCTTCTCCTGTCTCCAAAAGGGGGGGGGTTAGTTCTTTACCGATGGAAATTTAGTCTTTTACAAAAGGCTTTCCAAGACTTTAGCTTGCAGCCTCCTTGCTTCAGTTTATCTACAAAAAGGGGAGGCGGACTTCCTGTATCGAACCTCCCCGTTTCGATGCCAGATTAAACGTTTAAAAATCCAATTCTTCCCAATTCAGCTCTACTCACGGGTAATTACTTTAGAGTCAAATTGTCCACAGGAAAAAGTCAGTGCTCTCCGACAACAGCTATGCGGCTTTGCTCCGTGGAAGAAGCAGACGATTCGAAGCACCGCGCCACTCACCCCACATCGCTCCGGATCCCCGAAACCGGGTTTCCCCGCGAGTAGGGGAGGCGCAAAAGGTCCCACCGAATCCCACGTTCACAGGCTTCTCCCGCCTGTGATTTTTACGGGTCTCCACCTTCGCCGTGGCGTTACAGACCCAAATTCCCACGGGGCAAATTCCTCCCCATCAGAGGAATTCCGCCATTGCCGGAGGCACCAACCCGGAAGTCGACTAAAAATGACTCTTTTAAAAAGATAGTGACTTAAGGAAAACCATGACTGAGGACCGATTAACATATTAGATTGAGGACCAATTGACATATTGGACAGTGGCCTGTACAACATTTAAAGTGTGGGTGCCACGCCTTGGTATAGCAGACCCTCCAAGTGTCCCTATTTTCCAGTGACAGAAGTCATCCCGGTTTCTGATTTCATCTTTAAATGTCCCGTTTTTTCCTTAGGATGCCTCTATTTTCATCATAGAAATGTTGGAGGGTTTGGAGGCATATGAGACAAGGAGATAAGTAACTATACAACCTTTAGAAGACAGCCCTGTATAGGGAAGTATTTAAATGTTTAATGTTTTGTTATGTTTTAATATATGTTGGAAAGTTGCTCAGAGTGGCTGGGGCAACCTAGTCAGGCGGGCAGGGTTAAAACAACAACAACAACAACCAACAAACAGCAGCAGCAGCAGTTATTGAATAGGCCATCCCTATTTTCATTGGCGAAATGTTGGAGGGTACGGTATAGTGTGTGCCTGCCTTTTAAAAAAGAACCCATGTACACCTGAGTGTTAAAACTTTTAACAACCTGGGATTGGACATAGGTAATCTACACCCAAACTCCAGGCTTTGTCTCCTACAGCATATTGGCCACTTGAATATGCTTTTGATTTTTTTTTTTAAAGCTTTCTCTGTCATACATTGTTAGGGCTGCACTGCATGCCGGTTAATCTGTTTACTTATGCAATGGTGGAAATGTGACCTGGCTATTGTGGTGATTAACAGAGTCAAATATCCTCACATTAACTAGTGAGCTGGGCAATCAGGCTGGGTTATTGTTACATTCAATTTAAATTACAGCGGCATGACAGGTCCTGAGGTATTTAGTAACGGATTTCACAGCCCAGATATGCTTCATGTGTAATGAATAAACTCTGGAGAGCAACAAAAAAGGGGTGGGTGTTAAGAAAGAGAGAAAAGGGGGGAGGAGGAGAAGAAGAAGGTATTTTATGATTATTGTGAAAAATTTATGGAGTGTAGCTGGCATGAAATTCTATAAAATGAACTGGCTCCAACTGGCCCTATAACAAAGACATGCATTTTCCTTCCTGCTGCTCCTGAATTATTATGACTGACTTCTCCTCTGTTTACTTATTAGCACTGAACTCTTTGCATAGCAAAACTGTGACCCAACATGGAGATCTTCTTAATTGAAAATACCCCCAGTAGCCTAAAGGTAGGGAGGGGGAGAGGATGGAGAAAAGGTCTTGTGACACACAAAAAGAAATAATTGAAGGTCAGTTAGCTCTGTGATATTGGGAGTGGAGGCTGGTGCTGAGCTGGAATATTATTCAGAATTCACAGCCGGCTTGCTTTCAGACTGTGTGGAACATTAAGATACATATAATTTGAACATTTAGCCAGTGCTGTGGTGCGGCATTGAGGTAGCCCACTAGGGCCGCAGTACATAAATCCCACTTTCACCTGTAAGAATGACTTGCTGACTTTGACCTTCTTTTATGTTTCCTGGTTTAGTAGCACACATGCTCTACTTGAATTGTGGTGGGAGAGAGTCTGTAACTTAAGAAGGGAACCTGGGTCTGTAATCCTACTGCACCTGTACCTGGGGTTGGGAGTAAGCCCCACAGAACTCACCAAGACTTATTTCTGAATTAAAAATGCACAGGGTTGTATCCAACTAATGCATCAAATTGGAGCAAGGACTGCTGCTTATGCAATGGGACGTCCCCCCTCCTCCATCTTCAAACCCTCCTTAAATATGCTCTGGAGGGTTAGGAGAACCCCTAGAACAGATTCAGGGGGTGCAAAGGAGAGGAGAGGGAGTGAAAGCCCCATTGTGTAAGTAGAAATGTTTGAGCTGATGGGACTGTCACTTAGTGCTGCTTTGGATGCAACTGGCTGAAGTAATAGTGCCACTGTATTCTGCTCTGGTCAGACTTCACCTGGAGTACTGTGTCCAGTTCTGGGCACCACAGTTCAAGAAGGACACTGACAAACTGGAACGTGTCCAGAGGAGGGCAACCAAAATGGTCAAAGGCCTGGCCTGGAAACGATGCCTTATGAGGAACGGCTAAGGGAGCTGGGCATGTTTAGCCTGGAGAAGAGGAGGTTAAGGGGTGATATGATAGCCATGTTCAAATATATAAAAGGATGTCACATAGAGGAGGGAGAAAGGTTGTTTCCTGCTGCTTCAGAGAAGTGGACACGGAGCAATGGATCCAAACTACAAGAAAGAAGATTCCACCTAAACATTAGGAAGAACTTCCTGACAGTAAGAGCTGTTCGACAGTGGAATTTGTTGCCAAGGAGTGTGGTGGAGTCTCCTTCTTTGGAGGTCTTTAAGCAGAGGCTTGACAACCATATGTCAGGAGTGCTCTGATGGTGTTTCCTGCTTGGCAGGGGGTTGGACTCGATGGCCCTTGTGGTCTCTTCCAACTCTATGATTCTATGATTCTATGAACTTGCCATTCCTGGTGAGTTCTGGCACCTTTCCCCCCCTAGAAAAATAGCACTTCCTGAAAGGGGGGAGAGAGAGAGAGAGAGAGAGAGACAGACAGAGAGAGAGAGAGAGAGAGAGAGAGAGAGAGAGAGAGAGAGAATGTTTGACAAATGAGTTAAAAGATAATTGCATGTACAGCAAAATCATATGTTCTGGAAGGGAGTTCTAGGCATAATGGGCAGAGAAGGAGAAGACATATTGATGACAATTATTGCTCCCTTGCTATAAATGGTGCTTTACAGAATAACCTAAGCAAAATATGATTTCTGCTGCAAGGAACATACAGACTGGGGGGGGGCAATGAAGGGTATAGGGGGGGGCAATGAAGGGATCAAACAACAGTGCTTGAAAATAGCTCCCCATTTGGTAACTGAGCACTATATGACGGCATTCTGGAGACTGGTACTGTTCCAAAGCCTGTAGATCATGGGAAATGTCCCAAAGAGCTAGAACAACTTTCCCCAAGTGCCTGTTTCAGTCAAATGGCTTAATGTAAATAACAGCGACATTTAAAACATAAACACACATTCAAAAAGTGTGTGTGTGTTTGTGTATATGAGGTGGGGAAGGAGATGCACTTTCCTAACCCAGCCCAGCTTTGTCTCAGCCACTGAAAGCAAGTTCACATTAAGAACAAGCTTCAAAAATTTGTAGAGGATTGCAGTGCTTGGGTTTGGGATATATTCTAGGACAGTTGGTTTCAAACACTTGATGCCCAGATTTCTGCTATCACAAGAGCTGGAAATTTGTTCTGTTCTGTTTTCGTTTTCGCAATAGGTTTTGCAATTCATGGTACTGGTCATAAGAGAATTCCAAAATAAGCAGACATTCATCCTTCCCCTCACTTCCATGCATCCTTTAAAAAACTCAACCCCAATTTAAAAGGGGTTTTCTCCCACCTTGAAGATATAATGTTTAATAGAGAAATCACCATATTGCACACTGCTGAACTTTTTACTCAGAGGCGGTTAGCACTGTACACAATGGTAAATGAACACCACTTTCCTTTAGGAATGCTTTCAGTAACTGATGCTTCTGTGTTTTAGAATTATGACATTCACAAGTAACTAGGCAAATGGTTCTTCTAGATCCAGCACTGGCTCAGTGGTCCTTTTTCAGGAAGACAAAAAACGGAACTAGAGCTTAAAGATCTGACTGCACTCATGGTAGCCACCCAGGCGGGGGCTTGGCTTTACATGGGAAGCTTGTACACACACACACACACACCCAAAAAAAAGAAAAGAAAAGAAAAGAAAGAAACAGAAGAACTAAAGGACAACATTGCAGATACTAGGATGCCTTTATAAAGTATGCTGACAAAAGTTTTCATACACTGATCCTGCCTTAGGCACATAGGATGTTACGGAAAGGTGTCTTCCCCCAGATCTGTTGATTTTCTAATGTCTTGCAACTGAACTGTGAACTCAAATGGGTAATGAGTCAGGCAAAAAGGTCAAGGTAAAGGACCCCTGGATGGTTAAGTCCTGTCAAAGGCGACTACGGGGTTGCAGTGCTCATCTCGCTTTCAGGCTGAGGGAGCTGGCGTTTGTCCACAGACAGTTTTCTGAGTTGTGGCCAGCATGACTAAACCGCTACTGGGGCACGGAGGACCACGACGAGTGACAGAGTGCACAGAAATGCCGTTTACCTTCCCACCTATTTATCTACTTGCACTCGCATGCTTTCGAACTGCTAGGTTGGCAGGAGCTGGTACTGAGCAATGGGAGCTCACCCTGTTACGGTGATTCGAACTGCTGACCTTCCGATCAGCAAGCCCAAGAGGCTCAGTGGTTTAGACCACAGTGCCACCTGTGTCCCTGTAATGTGTCAAGAGACCTTTGTTAACACAGGAGCCAACTGCTAGGAGCTGAGGTCCCTTTGCCCCCCCCATAAAATATTTTAGGGCGCTGTCCACCCAAGTTGATGGCCATTGCCATTCAAATGGTGTGCGTGTACCGTGTCTTGTGGTCAATTTTGCGGGCCAGGGCCTGCCTGCCCCCCAATATTTTATTCAAGTTGGCACCCCTGTTTTTTTTAAAGTTGTGTACATTATTTTTTTAAAGGAGGGATCCTGACATTCAGCCTTCCCCATTGCTTTGGCTGTGGTGTGAGCAAATTGAGCAAGGAGGTGGGCAGGGAATAGGGAATGAAAACAATCATTTCCCCCACAACATGAAGCCTGCTCAGTCTCGCTCCCAGCCTTCATGGTTTATGCAGATATAGTGGTACCTCGGTTTACATACGCTTCAGGTTACAGACTCCGCTAACCCAGAAATAGTACCTCGGGTTAAGAACTTTGCTTCAGGATGAGAACAGAAATCATGCTCCGGCGGTGCGGCGGCAGCGGGAGGCCCCATTAGCTAAAGTGGTGCTTCAGGTTAAGAACAGTTTCAGGTTAAGAACGGACCTCCAGAACAAATTAAGTACTTAACCCAAGGTCCACTGTAGTGATAAGAATGGGGCATTTCTCTCTCTTCCCATTAGGCAGTTTCTGTTACTGGGTTTCTTTTTTAAATTCTCCCTCTCCATAATTGTCACACGAGATGAAGGGGGATGATGACAGAGGACAATATGGCCCAGCACTCACCTCCCAATCAATTGTTTCCAAAGGCTCTGCAGAAGTCAGCTGACCACAGAGTCGCTGCTGTGTGGGAGGCGCCAAATAGCAGCTGCTAATTGAAGAGCCTAATGATTTTAGCCAGAGAATGGATCCCCAGGTCCCTGAATTCTGCCGACTCCTCTTTTAGAAAATAGCAATAAATAAATCTTTTGCACTTTGCCTCCATTCAAACTTATCTTTAGGGCTTTTCTGCCTCCTCGTGACATAAAATGATACGGCTCTACCAAGCATGGGGGGAAGTGAGAAAGAAAGAAAGGAAAAGAAAAAAGAAAAGGAATGAAAACTGGAGAACATTATACACTTTATTTATTCTCCTGTGACGTCTGCATCTAGGCCTTACCCTTATCAACTTGGTATGCTAGTGACCCCCATGTGAACAATTGCATTAAGGCAGCATCCTACCTAAGAAGTTTAGGAATTCTGTTGGGCAGCAGGAGATTTGCTACCAATTCATTTTTTGTGATATATGTGTGTGTGTGTGTGTGACACACAAATGCAGGCATGCAGCTTTCCTTTTTAATTTTTTTTAAAAAAAGTATTCCCTAGTAAATGACAGAGATCTTATAAAAGGGAGATATGTAAACAGAAGACGACTGTGCACTTATTCAGAATGGCTGAGGGAGACGGTGACTCAGTCAATTCATCTGGTCACAGAGATTGCATAAAGATACACAGCAAAGCGAAATGATGAAAGCCACTTTTCAATGAAAACATAACCTTTTCCTGCTCGCCACAAACCCCATTCCCTCCCCAGCATATATCAGTATCAATTGCGTGTGTTTAAAGGGCAGCTCCAGAACTGGGAACCTGACGCTGTCCCCCTTGCATTGTAAAAATTGTGGCAGCGCAGAGGGGAAGGAGCAGTTTTACAGCAGGTTGAGTATGATGGTATTTTGACATACTTGCCTAGGTTTTAAATATGTACAAAAGAGGAAAGGGATGTACATCTGTGTGTGTGTGTGTGTGTGAATGCCGAGTCAAGGCACTCAGATGCTGTGAGCATCCAAGCTCACATGCTCAGAAAGGCATTGCATTTCACCATGATGCTTGGCAACAGCCGAGTTTGCAAATGTTGTACAGTATTTGGAAAGAGCCCGGAGTCACTGCAAACATTTGAGAAGGTGACATTAAAGCCTTTAAAGGGCCTCTTGTCTTAGCAAGGGTATTTCTTATCATGAATATAGTAAAACCGTTCTTTGGATGTCAGCAGTCTGGGATGACTGTTGGCTGCAGCCTGACTTTGAGGTCCGCCTTGGTTTGGACGCGATCCAATCTATTCTACGACGGAGGAAAAAATACACATAAAAGTTCCTTAATTAATCCGGATGTTTTGCTCATTATACCTTGAACTTCCTCAGAGGACAGAAACAAACTAGCTTGCTCAGAGTAAAATGAGTGTGATGTCAAAGAACGAGCAGAGGAAAGAGAAATGAATCACTGCAAATTGTTATCTCAAAAGGGGAAAATAGCACACATACACACACAAATGAAACAGCAAAGGCTTTGAGGTCAAATGTTTCTGTTTTATGACATTGTCTGAATAGAATTTGGGCCCAGTTCTTAAGTCTTATATGGGTCTGTGGTATGGTGGTCACAGCTTGGCAGAGAAGAGTCCTCTATTTGAAGGGCTGTCACATTACAGTCTCCGTGGAAAGGCATCCTTTACCTCAAGGATAGGGAACCTATGGCCTTCCAGATGTTGGGAACTCTGATTCTCATCAGCCTTGACCAATGTCCAGGGAAGACGATGACGATATTACTAATGCTATTATAAAAGTAACCTCTTTTGGTGTGTGTGGTGACATGCACTATTGCTTCCCTGTGAATTTTATATATATTTTTCAAAACATGTATTTTCATGCACCCAGAGAGCTTGTTTTCATATCTAAGTGCAAAACATTTGCTCATTTAGATTGTTACACACCTTCAAGTGCTTATATGCCAAAATGATGGGTGTGTATTCCAGCAGCATTTAGATAGCCACCCCTGCTCTGTCTGATGGACTGTCCAGTCCAAGTCTAGTGCAAAGATCAGGGCCGGATTTAGGTCTGATGAGGTCCTAAACTACTGAAGGTAATGGGGCCCTTTATATGTCCAGCTGTCCTTTGTTAACAACAAATTGCCACTGTTTTTGTGTTGAATATATGCTTTAAGAACTTAATTCATTCTGGAGATCCGTTCTTAACCTGAAACTTTTCTTAACCTGAGGTACCACTTTAGCTAATGGGGCCTCCTGCTGCCGCTGCCACTGCGCTGCTGCCGCGTGATTTCTGTTCTCACCCTGAAGCCAAGTTCTTAACCCGAGGTACTATTTCTGGGTTAGCGGAGTCTGTAACCTGAAGTATCTGTAACCCGAGGTACCACTGTAATTTATGGACCTAATAGGTATCTAAAGCCCTTTGCACAAATAGGAGCCAACACAACACAAAACATTGTTGCTGTGTGTAGGTTTTATTTTATTTGTTTTTTATCTTATATTTTGGAAAAGTACATCCAGTTTTTTCCCCTTTAATTTTTTGGGGAGCCGCCAATAGAGTGGAACCCTAAGCTATAGCTTGTTTAGCTTGTACATAAATCCTGCACTGGTAAAGATAATGAACTGCAAGAAGGGAGATCAGGACCCATGAAGCTGACCATCAAGTGTTAGCACTTGGAAAGCAGACTGAGCAGGCACACAGGTACGCTGGTCACTGACTTCCCCAATATGATGAGTTGTATTGCATTTGTGTTTCCAAATTTGTATGTATACATATGAATTACAACGTGCAAAGTTTATACAGATGTATAAGCTTTTTAATGAAAAATTTTATCTCTTTTGCTGATGTGTAAGTGGCTACCTAGTTAGCAGGATAAACAATGAGGTTTCACAAGGAATAGTTCTTCTCAGTGTGTATTGTGGAATCACCTTGCAAACTCAGGCTACATACACACTATACTTTGGAAGTACATTCAAAGCACATTCCCCCCCTCAAAGAATTCTGGGCACTGCAATTTACCCCTCACAGAGTTGCAGCTCCCAGCAATCCTTAACAAACAACAGGCTTTGAAGGTGCTTTAAAGGTACAGTATATACACACTCGTAAGATGCTAGAAAAACACAGGCCATGGCAGTTTACTTGGTATTTACAGATTTTCAAACTTTTTTCAAAGAGGGCTATATTTGATGAAGTGAACATGCTTGAGAGCTGACGAAAGTTGTTGAGCTTTTTTTACCCCAGGACATATACTGTCACGGGGGCCAGATTAAATCGACCAGCGGGCCAAATTAGGCCCCTAAAATGGACTTTGGACATGCCTGGATAGTGCTTCCTGTTGCAGGACAAATGTGGTGATGGATTCCAGCTTTGCTCAATATTTCTAGACCATGGGCAGGCTGCATTATGCTTCTAGAAGGCTTTCGGTCTACTAGTGCTCCCCCTGTGATCCATAACCCGTTCCAAAAATGGAATATTGCTACTCACTCAAACTTTTCAGAGGACAAGGAAGCACATCACGCAAACTGAAAACAGGATTGTTTCTTCCAGGTTGTTGAGCCACTTCTATTCAAGCAAGACCACCAGCAATGGAAGACTGGCCTGTTCCCAAATGGATATAAGGGCCTGTTTATAACTCACTTCACTCTGGCAATGTCCAGCTGATCCTCCTCTCTTTCCCCATTCCTTTCCCTTCCATGTATTTCCCCTCTTTTTAAAATTTGCAAGCCCGGAGGCAGGGCCTGTGTTTCATTTTTGGTTATGTATACTGCCTGGCAGTGCCACCAAGCACTGTTTTGAATTTTTGATTGATGTGAGCTGCATTGGGACTGGAGACAATTTTTATCTGAAAAGTGGGCTAAAGATCTAACGAACAAACATAAAAATGGCCTATGGCAGTTCCAGGCAGCTGTGGACCAGTGTGAGCTGAAGCACTCTGCACCCATCTGGACTGCAGGGATTCAGAAGTGCGGAAAGGTGTGCATTTACTGCACAATGCATGGACAAGACCTTAATCTGAGAAGCAGCCGACCAGCTAAGTGATCTCCACATTCAAGTCTGCAGTCCCCTGTATGAAGGTAAAGGTAAAGGAACCCCTGACTGTTAAATCCAGTCGCGGACAACTCTGGGGTTGCAGCGTTCATCTCACTTTACTGGCTGAGGGAGCTGGCATTTGTCCGCAAACATGTGGCCAGTATGTGACAGTCATGTGGCCAGCATGACTAAGCCGCTTCTGGCAAACCAGAGCAGCACACAGAAACGCCATTTATCTTCCCGCCAGAGTGGTACTTATTTATCTACTTGCACTTGATGGGTTTTCAAACTGCTAGGTTGGCAGGAGCTGGGACCGAGCAACAGGAAATCACCCCATCACTGGGATTCGAACCGCCAACCTTCTGATCGGCAAGCCCTAGGCTCTGTGGTTTAGACCACAGCGCCACCCACGTCTCTCTTGTATGAAGGTACAGCCAGGCAAAAACACTCAAGAAGGGTGTGAAACAAAGCTGGTGGGAGGTGTGGCTGGAGAGAGAGAGAGTGACTGGGGAGGGGGGGTGGCATCCAAACCATTGAGTCACAAAGAGGTACAAAAGGCAGGTTTCCTCACCATCCTCCTCTCTTCACTGTACATAAAAGCTTAAAGGAGAATGTGAATGTACCACATTAATTGTTACCGGGGCAGAACCGTGTGTTAGCAATTCCTGATAAGCTGACATGGAATATAGTAAGCTGGGCTTCTGTGTGTATCTTAAGTGTTATTAAGAAGTAGTGGTGGGGGAGAAATTTGATTCAGCTCATATTCAGTGGTGACTCTGCCAAATTTGCGCTTTCAAAAACAATGCATGAGCCAAAACACAGTCATCCCTCAAAATGTACACTTTCCCAGATGTTGCAATGCAGTTTTCCAGCAAAGCAGTGTGTATACTGGGGCAAAGTCTGCATAAAAGTCGATACATTAGTAAAAAGTAACATGTAAATATGTATTGAATTAGGGAAAATGGCCTTGTAGAAATGTGTGTGTTAGGCAAAATTGTGGAGGAAAATGTGTGTATTCTGAGAAATTCACACTAAAATACTGATGAATTTTCATGAGGATTTTGCTTTTCTAAAAACAATCTCAAACTGATGTGGAAATGCGGAGAAATGAACTTAAAACTGGAAAAGTGAGAAAACAAGAGCAGCTGAAATTGACAGATTTGCCTATCTCTATCAAGAGATAGTCACAGAAAACCCAGTATACTCATAATCTGTGCTTTACGTAGGCAGTACGTATCCCTTTCTTCTTTATGTTACTTTCCCCCACCATTCCTTGCAACTGGGCCCTTTGTTTCCATTTCTCTTTCTCAGACTGTATGTTTAGCAGGAAATGTCACTTTTAAAGCAGGCTCCAATTGAGTCAGAAGGGGCTGTGGCAGCCCAAGTGACAATAGGCACTATGCCTTTGTGGAAGGGAAAGCTGCTTGCTTTCAATTTTCTGCGCAAGATCAGCCACCTTAGGAAACCTCCCTTTCAACGTGATGTGCCTTCCCTTCCTGGAGGATGTTTTGCCTCCTCCCTCCTCCTCCTCCTCCCTCAATATTTAACATAGCTACAAGCAATTTGTTGTTTAAAAGAACTGATTAGCACAGTTGTTGTCCATCACAGTATGCCACATTCCCGGCGTTAAAACATTAGCCAAGTGCTATCCTATAACCATTAAATTACCTTTGGTTTCCTTCAATCAGATGGCTCTTTTTAAAGCGTGCGCACACACAGCCTGATTAACCAAGTTCTGTTTACCCATATGGAATAAGGTGACCGACCAGATGTTCCGATTTTAAGAGATCAGTTGGTGTCCCTGTGATTTCCGCTGGGACATTGAATCGTCCCAGATTTGCCTGCTGAGAGCTTGAGCGGCACAAAAGTTGCTTGCAAGGTAAACACCCTGAAGCTAGTCAGCCATTGGAAGGGGGGAAAAGGGGGGGATTAAGGGAGAATCCGCCTCCGGGGGTGAGGTGGGGGGAAAGCCTGAAGATTCCTCTGGTGTAGCTCACATTAATGCATGAATTATTATAAATGGAGGCTGTTGTGACGCCACTAAGGAAGGGGTGTGTGTGTGGATGACAGAAGGGGGATGCTCTGGGAAAGTTAACAAGGCCATCCAGTTTCTTTTGTCTGGAGATTTCTAATTGAGACAGGTTGTATAACTATGAAAGATTCCTTCATTATTTTGCCTCTACAGTAGATGGAGGGGGGAGGCCAGAGGGAAGGGAAAGAAGAAGAGAGAAAGTGTGAGAGGAGGCTGGGTCTGTGTGTGTGTGTGGGGGGGGAGGAAATCCTTTTTGTCTTGGGAATTGCTTCAGTGAGATCTCCTGTGTTGTAATGTAAAACTGCCTGGGTGGCTACAATGACCATATGCTGCAAACGTGAGTCCTGTTCCCTGTCTAAATGTAAATTCCTCCCTTTATCAGGATAAAAGAATATCTGTTTAATATGGAATGAAGGCAATTTGGCAGGAGCTGTGCTCCTTCAGGTAAGCCAGAACGAGCAGGAACATTGATTACAGCGAGCCCCCTATTCTCCACCTGTCATGTCCGCCTCCTGTGGCACAAAGGCCCCCGCTTGTTTATTTACCTGTAGAGCTGTTATGATATTTTGCTTTGCGGGGAAGGGTTTGGATGCCACCACCTGGCACATCTTTTGGCATCCCCTCCCACGGCAGAGCATCTTGGCGCCTCGAGCCCTCGCCGGCTCATTGTTCTGCTCGGCAGGACAGGGAGAAAAAGATGAATCAAGAAACACGGGATCCCAAACAGAAATTATTATTGATTTAATCACATAATCAGCAGCAAACACTTCAGGCTAAGATAGCAAATCCATAACAGCCTGCCCACATAACCACCCTCACAAATTTACCAGCAAACCACGGCGCACACTTAGCAAACAAGAAGAGCAAGGGTCACCTTCACTTGGCGGCAAAATATTGACATCCCTAAAGCTTAAATATGTTTTGAGTTAAGTGTTATCAATCAGTGATAAGAGTAGAATGTCTGTTAAACATAACTACATTGGCAGGAGGATTATAGAATGCTTTCTTGCCATAATCTAGAAGCATCTTTCAGACAAAACTCTGCTTGAAATCAATTGTGCACAAGGAGCTGCCTGCTGAGACCTATTCAGTGTCATACAAAAGAAGAGAGAGTCTCCCTGTGATCTTTAACCATAACCGGTTATCTAATGAGGCCAGGGCTTTAATTTCTTTTCACATCAAACATAGAATCAATGCTCTGGATTCAACAATGTGTGTAAACAGGCTGTGAAGCCATCTCTTCAGATGGGAGCCAATTTAGCCTTCCAAACCCCCTGGCATCCTTGTTTCAATGAATCCCCCTTTTAGTTCCAGGTAGCTGCACCCATCAGGTTATTCCTGGCTTCTTCCTAGATGATGGCAGGGCTAACTTCCTTGCTGAGGACTCTCCCAGCATCCTATTATGGAGTTAATGTGCACTTCACATCAATGCCCCTTTAATAAACAGTTCACAAAAGCCTAGTAGGCATTTTAGCTAAATGCTTCATGGGGTTGGGAGTATACAACAATATACTTCCACTGGCCGTAATATCTAATATGAACCCTTTTTACTGTGGCAAGATAGTTTGTACCGATCAATGCTCAGAGGCTCGCCCATGTTATTCATGTTGCAATGTGGGTTGGAGTGGGAGGATAACATCTAGGACAATGGGGATCAGGAATTCAGATTAGAGAGAATGGTGTTTACATAGGGCTTGGGAGAAATGAGGGCGCAGGGCTTGTCACTTTAAGTGCAATTCACTGCCTATGGTCTCGTCCACACCATACATTTAGAGCACATTTAAAGCAAATTCAAAGCACAACCCCCTCCACCAAAGAATCCTGGGAAATGTAGTTTCCCAAGGGTGCTGGGAGTTGTAACTCTGAGGGGTAAACTACAGTGTCCAGGATTCTTTGGGAGAAGCCATGTGCTGTAAAAAGGGGTTGTTGTGGGAATTGGGACTTAACAAGCATACATATACCAATAAGCATTTATCATATACATAGCTTTGAATATATGACTGAAGACTTGTGTCTGTCACTCCCTCCCCCCCATTTAGAAGATTACTGCTATAGTCTGGTATGTGCTGGTTCATTTCTTAAGGTCAGCAGGGAAGTCCTTGTTGTCGGTCCCACCAATGGATGAGTAAGTTTTGCAGTGGTGTAGGAGAGGGCCTTCATTGCAGTGGCACCTCAACTATGGAACTTCCTTCCTTTGGCAGTTTGATCACACACACAGCCCTGATGGTGTTTCTATTCATTCAGGCTTTTGGGGGAGAGTTGACAATGGGATACATCTTTGGGTACTAGACTGCTGCTGCACTTTCAGAGCTGTCTGCTGTGTGTGATTTTTAATGTTGGTTTCAGGTTTCATTGTTGTATTTTATGGATTGTGTACTCTTGTGTACACACATAAATGAAATAAAAAAGGCTTTATAAAGGATGCAAAATTAAATCAGGAGAGATTATTGGATGCAAATAATACATCACATGTAGTTTTTGCAGAGCTGCATTATCCATGTGTATTTTTATCTTAGAGCAGGAGTGGGAAACCTTTGGCCCTTTGCTCAACTACAACTCCCCTCAGCCCAAGCAAGCACAGCCAGTGGATAGGGATGATGGGAGTTGCAGTTCAGCAAGAATGCAGGGGCCAGCAAACTTTTTCAGCAGGGGGCTGGTCCACTGTCCCTCAGACCTTGTAGGGGGCTGGACTAGATTTCGAAATAAAAAAAAGAGAACAAATTCCTATGCCCCACAAATAACCCAGAGATGCATTTTAAATAAAAGGACACATTCTACTCATGTAAAAACACCAGGCAGGCCCCACAAATAACCCAGAGATGCATTTTAAATAAAAGGACACATTCTACTCATGTAAAAACATGCTGATTCCCTGACCATCTGCGGGCTGGATTTAGAAGGCGATTGGGCCGGATCCGGCCCCCAGGCCTTAGGTTGCCTACCCATGAACTGGGGGGGGGAGTCAAAGGTTTCCCATACTTGTCCTGGAATGTATGGCCAGAACAGCACATGTTTGATGAATGTGCGATGCAGCACCCACTATATATCTTCAGAGCAATCCAATGGGATGGACTAGTTCAGGGGTCATCAATCTTTTTGCACCAGTGGGCAGATTTCTCTGATTGACAGCAGAATATATATATTCCTAATACATATATTCCAAAATATGATATCCCAGGGAGGTACAGAAAAATATTGACAAAGATTTGTTCCCAGGAACATTATATAATGGGCATGCAATGACGTATGCTTTCTGACCACAGACATATAAAGCTTTGGATTTTTATTTTTGCCATCAACATATGGCGCAGTTTGGCCATGAAGCCATGTAAATGCCTGAATTGGGGAGTAAAATATAGGATAATGAACACACATTTGTCAACCTTCATAAACTGATAGCATAATGAAAACTTAGTATTAGATTCCATATCCAGCTGGGAATCCTTACAATAAATTCTGTCTTTGATTGACTTCTTTTGAATCCCAGACTTGACAGCATTCAAATTGTCTCTGGATAGACTGTAATTTGAAAGCAAAGTTTTGTGCTGCTGATTCTAACTGCATGAAGTTGACTATTCAGGCAGACATTTTGGGGGAAGATTTTCCTCCAGCATCTGATGTCTCTTGAACCATAAGCAAAATCAAAGCCTTATATATTTGAGTTGCAGTAGTGGAGCCCAAATTCAGCTCTGCGGCAGAGGTTGACCATGAAAGATAACAAAGGACCATCTTAGATGGATGTTGATGTATGTTGTTCTTGTTTAGTCATTTAGTCGTGACCGACTCTTTGTGACCCCATGGACCAGAGCACGCCAGGCACTCCTGTCTTCCACTGCCTCCCGCAGTTTGTCAAACTCATGCTGGTGGCTTTGAGAACACTGTCCAACAATCTCGTCCTCTGTCGTCCCCTTCTCCTTGTGCCCTCCATCTTTCCCAACATCAGGGTCTTTTCCAGGGAGTCTTCTCTTCTCGTGAGGTGGCCAAAGTATTGGAGCCTCAGCTTCACATTTGATGTACAGTATAACTTCAGATAATTTTCATTTTGTAATTTGTCCCCATATATAATGTGGGTGATAACTTCCCAAAGATTTTAATTGGCGTGGGGGACACACCAAATGACTGTCATTTCCATGTGAAAGGTGAGAACCCAGCTTAATGTCTTTGAAGTTCAAACTGACTTCTTATTTTTCTTGAGAAGAAAATACAGAGGCAAGGATAGAGCCAGTTGTTGAAACTTTTTCTGTCTTGTGACTTTTAACTAACTGCAAGGTTGCATTGAGTTACAGACTTCTTTGTATCAGGAGGACCGCTGATAATTCAAAGAAATGCCTTAGGGATTCATAGTAAAACTTTAGAATAAGAATCAAGAAGCCTATGTGGAATAAAGAGGACCCAAGCTGTTAATTTGAGCATTAGCTAGCCACCACTGTAGGAGAAAAAAATAATCCCTGATCTACAGAAGCATAATTTAAAGCATCCTGGGGTTCCCCTCCCACACACTGATAAGCTCTTTAGCTCATCTTTCTGTTCTGTATCTGATTTGCCTCCAAACTCCATAAAAAAAATCTGATGGCATTAAAAAACTCAAGGAGAAATTAAAACACCAAAAAGAATTTAAGAGGGGTGTGTGTGTGTGTGTGTGTGTGTGTGTGTGTGTGTGTAGGGGACAGGTAGGTGGAATTTCAAAGAAGTGGATTCCCAAATCCAAAGCAACATCCCTATCATGCAATTTTGCACTTAACAACCCGAAAGGTTCAGGGGTTGGTGTAGCACGTAAAAGGAAAAGACACACACTTGTAATGAGAGCCTATATCCAGAGTGGATATCATATCGGATATAGATATTAGATTATAGTAATAACACTGTATCATATTGTGGAGTGCTTCACTATATTTAGTTTAATTAAAAATCTTTTTCTATTGATCCCATAATTAACAGAAACAACCATAAAGGCAATTACGAAAGAATATAGACATAAATCAGATAGATACTGTATAAACAAATTAACTTAATTTAACAAGCCTGGAGAAATCATTATGCATGGATATTTAGGACTTTTAAATGGAACAGGAAACTTTAGGAGATAGCCAGAGTCCTCATCACCCACCCAGTCCTCATAGGGAGATGCCAGTAAGTGCCAACCCCAGGAGCATGATTAAGACTGGCACCAGTGAAGAAGTTTGTGGGCAGCAATCTATGACTGTTTAATGTATGTTTAATGTTTGTGCTAATACTCTGACAACTTTTGTTTGCCAGGGAGTCTGATTAGAAGGAGCCGCATTAACTGCAACAACACATTAATTTCAACCATTTTAGGTATAACTACATCCTGTGCAAATGAACGGGGGAAATTGGCAACTCCCTCCACATGAAATTGGAGATGGGGGTGTGGGGATATTCTTAGGGGGCCATTGTTTCTAGCTTTAGCTGACAGTTGTATGTTTTCACTAGTGGCAAGTCTTCTCTACTGGATCCTATGAAGTGCTGTGCTTATCTAGGGGCTTCTCAGTGAAACTGGTAGAATATATGCTCAATGGACAGAAAGGAGCAAGTGCCTCAACACAGTGGCTCTCTTCTGGTAATAAATGTACTTGCTCCTGAGCAAATGACTCCTCGGTCTTTTTGAGATGAGTTTTATATAATTTGTTCTGCTATTATATACCATTGAATTCTACAGTCCCTTTGATGAGCCCCTCCTTACTGCTCCCTTGGCAATGGCTGCCTCCCCCAGCCAATAATTAGGCAGGCACCTGTTAGGTCCCGCTTATTGTTGGCATTATCCAATAATCTACCACTGACAGATATTCACCAGTTATGGATGGGCTCCTTTCCCTCTTTGTGACAACAGACATATCCATTTCCTTTCTGTCTCTTCCTTCATGCTGCCTCCCAACCACTGGACCTATTGCTTTGGCCCTCTCTGCAAGGCCACAAGGTCTAAATTCTGGGTTTCTTTTTGCACACAGAGAAGCCTTGCACTTGCACACCCTTACAGTGACTCTGCCAACATCTGTGCTAGATATCAGGGAACGGCATAGGAAGAGCCCATTGTAACAGGCCAATGACCCACCTAGACCAGTGTTGTGTTTTCAGAGTAGCTAACCAGATGTCTGTGGGAAACCCACAAGCAGTACGTAAGCACAAATGTTCTTTCCCCTCCTGCAGATTCCAGCAACTGGTACTTGGAAGCATTACTGTCTTCAGCTGTGGAGACTGGAGCATAGCTGTCACGGCTAGTAGCCGCTGATAGCCTTGTCCCCCATGAATTTGTCTAATCCTCTTTTAAAGCCACCCAAGTTGTTGGCCATCACTGCCTCCTGTGGGAGTTAGCTTCATAGTTTAACTATGCACTGGTGCACGTTTGTATTTCCTTTGTGCTATCTGTCCACCATGAACCCAGCCAGCCCAACAACCTTCCTGCCACTCACCATCTGGCCCATCCTGCCTGAAGGACTCACAGGGACTGCTGCGCTCTGCTGCCCAGGAGGACTCTCCTGTGTGGGTGTCTGAGGGCCCTGCTCCTTCCTGCCCCTCACCATCTGTCCCAGGGCGGGGCCTGAAGGACTCACAGGGACTGCTGCGCTCTGCTGCCCAGGAGGACTCTCCTGTGTGGGTGTCTGAGGGCCCTGCTCCTTCCTGCCCCTCACCATCTGTCCCAGGGCGGGGCCTGAAGGACTCACAGGGACTGCTGCGCTCTGCTGCCCAGGAGGACTCTCCTGTGTGGGTGTCTGAGGGCCCTGCTCCTTCCTGCCACTCACCACCTGGCCCAGGGCGGGGCCTGAAGGACTCACAGGGACTGCTGCGCTCTGCTGCCCAGGAGGACTCTCCTGTGTGAGTGTTTGAGGGCCCTGCTCCTTCCTGCCACTCACCATCTGGCCTGGGGCGGGGCCTGAGGCCTCATAAGGACTGCTGCGCTCTGCTGCCCAGGAGGACTCTCCTGTGTGGGTGTCTGAGGGCCCTGCTCCTTCCTGCCACTCACCATCTGGCCCGGGGCAGGGCCTGACAGGCCTCACAGGGACGGTTGCTGTCACTGCTGCTGCAGCCCAGGGGGATCCGGAGGGGCGCAGAGTTCTTTTAAAAATGTTTTAAAATGTTCCTTTTCCTTTTCCTCTTATTTTTTTGTATATGCGGGGACGGGGATGGGGGTGGGATGGATGTTTAGTTGGGAATTTGTTTGATTTTAATGGATTTTTAATGGATTTGTAATTTTTATAGTTTTTCATTTGTATTGTTTTTTTTTTGTTTTCTGGGGGGTTTTATTGTTTTAAGGTCTTATTTTGTTCTTAAGGGGAAGGGTCAGGGCTGCCAGGGAGTGGGTCCCAGCCAACAAAATGGCTGGGGTATGTTCCACAGAGGGGGATGCGCTGGGACAACCGATCTCAGTGATCACGGGTAGGAGGAGGAGTTACGCTAAGACCAGACCATGTCATTACAGAGGAGGAAGGTTTAGTCGTTGTCTGAGGACTATCCCTGCCTCCGGGTCTGGTCCTGTCCGGACGGATACTAGAATCAGCAAGGGATACCCACATAGCCTGAAGGTGCTGCTGTGCAATGCCAGGTCAATGATTCATAAGACCACTGCCATCCATGACTTGACCATGGATGGAGGATTTGACCTGGCTTGTGTAACAGAGACTTGGTTGGATGAAGCAGATGGGCCTATTCTTGCCGCTGCTTGTCCACCAGGTTTCTCTTACGCACAGCAACCCAGGCCTTGTGGGCGGGGAGGGGGTGTTGCAGTGATTTTTAGGAAGTCATTAGTTTGCACCAGGCGTCCTATTGGGAAGACCCAGTTCTCTGAGTGCATGTTCTGGAAGTTGGGCAATAGGGGCAGTACAGGATTCCTTTTGGTGTACCGACCTCCCCGCTGCACCAAGGATTCCCTGCCCGAGCTGCTTCAGGTCGTGGCGGATGTTCTCCTGGAGACACCTAGTTTGGTTGTCCTAGGGGATTTTAATATCCATGCCGACACGACCTTACAAGGGGCCGCTCGGGACTTCGTGGAAAGCATGGCCTCCATGGGGCTGTCCCTGAATAAGTTTGGCCCAACCCATAGCCGCGGACATGCCTTGGACCTGGTGTTTACCTCCATGGATGTTGGTGTTCTGACACTAAGTAAAAGCGAAACAAAAGAAGTGCCATGGTCAGACCACTTCCTGGTGCAACTGGACTTCTCCGCAACCCTTCCCCTCTGCAGGGAGGTGGGACCGATTCGGATGGTCCGCCCCCGCCACTTAATGTATCCAAATGGTTTCCAGAGAGCGGTAGGGGATGCTTTATCTCATGTTGATGGCCTTTCAGCTGATTCCCTGGTGGCCCGCTGGAATGTGGAGTTAACCAGGGCTATTGACTGTTTGGCTCCGAAGCGCCCTCTCCGATTGCATGGAGCCCGGACAGCCCCGTGGTTTTCCATGGATCTGAGGGCAATGAAACAATCGTTGAGACGGCTAGAGCGCCGGTGGCGGATGACCCATTCTGAAGCTGAGCGGACACAGGTTAGAGCTCAGTGTCGAGCCTACCAAGTGGCGGTAGCGACGGCGAAGAAGGCGTTCTTCGCCGCCTCTATTGCATCTGCAGAAAACAGCAGCAGGAGACTTTTTCAGGTGGTCCGCAATTTAGCGGAACCACCTGCTACATCGGGGCCCAGTACGGGCCACATGATCTCCTGCAATGACTTTGCAAAGTTTTTTGCAGATAAAGTCGCTCAGATTCGGGAAGAGGTAGACACCACCGTGGGAGCAGGGCCGGGGCGGGAGAGTGCTAGAGTCCTGTCTAGTCAAATTGCGTGGGATCAATTCCAATCTGTTACCTCCGAGGATGTGGACAGGCTGCTTGGACGAGTGAAACCAACCACCTGTCTCCTTGATCCTTGCCTATCCTGGCTTATAAAAGCTAGCCGGGAAGGACTGGGCGATGGGCTTCGTGGGGTGGTGAATGCTTCCCTCCGTGAGGGAGCCTTCCCAGACCCGCCGAAAGAGGCGGTTATTAAACCGCTTCTTAAAAAACCATCTTTAGATGCGGCCACGATGGCCAACTACCGCCCAGTCTCAAATCTTCCATTCTTGGGCAAGGTGATTGAGCGAGTGGTTGCTGAACAACTCCAGGCACGCCTGGAAGAAACGGACCATTTGGATCCCTTCCAATCGGGATTCAGGCCTCATCACGGGACTGAAACTGCCTTGGTCGCACTGGTTGATGATCTCCAGCGGGCTAGGGACAAAGGTGAGAGCTGTTTCCTAGTTCTGCTGGATCTCTCAGCGGCGTTTGATACCATCGACCATAACATCCTTCTGGACCGTCTTGAGGGGCTGAGAGCTGGGGGCACTGTCATACAGTGGTTCCGCTCCTTCCTCCTGGGCCGTGTTCAGAAAGTGGTGGTGGGGGATGAGTGTTCAGACCCCTGGGCTCTCACTTGTGGGGTGCCTCAGGGTTCTGTCCTCTCCCCCATGCTTTTCAACATCTATATGCAGCCGCTGGGAGAGATCATCAGGGGGTTTGGGCTGGGTGTTCATCAGTATGCAGATGATACCCAGCTCTACCTTTCTTTCAAATCAGAACCAGTGAAGGCGGTGACAGTCCTGTGTGAGTGTCTGGAGGCGGTTGGAGGATGGATGGCGGCAAACAGATTGAGATTGAATCCTGACAAGACAGAAGTACTGTTTCTGGGGGCCAGGAGGCGGGCAGGTGTGGGGGATTCCCTGGTCCTGAATGGGGTAACCGTGCCCCTGAAGGACCAGGTGCGCAGCCTGGGAGTCATTTTGGACTCACAGCTGTCCATGGAGGCACAGGTTAAATCCGTGTCCAGGGCAGCTGTGTACCAGCTCCATCTGGTACGTAGGCTGAGACCCTATCTGCCCGCGGACTGCCTCGCCAGAGTGGTGCATGCTCTGGTTATCTCCCGCTTGGACTACTGCAATGCGCTCTACGTGGGGCTACCTTTGAAGGTGACCCGGAAACTACAACTAATCCAGAATGCAGCAGCCAGACTGGTGACTGGGAACGGCCGCCGAGACCATATAACACCGGTCTTGAAAGACCTACATTGGCTCCCAGTACGTTTCCGAGCACAATTCAAAGTGTTGGTGCTGACCTTTAAAGCCCTAAACGGCCTCGGTCCAGTATACCTGAAGGAGCGTCTCCACCTCCATCGTTCTACCCGGACACTGAGGTCCAGCACCGAAAGCCTTCTGGCGGTTCCCTCACTGCGAGAAGCCAAGTTACAGGGAACCAGGCAGAGGGCCTTCTCGGTAGTGGCGCCCTCCCTGTGGAACGCCCTCCCACCAGATGTCAAAGAGAACAACAACTACCAGACTTTTAGAAGACATCTGAAGGCAGCCCTGTTTAGGGAAGCTTTTAATGTTTGATGTATCATAGTATTTTAATATTCTTTTGGAAGCCGCCCAGAGTGGCTGGGGAAACCCAGCCAGATGGGCGGGGTATAAATAATAAATTATTATTATTATTATTATTATTATTATTATTATTATTATTATTATTATTATTATTATTATTAACCTCTGGCTCAAAGGGACTGACAGGGAGCTGCACTAAAGTTATGGGTATCCTTACATAACTGAGATGGACATCACAATGGGGGAGGCATATTGGGAAGATTCCCACTTCCCTGACAACCCTCCATAGTTCCTAGGTTTATGTGTTCTCTCTTTTTCTGTAGGATACCGCACATTATGATCTACTGCAGGTTTCACCTTCACACACAGGAGTGCTTTTCATGTAGAAATCTGGGCAGTGTGTTAAATGGATCCACCCTGCCTTGTCCCTCAGCCTTTTGCATCATGACAATAAATACAATGCAAAGCATCAGCAGACTTCTAAAAACACTCTCCCCCTCCCCTTTCAAATACTAGACTAAGGAGTTTTCTTTTATCAATATATCATTACATACTGCAGCAGATTCTTTAATTTCTCAACATGTAAAATAGGCTGCGAGAAAATTAGAATCTATTGTTGGTTGGCAGGAATGAGGTCGGGATTTAATTTTTGATCTATACTTGGCTTATGGATTTTAGAAAGGCATATTAAAATATATTAAAAGTGATCTGTATTGCTTTCTTTAAAATGGCTGATAAGAAGACTGGTGACTGTCATCATCAATTTTATCAGCAATGCTCCAGCAGTCTTCACACAACAACCTTTGACAGTACATAAATAAAGAGAAATGAATACAATTAGGAGGTTTAAAAGTAACACTACTAAAGTGAAAGGGTGCATTTTTTTTGAAAGTCTTTCTTTAATTTTCAATACTTTATGGCAGACACAGCGTTGCATGCTTTTCAGTGGCTGAATGTCACCTGGCCACCATATTTTTCATCATTGACTACATCTATTGGCCACAAATTTGTCGTGTTTTACTTGTATATATTTTCCAACAGTATTGGGAACTTTCTGTAAAGCTCCAAGGGAAGGTCCCCGAGGAGACATCCAGCAGCCAGTCTTTAGCCCTTGACTTCTGGTTCCACCAGCACTCTGGACCTTGAAGACTGGCCTTGCTGTACTCCAGCAGCAATTGGAGGGCACCAAATTGGCTACTCTGGCTCTAGCACTCTGGATCCTTAGAAGGCTAGATAGACTAGGCCTAAGGGAAAAGATGCCCTCTAGTTCCAGTCTGAAAAGGATCTCCTCAGCAGCCAGGCAATAGTCCTCATTTAGGACACAAGTACCATAAAGCCCTTGCAGTCAAGTCAGCTTATCAGTCTGAGCACTTTGTCTTTATTTATGCTCAGAGTGGATCCTTTGAAATGAATGGACATGACTAACTTAGGTCCATTAATTCCCATTGGTTTTCTCTGAGTAAAACTTAATTTGCATATAGCCTGTGGTTAGGAAGATTGGGAACATCATGTTAGAACCAACTCAATGTGTTTATTTAGGGTTTCATTCGGTTTTAAGCATTTGGTCCGATACTGAACAGCCATATTTTGTTTTACCATCAATAATTGACTATTTCATCCTATGCATCTCATATAGCTATATCATCTATATCATCTCCAGCTTTTAAGGAACTTTCTCCACAAAGCAGCTTACAGACTCAAACAGAAACCTGACACACCACAGACTTTTATGAGAGTTGTCTAAAAATGTGGATTAGTTCATAGTTGATAAAATTCAAATGTGCTAAGATTAGACAGTGGAGACTCCCCAACCTAATAATTGATAGGTGTGTTCAGAAATTTGCCTGAACATGTGAACTCTATATTCAAGGGTAGGGGGTGGCATGTGGGCACAAGCTCCACCCTCAACATCCATGTGCACATCACCGAGCAGTCAGTGTCCGACCATACTTGCGTTGAGTGAGGGAGGTTTGCAGGGGGCTCCTGCACACTTTCTGTTGAATGTGAGAAGGTTCTCCACAGAATGAATATAGGGGGTCCTCCCATTCATGTGAAGCATTCTAATAGAAGTCCTCTGCAGACCTTACCTGCTCAGTACAAGGATATTGAGTGGAGTACAACACATTTGAGGACACTGGCGGTGGAGCTCGCATGTGCACCGCTGCCCTCACTGCCCTCATCCACAATGTGGCCATTTGCAAATGTCTGAATATGCCTCCTATCATTCATTTATACAGATTTGCCACCTACTCGCCCACAGAGTTCCTTGCCAGGGTACCGGTCTTATTTTATCTGAACCTTGTATTATTTTGGTGGGCCATTTTCCAAATTGTTTACATAAACAAAGTCCTTCGATTCCATGTGCTACGCAGAGGAGCATGGTTTTGTACTGGAATTCAATACAGCAAGATAATGAGAGAGTGTTGTGATGGGACGTGAAACTGCCAGGAAGCTTATGGAGGTATTCTGCCTTGAATTCTTTCATTTGGGATTTAAAAACCAGATTGTGCTTAAAATATCTGTTGAACTAATTTAATTTCTTTTGTAAAAATGTGTCTCACCCTGAAATCGTCAGTGATATGATAAAGCTAATTAAGACATGCATGGTGTTAACAGTTTCATTAGAGGAGATAATATTGCAGAAGAAAAATAAGAAATCATTATGATGAATGCCTCAACATTACATTACATGTTAATGAAGTGTAAATGATCTAATTATTTTTGAAAGAATACAGATTCGATTAAACTGTCGGAATTAAATTGGAAAGGACAGCCTATTGTACTTTTTATGTACAGACAAGTTAGCGTTAATTAGGCACAATCTACAGGAACAAATGAGGCACAGCCCTCAGTGAACAATCATGTATCCATTGCTCAAGGCAGGTTTCATAAAGAAATATATTAGGGGAAAAATGTAAGTCAATTAAATACAGTGCTTTAGCAGTGGGAGGGAAAATGAACAAGATCTTGGTTCCCTCCCCCAACATTTCAAGTGCTATGCAATCAGGATGATAGTTATGCTCCATCACTAATTTCATAAATACTAATTTTGCTGATGAGGCATTGTGACTCTTATGCCTTAAATGACTTTCCAGGAGGCATTTAATGACTTCTGAACAGATGATATTTCCAGCACTTAAACTCTGATCCAAATTAAGGTTAGAAAGTAAGAGGTGAAGCGGGAGATGCCAGCGGTTGGTTAGCTATGACCACTGATCTCTGGAGTAGGACACAGCCCCTCTTAGATGCTCCATGCAACTAAATGAATGGTCCAGTTCTAAAGAGCTGAAGTATAGAATGGTTCAACAGATGCATCAGTGAAAAGTTACAAAACATGACATTATATGGGCATTGAGTCCTGGTTTTACTGAACTTTTCTTCCCATTTTTGGATTTTTCTTTTGTAAATGAGAGCCCACATCAGCAAAGCAAGGCTGGTTTGAAGCAGATTGTTCCTTGGTCCTATTGAGGATCAATCATAATTTCCAGTAGATTGAATACTCTTCATTAGTAACGAGGCTTATACAAAAGAAAAGAAAAGGTGATAAAGACACGTTGATATTTTGTGTGAATAAGTTTTTCAGCAGCCAAAACAATTCCCTCCTCACACCCTTCTTGGCCACGTATGTCCTCCTCTGTCTGCTCTTCATTAAACATCCCCTACTTTATCTGCCTTACCTGCCTCTTTATCAGCATTTAGCTATGTGAGGGGTTGTAGGGATTATCTAAATTGTCCCCTAAAAAACAGGTGATGTGTGTTAAATCACATTATGAAAATTTACTATGAAGTGACCATGTTTCGCTCTGTCATTTGGGGATTCCATTAACACAGGGTAAAGCAAGGCCTATTAACAAAAGCTGTAGGTTTGGCACTGGCATCTATATATGTATGCTCTGAACTATATAACATGTGATATTTCCTTGAGTCTTATGGTGCAATAACCATTGTACTCTAGTTTTCTCTGTGGGCTTATAGAATAGTACAATCAATGCTATGAGTAGGTTTTATCCCAAGGGATAGCACAGTTGCTAGTTGGTAAATATATCAGATAATCATTATTTTTATCCTAATCAGGACAATATTTTCCTGATAGTTGCATGAAAATCTTCCATATAGTTCTCATCCTAAGCATACACGGAGAGAACTATAGTATCTAATTGACCGCCATTTCTTTTGACCACAAGAAACCAAGGACACATGTTTTCCACGCATGTTCCATTGAAATGAGTCCTGCATAAGAACACAGTTATGCTCACTTGCATGGTTCCCATCCCATTCCATTTAATGGGGTACGTGCTGCAGAGATTCCCAGTTAATAGTACCTTAGGTTGTACCTTAAGAGTCTGCATATGGTATTCTTTGCCAAATCCAATTCCAGTTTTGTGGGGGTTGGTGGGGGGCGGGAGGAGACATCTGAGAAACTACTTTGAGCAGTAATTGAACTGAGCTGAAGTTGTAAAAGAACTCTAGGCAAACTTGCATGCCAAATGTTTTATTTTTATTGAAACATTAAAACATTTTGAGTTTAAAGCAGGCAATGTAATAAGTCATAATATAAGATACCTAAATACAATGGGATGGAAAGAAAGAAAGAAAGAAAGAAAGAAAGAAAGAAAGAAAGAAAGAAAGAAAGAGAAAAGAGTCAATAGTTGACAGACAACCTAAAGTAAGGTTGGGAGAAAACGGGGAGGGGGAGATCAGGAGGAGGATAATGCAACAGTTTGAGTTTGTCCCTGAACAGAGTCTTTCCAGAAGCTTATCTGAGAAGATAATGGAAGACTTCCCTCTGCAGAGTCATTGATGAAGGAGAGGAATGGGAACCAAGTTGTCACAAAAGCATCTGGTTTGGCACAATTTGTATCAAGCCAGATGAAGTGAGTCAATTTCTCAGATCAAGTTATGTGCCAAATGCGCCTATACAAGCTCTCAATGGTAAATTCTGAGAACATTTTGCATCTTCCTGCAGTAGTCCTACAGGTTGCCACAAGGAGAAATTTCACCAGATCCCAATAGACCAATTTAGGGCCAGTAAACAACAATTATAGAGCAAGTGCAAGAGTCTAGGAACAGTTTGTTTAGTTATTAATGATAAATGATTAACTCTCTTATCTCAGTAATGCTCAACATAGGGGCAAAGCTACCACTTATGAATGTAAGTGCCTTGGTCCTCATGTTGCCTCCCACTTGCAGGAGATGCTGAGGGGTTCATGGAGCTTAACTGTTCCAAGGCACCCATAACCAGTTAGCTTAAGAGAACCTTCTCTTCCTGTTGCAGAAATAGCCCTGAAAAGGGGTTGAGCCCACACAACTGACCAAGAGGCCTCAGGGATTAGTTAATCAATGCCATTTCCCCAAACCAATAGCGAGCCATTCAGCCTGCCAAATGTGAATATCAAGTTGCAAGCAAAGTTTGAGAATATAATTTGGAGAATAAAAATTTGCTCACAACACACCATGTTTTTTTAATCAATAAATACATTGCAAAACACAACTAGGATTTTCCTCAGTATGACTTGTTCTCTTTCTCTCATTTTGAAAAGATATCTACCCATATTTTGATATATATATATATTACTATACTACACTGAAATGTTTCAATGTTTCTTTGATTGTCCTTGAATCTTTCAGCAACACTTGTCATCTCGTGCCACACCAGTGTGGCATGGAACACCCTTTGAGAACCACGGGCCTAGCCTGATCGGCTACCATGTGCCCTTAATCCCCAGAGTTCTCTTCAGATGCAGAAGGGCATTGGGATATACCATATTGGGCTCAGTGACTGACAAGTTTCTGGATTTGTCAAACCACATATAAACAAGTCCTAGTAGTTTTGGCATATTGAGGTTTAGCACTAAGGAAAAATATGCCTGCAATGATATGGTATATCAACTAGGGTATGCTTAAAGGTGTTTCTCTTCTCAGCAGATCACATTTTACTTAAATTCAGCCTTCAGTTACAGGTGCAATTCCAGTTAAAGCTATTGTGGAAGGGGACCCCATCAATAGCTGTAGCTCATACAGGTCCTTATATTTCCGAGGCATTAAAATCATGATGGACTTCTTATCGGAGGAAATGCCAGCAATTTATGTCCTTATGCTATTATACATATTGGTCTGTCATTCTGTTGGCCTGCTAGTATATGATATTTTAAGTCAATCATTTTTATTGGCACATTAACACAAAGTATAATGAGGTTAATTGATTCAATGCAGCTTAAACAGGTTATACAATTTAGCGCCTAGATCTTATTAGATTTGCTATCTTGCTAATATATCAAAAATGAAATCATTACAGTAAATCCAACAGTTATTTGCTGGAATAACAAGATAACAAAATTGAGGAATGTAGTATAAAACAAATATTTCTGATTAAACACATTGTATCATATCATGTTCTGGCAAATGAGCTAATGAATAAAGTGTAACATTAGTCAAGACAGATGCCTATGTTTCTCTAACACACGGCTAAATGACACAAAATTTCTGTATGACAACTTGTCGTTTCCCCCATTCCCCCCCCCCAGTTACTATTTATTAGCAGTATTTCAAAACTGCTTTTTATGACTCCCCCCTACATTTGCCTTTTTGAGGTTAGCTTCATTAAATGAATAGTATAAAGTATATTTTTGTCTTCCTTCTTTCAAGTTAATCATATTTAGGATATTAACAGTGTGGGGAAAACACTCTGATTTATAATACACAGGCAGTGCAGTCAATAATGACTTGCCACTAGTGACCTGCAAATTTGCATGGCATTATTTCTCTACACTAAACCTAGAAATTGGGTATTTCTGTGCTCTTTCTATGCATGGTCATATAAACAACCTGGTCATACAACCATGTATAGACCATTAATAATTATAGGACCACACATATAGTTTGCTATTTAAGTTTGGGGGGGGGGGTTAGCAACTGAATCACCATTTAAATCTGTTGCTTTTTTCATAGAAAATGATTTCCTTTTGAAAATGTTCTGGTGGGATCATTCTTAACGGACTGGCTTCTGTTAAGTTGCAAAAACACACTGACTGCCCCGTGAAGAGATTTCATCAATGTAAAGCAGGTTTATTCTTAACTGCACCACTTTTCATAGTGTGATTTGATAACCATGATGCTAGTAGGTTAATCATATTGATGAAGTATCCAGAAGGACTGTGTTTAACAATCGCTTACCCTGTGGAAAAGTAACCTGATTGACTGGGAACCTTTTCACCTTTTGTGGCAAGGGAATAGCTGCTGGCTTGGCCCTATGTTCAAACATAGACTGGCATGTAACCCAAGGGCAGTATTACCACTGAAGGATTGATCTGAATTAACAAGAGAGAAATTGCAGGGAGACTCCCCAATGCCAAGTGAATTCAGATTGTGTTATATGAGCAAATTATTTCTTTTATTTGCCGTGCATGATTAAATGCCTTTCCTTAAGGAGGGGCTGCTGTTATGGGAATATCATTGCATTTTCCCAGTACTGAAATGGCAATATTTTGCATTGAGAGAAATGCAGAATGTGGTGGAAGGGTCTCTATGACAGTGCTGCGAGAAGTGAAGTTACAGGAACCAGGCAGAGGGCTTTCTTGGTAGTTGTGCCCACCCTGTGGAATGCCCCCCCCCCATCAGATGTCAAAGAGATAAATAATTATACAACCTTCCATAGACATCTGAAGGCAACCCTGTGTTCTGTTCTGTTCTGTTCTGTTCTGTTGTTGTTGCTATTGGTATTGCTATTGTTGTGTTTCTCTATATTATGTCGGAAGCTGCCCAGAGTGGCTGGGGCAACCCAATCAGATGGGTGGGGCACAAAATAAATTATTATTATTGTTATTATTATTATTATTATTATTATTGTTGTTATGCCTTTTAATACATTGTTTTAATATATGGAATGGGTAGTTTGAGATTATATGTGACAAACTACTGTATTCCCTGTAAGTTCTTCAAGAGTCTCTGTGTGTACAACCACACACACACACACACACACACACACACACACACACACGGCTTATCTCTATACAACTGTGTAAAATGCAGCATTCTTGGCAGTGTACAGAGAGGACTCACTGTGTACAGCTGTATACATGGTGGCTTTGTCACACCTTATCATTAGCCTTGAAAGTTGGGTGTGCATGATCCCATTCTCCCTGTCCAGATTTGCAAATTAAGTTTAGACAAGAGTCCATGTTCATTTGTGGAAAGGAGAGTATGCAAGTTCTTAGCATGAAGTTCTTAGTATGTATCAAACTGAGGCGTGAGTGGATGAACAAGAGGAAGAGAAAAGGAACAAAGGGACTGGCATCATTCTCCTCTTTCTTTTCACTAATGTGGTGGTTCTGGTGGACAGCCATTAACACAGAACCTCTAATATAAAGGTTCATGAATTAGTAGCATGGATTGTTACCACATTCTACTCCACTTCTGAATGTCTCCCACCCTAGTATCCAAACTATTCAAACCAAACCATAGCTGAGCAGATGGGTTGAGCTTGCTGATCCATCCAAGGAAGGAGCTCCCATGCTAGGCAACTTTGTTGAATGATGAGAGAGAAGCTGAGGAAGGGAAGAGGGGAAAGAAGCTATTGGCCAAACCCTTCGCACTCCACGGCCTCATTTGTTGCTCACCTTGGCTGTATCAGTTTCCTACCTTCTGTGCTCCACCTGTCACATAAATGGAGCGAACGGATTACAATTTGCTCAGTGACACAATCCCTTTCCTTCCACCCCCTTCTCCAAATATGTCATTATATCCAGACACATGTGCATGGAAGCAGGCTGAGCAAGGAACCATGTGTGCAAATGGATCTTGCACTCACCCTTTCCTAGGGTGAAAAGGGGACCAGGGCAATGTTGATACCAACAATTAATTTTTTGAGGTGGGGAGGGAAATGGAATGGACCGAGGACCAAACCATAAGTGACACTTGTCCAAGTTGCCTTCCCTCCAATATGATAAATATCATATTGGCCCCCAAGTCTACTCTCTGCTCTGCTTTTCTAGAAAACAGATGCCGAACAATCTGACTGGGTTTGTGCATACACCACATACACATATCTACAGCCCTAGCTCCTCTGAGATGGGGACTGTTCAGCCTGGAGCAATGTTTGTGCAGCTGGATCAGGGCCTGTGGCTGCAAACTTGAGCTCAGGGTTACTTAAATACCATAAAGGTCATGAGGACATGCTCTGACTGCAGCGGTATATAGGTATCCTAACTATGCAGGATTGTAGCCTGTGATTGATTGATTTAATTGATCAGAAAGGCCCCAAATGATCAAAGGTGTCTTGTTAGAATATTGTAACAGGAAATTAGAGACCTATTGCTTGCACCAACCATATGATATAACCCAGCCCACTTAATGAGATCTTCCAGAGAAGCGCTGTTAATCCCTCTGGCCTCAACCAGGCATTGCTGGTCCCATGCTGTGGAACATTTCCAACAGAGATTCAGCAGGAACCTACGATTTTGACTTCCAGGTGTCCCCGTATGAATTTGTTTAACATTTTCTTGAGGAGCCGGTCATTTTAACAATTGTTCTGTATTGCACTGTTTTTAATTGTATTTTTTATGTTTTTATATTGTTGTACACCACCCTGATATTTTATGAGTGGGTGGTATAAGTAAGTACGGTATATAATGGAGGCCTAAAGTACTGCAAAGAGTGTTCCCATCACAAAGATTTTCTTTTTGTTGATCTGGGAGAGGTAGATGCCATCCATCTTGAAGTAGCTCCCGTAATGACTACTTTACAGACAGTGTGTTCATTTAATTAGGAGACCTGCTGACATGCCTATTTATGGTCCATCCATCCCTGCACCACAACGTTCGGCTTAAAATGTTGGCTTAAAATGCCTAAATAAAAAATAGCATTCATAAGTAAGTCCCCAGAAAGCAGACACTTCCTGCGTACCTGTAAAACTCTCTGCAGATGCATTTCTCAGGGAAAATATTTCCTGATGGCTCTTTTATCAGCAATGTCACTATAATAAAATAATTTTCCCAGACTGGAGTTGGCTAAAATACAGGCCGGGTGACAGAAGCCAATGATTCAATGTAAGATATTGATGGTCACACATGCCGCTTTCCATTTTGAAAAGCAGTATCATTCTGTGAGGTGCACAAGTATTCCATCTATCATCCCAAGCACATTAGGGAACCCTGCTATGGCACCGAATCTCTTTTTGATGTGCTATCGCAGTAGCTGGCTACATGGCAAATGACTGTATTTAGGATACTTCCTAACTAAAGCAGCTGCTCCTGGGGTGAAAAACCTCCCCGACAACCCAGCACATCAGCACCTGTTGGATTGATTTAAGCCCAGTGCCCCAAAGAAGAATGAAGAATGATTAAATACTGCGGAAGGTAAGCAGTGTGCATGCATTAATGCTTGCATAACACAAACATACACGTCTTCTAATTGAAAGCATAGTTTTGTGATGGATCCCTAATAGCAGGCTTTGGTCAATTTTAATGGCATTTGGTCAGCCTAGACGACAAGTCTTTCCTCTTTAACAACAACAACAACAGAGTTTGACAACTTTTCTTCTTCATCCTCATCAGTGGGACCACATTGTTGTTGTTGGCATCTGTCTCAAGAGACAATGGAGTGTGCTTCCTTGTGTGTGTTAACAGCACCAAAGTGATCTTCCTGGGGTGCAAGCCAGGGCTATGTGTAGGGAGGTCCTGGGCTGCCCAGATGATAAGACACTCCCCCCTCCAGCCTCACTAATGTGGTCCAAAGAAAAGCAGAGCAATATATTTGACATCCGCTTGGCTGCATGAGTTGCCGGAAGGACACGTACAAGGCACCATTCAACAAGTCTTTGGGATTCCACTCTGGATTTATGTAGGGTTTACTCTTTAGCCTTTTCTTCTACAAAAGATGTCTCACAAGGCAGTGGAGGTTTAGGATCATACTTTTCCATCTCTTAGATGGACTGCCTTCCCAGGTTGAGGAGCCCCATCTGCCCCTAGTACCTCATAGATGATAATGTAACCATCAGTGCAACAGAGGGTCTTACACACTTATCCAAGGGTAAGCCTCAAGCAGGCTTATCATGGGCCTTAAGATGTTGATGGGCCAGGCCAGTGGTCTGGGATGGCCAATGGCCATGGATGATGTGAACCACCCCTGCTGTAAAAGGCAGACATGGGGGACCTGGGGCCCTCTGGACTCCAACTATTCTTGATCATTGGCCATGCCGGCAGGAAATGATGGGAGTTGGAGTCCAACAACACCTGGAGGTTTGCAGGTTCACCCCTGCCTCAAAGCTTTAAGAAATCACTACTGCCTTTAAAACAAATCATTACATCCCTCAACTATACTAGTTAGAAGCTAGTACCTTCCACCCTAGCTGGTGCGAGTCAACAGGGCTTGAGGATATGGCGAGTCTGATATTAAAGAGTCTGATATTAAAAAATACAATTAACTCACATCTTATTCTGCTTCCACTTACCCAATCACAGCTTTGTGTGGACAGGGGGAAATAAACACTGTAAAGAAATGGAGAACAGTGGAAACCCACCATTCTCCACTCTTCATTTATTTATTTCCCCCTTCCATCCGTGCACCCAGCAGGTTTTTCCTTGCTTACTGGGCTCTGGGAAGGTTGTGGAAGGGCCCCGGGAAGTTCCGGGGGTTCCTGGCTTTGTGTGATTTTGCATATGCTCATAGACCCCCCAGAAATGAGCCCTCGCATACGTTATGAGTTAGGTGTAATACAAAACCAGGCAGGCAGAAACGTAAGGAGCTGAATCAATGAAATGAAAAGAATCAAGGGGACACCAAACAATATTTTAAGTTTTCAAAGCAGACTGAGGATATGGAAAGGTGGGACGATCACATTACAAGCTGGTCTAGGTTCTGGAGGAGTGATGCTTGGGAACTCAGGTGGCTTGGGCAAAATCCTACCCCACCCCTTACGCCCTGATCACTTGACTGGACCGGCTCTACTGTTAGGCAATGACATACCCCCTCTCTCCAGTTCCCCACCTCCTGGCAACACTAAGCCAGTATTTCATGTATGCTGAGCTTTTTCTTGAAGCTTATTCCGTTAAGTTCTTTTTTTACCTAACTTTTTGTAGTTCTGGAAACCTTGGATTTCCTCAAGCCTACTTATCCTGTCTTTGGTGTGGGTGGTGCCTTTTCCATAATTGGAGGAGTAACCTATTTTTAGGATACGACAGTTCGTCTGGCTGCAGCTGAGACTATTGTAGGTTCAGGGGAAGAAGCTTTTCATAGCAAGGAATATTCTCCTGCAGCACAGTGAGAAACAAGGTGGTCCCTTCCTGACTGCTAAGTCTCATTTGTTTCCTATGGTGTGAGTTGTCTGCATGCCTGCATTGTGTGCATGAGAACTCAGTGTTAAGTGAGTTTGTTGGTGCTGCTGTGTCCCCCACAGGATACAAATAGTACTGGTGTGGTTATGGCTGGCTCTGTACCCAAATGGCAAGGTAGCTCCTTATGTAAACAAAGGAAAGAGAAGAAAATGAAGAGCCGATATTCCCAAATAACTTAATTTATTATCTGACTTCCAAGCTTTTCCATGCTTTCTCTAATGTTAATATAACTTGTAGCCACAGGT
>NC_138133.1:34879745-35062245 GCF_964188305.1 Podarcis bocagei
AGAGCGGTATACTTTGTGAAGACAAGGAATTAAAGAATGCTAAAGAGATTGCCCAAGTGGTACAAAGTGGACTATTAGATGAAAAGTAGGATCTCAAGCAAATATGGGTTGAGGGGATAAGGAGATGTGCTGGAGAATCACAGCGCCTGCTGTGGCTGCAGAGACCAGTAAATGCTGCCTCCCACATTGTCTTTGCTGCATTAGCAGCACCTGGGCAGTGTGTGTGGAGATTCTGGGCTGCCCAGATGACGACCCCCTTCTCAGCCTCGTTGGCGTGGTCCAAAGGAAAGCAGAGCAATGCACTTGACACCAGCTTGGCTGCAGGAGTTGCCAGAAAGAGGCATACAAGGCACCATGCAACCTTTTTAGGGATTACACTGGATTTATGCAGGGTTTAATCCTTAGCCATTTCTTGTCCTGAAGATATTCCACAAGGATACCAGAGTTTTCCTTCTCTTAGATAGGCTATCTTTCCAGGTTGAAGAGCCACATCTGCCCCTCATTTTCCTTTACTTTATGTGCAGTAACTGCCTTCTTGACCATTGGACCTGCTATTGGTCTTGTTCGCTCAATTCACTGGAGCCTGTCTTCGCATGCAGGGGAAGTCCCAACTCATTGAGGGTTTGAGACCCATTGGCTACCCTCAACTGGGACTCAGCTACATTAGCAAAGAAAAGGCGTTTTATATGCGTTATAACACTGTGACACCAGATGGCGCTGTGAAGTCCCATCTTTCATCAACATGATTTTCCACAATAAAGTTTACATTGCGTTTTCCTGAAATGCTTTTTTGATGTATCTAGATCCAGACCTGGTTTAGCCGGCCTGTCAGAGCTGTTTCCAAAGGTTTTGGCCACTGTAACATGCTGACAGCTTCTTGGAGTACAGATGAGTTGGTGAATGTATAAAACTAGCCTATTGAAGGATAAAAATCACATTTATTGCTCCACCCACTGTTGCCTCTGGCTCCACCATATGGCTCTTGGAAGATGGTCCAGAAGGAAATGTGGCCCTCAATCTCAAAAACAGGTTCCCCAGCTCTGATCTACGCCTTGGCAGGATTGCTGCACCTTTTAGAATTGTACAGTAGAGTTGTACACAAAGGGCATCCAGCAGTTGGATTTTCATTGCCATTGCACTGTTGTGGCATGGAGAACCTAAAGTGTCAACAAAGCCAAGAAGCAATGAAATGGCTCAGTTTTACCAATTGATGTGGATTGCCTTATAACGTCAAATCACTGGTCTATCTAGCTCAGTATTATCTGTGCTGAATGGGATCCATTGTTCAGGATTTCAGACATGGGTCTCCCCCAGCCTTACCAGCCTTAAAGGTAAAGGTACCCCTGACCGTTAGGTCCAGTCATGGACGACTCTGGGGTTGCGTGCTCATCTCGCTCTATAGGCCGAAGGAGCCAGCGTTTGTCCGCAGACAGCTTCCGGGTCATGTGGCCAGCATGACTAAGCCGCTTCTGGAGAAACCAGAGCAGTGCACGGAAATGCCATTTACCTCCTCACCGGAGCAGTACCTATCTATCTACTTGCACTTTGACATGCTTTTGAACTGCTAGGTGGGCAGGAGCCTTACCAGCCTTACCTGCATGCAAAGCAGATGCTCTCTCACTGAGCTACTGGCCTCTGACCACTGGCGGAGGAATGGGAGGGCGGAGGGAGCGGACCGCCCCTGGCACCACTATTCTGGTAGGGTGCCAACGCAGCGCCCCCCGGACACCCCCTGCACCGTGCCTTTGGCCCTGTCCACTGGCATGTGGCCTCCAGAATACTGCCCGAAAGGGAACATGGTCCTTAGGTTGAATAAGGTCCCCCACCCCATCCTAAAATATTTGTGATAATGTCCAGAGTGATGTGCACCAATACATCTGTGCCAAGGAATGTTAGATAAAGAGGGTTAACTTTAAAAACAAGATGAAAAGCATGAAGCAAATCCACAATGTTCCATATTACCAACTGCAATGCACAAGTCCATTAGATAAAGCTGAACCAATGTGGCTGATTCTGCAGACACTCAAAGGTCTTCCTGCCGCTGTGTTTGTTATGGAATCTCCACAACTGTTCACTTCTTCATGTCCTCCTGGCTATTTCCATGCCGAGTAACAGCTTTGTATTTCACTGGTATCCTTTTTCCAGCGGTGATGGTGTCTGTTTCTTCTGTAACATTGGCACGCCGGCACAATATCTCAGCTATGCAATGTGATATTGCATTGGCATCACAATGCAGGACTGTACACAGATTACAGTAAGGGGTGCAGAGGGATGCCAAGGGGATCCTGTATACTGGCTCAGGACCCACCTTCTGTGCTTATTCCACATCACTTCTGAAAGAGCCTGAGTGCATAAGAACTGTATTAGCTTTGCCTGTGCAAATGGGAACCCAAGAAAAGGCAGGCTTTCCAGGTGTATACAGTCTGTATACACATCTAGGCTCTTTCAGAAGCTAAGCTGAATGCATGGAGGGAAAGCCAGCTGGTACAATCCTGTTTGCCACCTCTGTGTGCATTCAGCATAACGTATGCACAGTCCAGCTTCGTACCACATCACAAACATTTATTTGCTGGTTCTGGGGTTTGGCTTGGCAAACCCCTGACATTTCTGTTTAAATTTGGGTTTCACTGGTATAGTTTCGATTGTAAAAGCTACGGCGGGTTTGTATGCCGCCTTGTGAAAGTTGGCAGGGAAACGCTGCAAGTGGCACGAATCAAACGTGCTGAAAGTGTACTCCTGGCAGGTGAAATGCAGTGCCGCGCACAGAAAACTATTAGCAAAGTAGAGGGCCACAACATCACTGTGGGAACACAAGACCAATTCGGGTCCATCGGTGTAGTGATTATAGTTAATTGTGATTAATATGGACAAAATGCTGCAGTGGTTTGAACTGCTCCTTTAATTCTGCCAGTGCATTTGTATTTATTAAAAACGTTACACAGCAGGGGTTACCATTTCACATGCTGCCATCCGCTAGGCCAGTCAGTGCAGATGAAATACAAAAGACAACAGTGCAGACGCCATGCCGTTGCACATGGTGTAATCAGGGAGGATGGCGCTTCTAGGATATATGTCCAAGAACTGCATCCAAATGTGCTCTTTCTAAAAAATGTGAATGTTGTCTGAAGCAAAGCATGCAAACAATACCTGTCTCCAACAACATAAAACATATCCCTAGGTAACAGCCTGGACCAGGGTAACCTGGCAATGCAGTTTGGCTTAATACATCCTGCCTATTAGAGGCATCTGAAAGAGGATTTCTGTATGTGTATATGTGTGATTCTGTTACATATACTGAAAATGATGTTCATTAGAAATGCTTTCTTAGTAATATTAAGGAACAACCAGAAGGGCCTCATTGGATGATCTTCGGCTTCTTGTTCATATGCTTAGTTATACTCAGAGTAGACCTACTGAAATAAATAGACTGAAATAAATGGACTTAAAGAGTTTAAATCCAATTTCTTGTCACTTGAGCCCATTGGTTTGAACCCTACCCATTGGAGCAGCAGTGATCAAACTTGTTCCACCTTTTGTAACAGCCCTCTAACTCTGGTATGGCCTTCCAGATGTTGCTGCACTGACATGTCAGGCCTAACAAGATTAGCCAAGGGCCAGGAATGATGGGAGTTGTAGTTCAGTAACATCTGGACAGCCAAAGGTTCCCCAGACCTCTAAATATTTGAAGATGGCTGTCATATCGCCTCTTAATTGTCTCTTCTTTGAGCTTAACACACTCCCTCCCCCATTATGCAACAGCAATGGCGTTTATTCAGTTAACAACTATGAAACAATTAGTTGGTGTAATCTTTATTGGTCCTACTATTCGCAGCTTCTAAATGAATACTAAAAGGTGGTGCGAATGGACTGATGCATCCATAGCCTGATATTCCTTCCGCCTGCATAGCATGGCCATTACCAGATACACCAGCATACTGATTATCAAGGCCAGTATGACTGTACCGTGAGCTACCTTTAAGTAAACCAGTTGACTGTTTTCTCTTTCTCTTTCTTTTCTTTTTTTAACTACTCAAAGTCTTGATAAAGGAGATTAAAAATGCTGAAAAAGATTAGCGTGGAAATTCCTCACTGCCTGCTAACTGAATTCGCAGAGGTTTGGCCTGACACTCTGTTGCCATTCAAAGTGTTTTTTAATAATCAGTCTCAGTGCACAGACAGAAATCTATAAGCCTGCAATGAGATTGCTATTCGGGCCATAGATAGTTATAAAATCTATTCCCTCCAGTTAGTTGCTGTATAAAAACTTCCCTCGCCTATTGATCACCGGCAGGGACAATTCAAAAGTGGGAGACGAGGCAAGTGGCAAACTCTGAGAAGCTCTTGGTTACAGCTTGCGCACTGGACACCGGGCAGATGCGGGGATAAAACTGTCAAGTGTGAAAACACAAAGAGAAATATTGCTATTTTCTATTATTCACATTCTTCCCATGAGCTGTTTGCTCAGTTGCCATGGCACAGGCGGTGAGATTTCATAATTTTCCCCCTGCCTACCATGTGCTCATGCAACAATGCGAATTTAATCAGGCTAGACAGTTGGTTGGGTTTTGTCCATGTGAGTGGACTAAAACTTTTTCTCACCAGCTAAACCCACAAAGTATCTGAAAGCCATAAATAATCAGTAACTTCTATGACTTGCACCTGCTTGCTTTATTTGACTAGGGATACAGAAAGGCTCATATTGGTCACTAAGTTCCCAGCATCAATCACTCTGGTTTACTTCTGAAATCAAAATAGATTTCGAGCTTTTAAAACTATCCAGCACAGGCATTCAATATCGGGACTTATTATTTTGGTCCTGGGTGACATTTAGATGCTATTGCTGTCAATGCCACTGATCTGATCACTCAATACAATCTTTCAGAGTCCTTTCCTTGTTATAAATATCCCTAATAAGAAAAAAAAATGGCACATGTATTCAGTGGCAAAGATATTTAAGGGTCTGTTGAGCTTAACCAATGAGCTAATATTGGAGAAAATATAGCTGGGAAGAAACCAGAAAACCAGATATTCTAACCATGGTTTATATGTGTATAAATAAATGTTGGCTTGTACAAGGAAAATACCACTGTATTTTGCCTTGGTATCTCCTACCCAGTATATCCCCTGCCTGCTTTACCAGAGCAAAACAATACAATTAGAGAGATAAACAATAGCAGAGGGAGAGACAAATTAACAGGTACATGCAAGGGAGAAAAGATATATTTGCAGTTGAGATTTGGAGCGAAAGCTTAATAGGAACAATGGCGTGTTTAGTTTTTAACGCTTTTCTAAACAAGATTTGCTGCGCCTTTTGGGAGACCCATCAGAAGAGTTAAATGAGCAAAGGCAACACAATCGAGTCTTCGTTGGCTGAAGTTTAAGATGCTACCAGGTTTTTTTTTCTCCTTTCCCTTTTTAAAAAGATTTTCTGGCTTTAGTGATGCAATTCAAACTCATTTGGTAAATCTGCAGTATATTATATGGAATCGAGCGCAAGTTTTTTATGGGTTGTCGGTCAGACAGGTTCATTTGCAGGTGAATGCCACCTTCAGGGGTGGTTGGTCTGTGCCAAGGTGCCTGCTTAAAAGACTGCTTCCAATATATGTTTAAAACATTAAAAAAAACCCCCACAACAACATGCAGGTTGTCATCTACAGAAACTGCTGCATGTGTGGAACGAGCTGCACATTCTGCAGACACGTGCCAGCAGAAAAAGGACTATGTACACAGAGATTTCCATGCAGAATATTCAGCTTAGTGACAAAATGCTCCAATGGTTCTTCTCTTCATATTTCTGGGACCTAATGTGATGTTGCACAATTGAACATTCTTATTTCTTTGCCAGGGATGGGTCAGGGGTGTATGAAGGTGGGGTGGAGGGGGCGGGCCGCCCCAGCCACCACTCCGAGGGGGGGGGTTTGACAAGATGGCCTACTCCCCCCACCAGCTGTAGAGCGGCCGAAGGCATGCACACAGTTAATATGGACGCCGCTCGCGTGGCGTCCGTATGGGCTGCCACTCTCGCACGCCATCTGTACGGGCGACTATATGGGCTGCCATGCATGCACAGTCCATACAGGATGCCCCGCATGCACAGTCCATGCAGACATCATGCATGCACCACCGGGCAGTCCGCCCCACCCCTCGGCGTCCCACCCTGGGTGCCAGAGAGGATTCCTCCACCACTGGGAATAAAGATTGTCTTTGGGATGAGGCCGTGTGTATATGTGGAGGTTTGAAAGGAGAACACATGCTTATCCAGCACGCTGAGTAGTCCAGTGGGACAAAAAAAATAATTCCTGTATTGCAGGGGGTTGGACTAGATGACCCCCGGGGTCCCTTCCAACTCTACAATGCTATGATTCTAGGAACATGTGTGCAAAAGCAGGTATGAACTCTGCTAACAGCATTGGCGGCATGATCACCTGTCTGAGGACTGAACAGAAGAATATTCTAATCGCCTCCTTCTCCCTTGCCCCTAAAAAGTAGTCACTGCTGTCAAATCTAACAGAGACAACTTTCTGTTTGGCAGGGGAGTTGCTCGCACTCAGCAGTTGCTTGCATACCCACCGCTGAGCATAAGGACCTTTGGATCGGGACCAGAAACTTTAATTGAGTGAACCCGTCGTGCTTTTCAAAGTGCTTAATATTCGTTTCCTCTGGCCACCCCTGCATGTTATTTAAATGTTTGGTGGTGATTTCAATGAGCCACCGCAGACATACAATGCTTCCTCTTTAAATAGGTGCAAAGTGATTGTCACAAAGCATATATGGAAGGAGAGGGGAGGGAGGGAAAGGACATGAAATGAGAATCCTGCCTAATATCTGTAATAAGGGCTTGTGGGGGTGCTAACATGGTCACCTGAATTATGCATGCCTATTGTGTTCAAATATCATAAATCGATGCATGAATACCCTCCAAATCATTTTCAGTTCATGAACATTTATATACAAAGCTCTTGAGCACTGCAAAGACAATTAGTCATATTTGTATGCTGGAATTAATTGAGAGTGAGATGCGGGAGGCAGAAAGAGAGAACAAAGAATGCTTTTTGTCAGTTCTTCCAACTGACAGGGATAATTAGATATATGAAATTGAAATTCCTCAGCAGGGGGTTTCTGTTGACAATGAATTTTCTTTTGATTCCATTCTGTTATTCTTTTATGCTGTCATCTGTGGCAATTTGTTATTCAGCTTGAAGCTTAAAAAAGCAAAGCATTCCACTTTTATGAGTAGATGATGTCAGTTTGTACACTGCTGGGAAATAGATATTAAATGTAATCTTTAAACTAAAAAGAGAGAGAGAGAGAGAGAGAAAATAAAATCAGTTAAAGAGACAGTGCTCTGTTTACACAGCCCTCGGAGCAAAACTTTGCAAGTAAGTGAAAGAACTTTCTTTGATGGCCTTTAATGTTCCATAGCCTATTATTCACAGTGTAGGCTTGAGACACAGTGTTTTAATTGGGGGAAAAGAATTAATGTCTGGGAACACCTGCTCTGAATATAGGTTTTTTTGTTTCTGTTCCCCCCACCAAAAAAAGATTAAGTTTTGCCCACCATATGGGGAATTTTCCAATGTGTGTTAGGAGCCACATGGTTCTGGGATGTCTGAAGGGCTCTGGAATACAGGGTGCCCCTCAGCCCCCATGATTCTGCAAGTTGACCATGTGTGATGTGGCCATGTGTGATGACCCACTTCAAATGACCCAGATCCAATACTTATAGCCAAACAGCAAGTACAAAAGCTAATGCATAACTTCTAAAGGCATGATTTACATGCCTAGAACAGAATTTGCTGGCAAAATATGGCTGATACTCAAAATTACTTATCCACAGCTCTCTTCTTTTTATGAACGCATGTGAACTAAACACCTATATCTAATTTATCTAATATGTACCGTTTTTACAGCCATGGCTTCCCACAAAGAATTAAGGGAATTGCACTTTGGTGATGTTCTGGGATTTTTTTGTTAGAGATGTCAGATTCAGGAAAGCACAATTCCCCTCACAAACTTATTTCTAAGGTTTCAAAAGAGGGTTGCCCCGTGGGAAGGCAGGAAGATGTTTAAGAAACATAGCTCCAGTGCTGCACTAGCTAAAGAATCCTGAGAACTGTAGTCTACTCACAGAGCTACAGTTCCCAGCACCATTGACATTTTCAGGGTTCTTAGAGGGAGTACTTTAAAAGTACAGTATGGTGTGTATGTAGGAGCCAGCTCCTAGAGGCCAACGCCCCTTTGGCTCCTCCATAAAATATTTGAGGGGCCCAGGCCCCCACATAGTTGATAGGCATTGGCATTCAAATAGTGTGTGCGTGCTGTGTCATGTGATTGATTATGTAGGGCTTGCTTGCCCCCAAAACGGCTGCCTGAAATTGCTGCTGCTAAATAAAAAATAGGTTCCTATTCACAGTTTAGCATATTATTTTAGCAACTTCTTCTTGTTGTTGTCGTTGTCCTTACACTCCACCCTTCCTTTTAATTGGCGTCCAGGGCAGCTAGCAACAGTCCTTAAAATTCTACAAGTATACAGAACCACAAAGTAGCAATTAAAATTACAAGAGATTCCTACCAACAGTAACACAGTTAAAACAGTAGCAGGAAATGATACATGCAAAATCATCACCATCATCTGCTTATAAATTTATCAAGCGGCTTTTGTCTCTTTCATTTGTTCTGGCTTCCATCTTCTGGTAAATGTTTTGAAAACATTGATGTGTTTTTAAGGCCTGGCATATGTACATTGCCAGCTCCAGTTTGCCAAATAAATAAATAACTCTATTATGAAGGCAGGGGCAGTGATTTTGTTTCTTTCAGTCAGAAATCTGAACCTCAGCACATCTTCAGTTTTTGTATTTTTGAGCAACTTGGCTCTTACTTCTATTGGCCTCCCAGTTTATTTTCTCAAGCTGTTCTGTAGCGCACACAGATCACACACTGAAAGATACATAAACGGTGGTGGGTAGTTAAAGCTTCCCCCTCTGATCTGAGTGTTGCACACAGAGCTGATGCAACCATAGAAATCCCTTTGTAAGCTTCTGTAGCATCAATAGTTTTCCAATGACTGAAAATACTCCCTTGGGAACAAGAATGAAGCAGTGGATACAACCTTGCAGGGCCCTGAGGCAGTGCTGCTGGCTTTGGTGTAGGGCTGGGCTGAAAAAAATACCACTTTGAGGTGGTGTACAGCACAAAGAAAGCACCCCAACAAACAGGGAGAAAGTGGGAGAGAGTGTTGTTGCCATGTGGATGGCTACTGTAAAAACAAAATGGTGGACAAGATTGGCTTTGGCCCTGATCCAATAGGGCTTTTAAATGTTCTTATGTGGGAGCCCTGCTCAAAATGCCCTCTGGTGGACTCCATATTCTACAGATGGGTACAGATGGCCTTATCTGGTGGCAACAGCTGTTGGGCCTTTCCACCAGTTTAATTTCCTCACAATAGCCTTGCATATCATGGTTGTGTTTTTAACGGAACTGGGGGAAATAAGTCATTTCTCATCAAGATGAGGGAGCAAGAGGGGAATTGCAGGGGTGGGGATTCATGCTGATGAGGTTAACGTTAAGATTTTCAGAATTTCCCATCCCTCTCCTGCACCCATCCCAAGCTGCATGGAAGATCATCCCCTCCCTGCCTGGCAAACAAACACACCCAGGCATGAGAAAGGGTTCTACACTGTGTGGGAGACACGAAACAATATTTGCCAGAGGAAAAGCAAGTAGCTTGATCTGAATAGAAGGTCTACTTCAGCCTAAGCACCTATAGCACCTTCATGTAGGAAAGTGCCGTAGTTCACTGGCAGAGCATCTGCTTTTCATGTAAGAGGTACCAGGTTTGATCCCCAGCCACACCAGGTAGGCTGAAAAGGTCCTCTGCCTGGACCTCTGGACAGCTGTCAGTATAGACAATTCTGAGCTAGATGGATCAACTTTCTATGTTCCTGTGAGGGCCAGCACTACAAGAGAATGATGGTAGTGTGGTGAATGCCCCTTCATCACACAGATAACCTCTCATGTGAGCTTGGTCCTCCACACGATTAGCCAGTTGTGGGGATTCCCATTGCTCAGTATTTGGGCTGGGTCAATTTGTAGTTGGAGGTGGTGGTGGAGGTCCATTGTGAAATGGGAGGTGAATTGCTTCCCCATTTATTATTATTATTATTTTGCATTTCAGGGTGTATGGGGGCAAATTCCAAGGGTAGCACACAAAGCTCAACAGTGCCCCCCGGCTTCTCCACAACATTCCCAGAACAAAGCTATATTATGATGGAGAGCAGTGGTTGTGAGGGGCCAGAACAACTGCTGACAGGTATTGTGAGCAATACCCCACTCTCCAAATAGACCCCAACCTGAAAAGGGCTGGAACAACTCCGGTGAAATGCTTTTTACTAACTTGTTCCTGTGAACAAGGAGTGAATTTCATGCACATAGATATACTGCAGGAAAAAAATGTGTCTGAATAAGCAATGCAGTGTAGAAGCTGTAGCCAAGAGATAGCATTGCCTTCCATAAATGCATACATTTTATATATTAGCAACATACAGTGCCTTTTAAGAGCGTAGAAACATTTGTAGAAATAGGAAATATGCAAACATTTGTTAACCCGAGGCTAGCATTAACTTGCACAATGATCATTTATATTTTATGAGCGCCTTTTTTTTATTCACCTGCTTTCTGCTGGAATTCATTAAAAAAAGCCATATTGATATCAAAGCAATTGAACTGTCACAAAATTCATAATCTTAACTGAAATAAACCTCCTATCTCTCATTAGTGTATTATAATCTTCAATCTGTATAACATTTGCAGCATTTCCAAGGTGAAAGATAAGGTGGGTTATAAAAATAAGTATAATCGCATCATTAATGATCTTGAAATATTACATATTCATTTGCTTTGTAATTTTTGTCATCTGAATGGTTAGTAATTTCCACTACTCTTGCCCCCCCCCCCCATATCAAAGTTTGAAAAAAGGAAGGGAAAATAGAGAATGAAGCCAGGCTTTGTTCAGGGCTCCCCATTTTGTCAATTCCGTTTCTTTTCTGTTTTTGCCCATTTTGATGTCATATAAAGTGCTCTCTAAGGGGCAAAACCCTCTTGGCGTTTATTGATACTACCTGGGTTGCCAAAGTTTGTTAACTAGACTTATTATCCCGAGGCTGAATTAACCATTATTCCAAGTACTCTTCAGAGAAGTGCCCCAGACCACTTGGGCCTTTGCTGTGGCCTAATTGTCTGTCGTTTCCACACATGAAAATTCCATCTTGCTCCTTGTCTTGATCATCTTTAAAATTTCTGTGTGGAAGAAACCCGTGCATGGGGTGGCATCCTGCTTTTTCCCATTCAAACATCACCCAGCCCCAAGGCAACAGTTTCAGTGCCACCAAAACAATGTATAAATTGAGCCAAAGTTTCTGTGGGCAGCTGTATATTGGATGGTGCTTGTTATTGCCCGAGTGCTTGCTGATTTCATCTGTTTCATTATAGGCACCATTATACTTTACTGATATAACAGAACACCCGAGTTGATGAACTTACCTGGAACTTACCTTCCTCTTGTATGCCACATACTCTGCACTGCTCAGAGGAAGGAGGACCAATGTGCAGCCTTGATACATATGTACATAGGATCTCCAAGAGTTTCCCACCCATTGATTGGCTCCCTAGGTTCAGTGATGGAACTACATCAGATGCCTTCAGACATTTCTCTGAGCTCATAAATCTATGCTGGCTTTGAGGTGGCTAATATGAGTCATTGTGATGTAAGGCTTAGTCTTTGAACCTCCTTCATAAGCACTTGCGGGTGAATCATGTTATGAAACCAAGTTTATAGCTCTGTCTTTTGAATTACCTGCTGTTAGCATGTGATGCATGTACATTACATGGATGTAATGTGGGGCAAATTCACACAGCAAATGCTAGCATCCGTGCAGAGATTCATGGATGGTGATGCTTCTCTATGTAACTTGATCATCGCTTGCATCATGTTCTGATAATATTATGTCTGGATTACTGCAATGTGCTCTGTGTGGAATTATCCTTAAATATGGTCCAGGAGCTGCAGCTGATGCAGAAGGTGGCTGCCCAGCAATTGATTAAGGCAGTGTGATGAGATCATACGTTGGCAAATTAACATTCTCAATTAAAAAAAAACAGTTAAAGCAAGTATATAAAAACATTCAATATATGAATTAAAGAGATCATCTCCTCCAATCAGTGTGTGATAGTCCATGCTGTGAAATTGGCAGGGAAAGCCCTGCTTCTGGAGGTGGCCTGGGGGAGCAATTACATGAGGCCAGGCCTTTTCGGTGGTGGCATATTTATTATGGAATTCCCTCCTTGAAGAAGCACCCTCCCTTCACTGGTAGCCTTTAGACTTCAACTAAAGATATACCCTTTCAAGCAGCATTCTGAGATAAATGCTCCCATCCAGAAGTTGAAACTGAACCTCCCATTCACTTCACGGAGCTAAAATTCCCAGAGTTTCCTGGGAAGAGTGTTTGATTGTTAAACCACTCTAAGAATTGTAGCTCTGTGAGGGAAATAGGGATCTCCTAATAACTCTCAGCATTCTTCTCAAGCTACAGTTCCCAGGATTCTTTGATTGAAGCCATGGCTTTTCAAAGTTGGCACTAGCACTTTAGATGTATCATGGCTTATATACATTTGATTTCTTGCTAATATATATTTGATGGCTTACTTCTCCTGCTGGTTATGTTCTTGATACCATTGATTTTTATGTGTGCATGTTTTTTTTAAAATAAAAGAACCAAAGACACAATAGATTGAGGTTTCAGAGGCTGCAGAAGAGAAGTCACACACTCTAAGGTATAAAGATCAGTGGGATGTCTCTAATCCTAAGTAAGAAAGAGGCTGGTGATGGCAATGTTATGGTTATAGTCAGTGCTATTTTTCCTAGAAAAAGAGGTGCCTGAACTCATCATGAACATCTCCCTTCTTTCTTTTACAATGACACCCGAGAGCTGCCAGAACTGAGTTCCAGCGAGTTCCGGCTGGGGAAAAAAGCCCTGGTTACAGTAGAATTATAAGATAACTTCTTACCCTACAGCTCTTATATTTTGTTCTGTGTGCTATGAAGCAGGCTTATATATCCCAGCTCCCCCAAATCCAGATTGTACAGTTGTCCTCTCACACCACCTCAAAACTCCTCCCTAGGGAGAGTTTAGTCATCCCTTGGGATGATAGGGGTGTAACAAATTTGCCCCTACCTAAGAGTGGGAATGGCATTGTCGGAAAGGAGCTTTCTATTTGGAGATAAAAATTCTCTCCCCTCTCTCTTTCCCCCTCCCTCTTTCTGCCTCTGACCATCTTGAGAACAAAACACTATCAATGTCCCATAGATTTTGAGTCAGCACAGTATATCTTGGAGCAAATGCATGCGCGCACACACAACATATCTTGTGTACAAAGGGAGTCACAATTAATCAACGATGCTCAGTGCTCTGACTAGATGCTTTCCTCCATTCCTAACCATTGCCTGCAGTCTTTATGTAATCAGAACAATTTGGCTCTCAAATGAATGAATGAAGGAAGGGTCTGCTTTCACTTTTCGCAGTGTCCAGTTTGGAACAGGATCATTTGAGAGCGACCAAAAACCACAACTGAAACTGGTGTCCCTTTGCCACATGCATAACACTCTGACTAAATCATTGTCCTCTTCTCTCCCCCTCAACCCCCCCGCTGTGCCCCTTTCCGATGACAGCAGGTCACTTGAAAGGTTAAAGCAAATGTTAATATTAGAGTGACCTGCTATCTCTGTATCACCCCTTTCGCCAGCCAGCCAGTGTTATGCTTTTAATTCCCTAATGTGCGATCCAGCAGTCCGTATCATCTTACAGGGATTGAATAGAAAAAGCGAACAGCAGACTGTGTGGTCACTGTTTTCAATATCCCCCCTGCTAGCCATTACATCATCCAGCTACTTTCTAAGAGGATTTTCAGCAGGCTTGGCTTCATTATTAAAATAGTAATTAATTTTTTCCTCTTCACAAAACCGGAGGACCTTCAGATGGAGGCCGAGGGAGCGAGAGGGCAGTTTTCTTTTGAAAATGGCCTTTCTGAAAGCCATAATCTGCTCTCTTCAACTTTACAGTACACATGTTCCCCAGCAAATGTGATTAAAGAGAGAGAGAGAGAGAGAGAGAGAGAGACATATTAAAAAAAAAACCTTTGCACAAAATTAATTCAGTTTCCAGGATTAAAAAAAAAAAAGTTTGATAAAGTTGTGCAATGCTCCAATGACAACACATAATAGAAGTGCAAAGTTTTATCCTCTTGAAGGATAAATGAGCGGCCAGAAAGGTCTGGTGGTTCCCAGAGAAAAAACATCTGCTACAGCTAATTCACTTTAGCTTTTGATTGTAAAATTCATTAGCCATATCAGGCAGCTGTAGTTTCAAACATGTTGCTAGGAAGTACAGTTTTTAAAGAGGGCGATGCCATTTGTTCGCAGCAGTGGGAAGTTAGGATGAGTGCCCAGTGAAATGCAACTTCCCACTGATTCGGAGGTGAATGGGGGGAGTCTCTGAAGAACAGGGTGCGGATTGACACAATTGCCCTTGTAACCACCTCCATATTTAGCAAAGTGTTGTGGTGAAATTATTGCCATTCATGTCATCAAAGAAAAATAAGGGCCATTTACAAGCTACCGTTCCTCACCCCAGTTGTACCCTGCTAGCCTTACAGCTCAATTTAGGTGTGGGGAACCTGTGGCCTTGCAGTTGATGTGGGACTCCAACTCCCATCAGGCCCAACCATCAGAGCCAATAGCTGCAGCCGATGGGATATTTAGTCCAACAACAATTGGAGGGCCAATAGTTCCTCATGCCTGGCTTCATAGTTGCAACAAAGTACAAATAGATAAGCAGTGGAAGACTCCGGCCCAGGCCATGCTTAAATTATTCCTAGAATGCCTATTCAGCAAAAATGTTTTTAGCTAACTTAAACATGTTTGGAGGGAAAAAAAGAAATGAAACAGGCAGGCAATAGACAAGGAGAGACTGTAGCTCAGGAGAGCACTTGTTTTGCATGCAGAAGGACCCATGTTCAATCCATGGCATCCACAAGTGAAGTGTCAGGTAGCAGGGGATTTGAAAAGCCTCAGCCGCTGCCAATCAGATCAATGGTCCATTTCTTCTACACAGGAGGCGGCCATTTTAGGCATGTCCAAATGATGTGTGACCACAGACTCATGGGTCCTTTTGGACCCAGAAGAAGGAAGACTGGGGGCAGAACAGGGGTGTAATGGAGGTGTGGCATAATGGGAGCATGACGTGATGGGGTGTGGGCACACTTAGGCGGAATCACCCCCCTTGTGAAATGGTCATCACCTGTAGTATCAGAATCATCTGCTTTATTGCAAAAGCAAAATATCAAGGCCATTCAACTGCCATGCACTTTGATGCCACAGATGATGTCACTCTTGGGTCACACAGCTGAATTCTAAGAGGGACAGGAGGCCACTTCCAGGGCGGTGAAGGGTCAGAGTCACATACAGTGTTCTGCTAAGATTAGGACAACTTTGATCAAACGTTTCTCCAACTAGGAAATGCAAAAGTAATCCTTGTTGTGAGACTAACCTGAGGATTTTCCAGGGGATGATAAGGTCTTTGGATAAATATGACAAATACTAATATGATTTGGATGTTAAGATCCTTGGGAAAGGTGTCTCTACCCACATTGTGTCATTTGAAAGCCTCAGGAGTAGCTGCAAAATTGATAGGTATATAAAGGAACATAAATACTGTGGATACTTCTTTGGCTTTCAAATTACACTTTTGTCGGCTCAGGTTTTTCTGTTACCGGCCTCAAAGTCCCTCTCAGGAAAGAGACTGACATCCCTTGCTACTTACATGTGTGATAAGAAACTACCTTATTTGGGATCAGAGCCATGATCAATCTAGGTTGATACTATCTTGGCTGACTGACAATTGCTCTCCCAGGAACTTGAGCAGAGGGCTTTCCCAGCCCTGCTGCTTGAGATGCTTAAACTGGAAATTCTAAAAGTCTAGCCCCATGCATGCAACTCACAAACTGTACCGCTGAGTCTATGCTGTATCAGAAGCCCAGACAAGTTTGCATCCCATAGCCCTGACATGGCACTTGGTCACCATTCAAACTGAAAACTGTGCTGAAAACTGTCTGCCAATTCCTTGAAAGTTTTCACCCTCTATGAATGATGCTTTGAGGGTTTTTCTGACATGGAGTCTTTCCAACACAATAAAGGTAAAGGTACCCCTGCCCATACGGGCCAGTCGTGACCGACTCTAGGGTTTGCGTGCTCATCTCACTCTAGAGGCCGGGAGCCGGCGCTGTCCGAATACACTTCTGGGTCACATGGCCAGCGTGATGAAGCTGCACTGGCGAGCCAGCACCAGCACCGCACATGGAACGCCGTTTACCTTCCCTCTAGGTAAGCGGTCCCAGCGGCGTAGCGTGGGTTATCAGCACCCGGGGCAAGGCAAGTAATTTGCGCCCCCTAACCCGGGGCAAGGCAAGTAATTTGCGCCCCCTAACCCGGGGCAAGGCAAGTACAGTAATTTACTCTCCCAAGCAGCAGCAGCGAGGCTTCTCTTTCCCTCGCGCTCTCCTGGAGCTGCCTCTTTTCTTTCCTTTCCCCCCCCTTTCTCCAAGGCTTTTCGCTTTCTCTCCTTAATTGATTCCTCCTCCACACCGCAGCGTTTCCTGGCTGCTTCCCCCCCCTTCCCCTCTCTCTCCTCCTCGCTCTGCTTGCCCTGCCCTGCCTGAGGGCGCCCTGAGGAGACTCCGCTCTCCTTTTTGACCAGGCGAGGTGGAAAAGTCTCTTCCCGCCCCCTCGCCAGACTCCCTGCTCGGCTCGGCTCACTAGCCAGGCGGCCAGTGGAGAGAGAGCCGCAATTACCATAAAGCTCCTCTCCCTCCGCTTCGCCAAGCTGTCAAAGCCCGGCAGCAGCAGGCGCAGCCAGACCCCCGCCAGCCAGCCAGCCCGCCCGCCCGCCCGGCTTCCTCTCCTTTTTTTGCCCGTGGCAGAAGGCTTCGCTCTCCCCCTTCTGCGACCTCCTCGCCAAGCCGAGCGAGCGCGGGCTCCCTAACCCATGGATTTTAGTAGGGGCAGAGAGCTGCTAGTGTGAGCGCGCCCCCCGCCCATGTTGCGCCCGGTGCGGCCGGCACCCCTGGCACCCCCCACGCTACGCCACTGAGCGGTCCCTATTTATCTACTTGCACTTAGGGGTGCTTTCAAACTGCTAGGTGGGCAGGAGCTGGGACCGAACGGCGGGAGCTCACCCCGCTGCGGGGATTTGAACCACCGACCATACGATCGGCAAGTCCTAGGCACTGAGGTTTTACCCACAGTGCCACCCGCGTCCCATTTCCAACACTATAGCTGCTGTTTAGTTCTGATGTTTTCTGCCTTCTACACCACTACTCCCAAGTTGCTGTTTTCGGGAGGTTGGTTGCACTTTTTCCTGTCCACACCCATGTTGGGATGTGTTTGGACTGAGAAATGTTCTTGCAGCCAATAAATGCTGGAGTTATGAGCATGCCTACAAGGTTTGAGCTCCAAGTTATGAGCATGCATACGATGCATTCTTTTGCATTCTTGTTTATTTATTTAACACCTGGTGTTCTGAAATTCTGTTCAGGAGAGGAATTAGGAGATTAGATGGCAGGAACTTCTTGCGTTTGCTGTTTTGGTCCAAGCTATGGATAACCAATGGAAAAAAGCCAGTAAGGGGAGGGGGAGGCGCAAAATGGAAGTTGCTCAAATCGTACCCCCCGAACATCACACAAATTTGTGGGAACTCACACTAAACACCTTCTACACACATACAACACACATATACCCAGCAGTCTACTCATTTTTAATAATAATAATAATTTATTATTTATACCCCACCCATCTGGCTGGGTTTTTCCAGCCATTCTGGGCGGCTCCTAACAGAATTAAAAGCACAATAAACCATCAAACATTAAAAACTTCCCTAAACAAGGCTGCCTTCAGATGTCTTCTAAAAGTCAGATAGTTGTTTATTTCCTTGACATCTGATGGGAGGGCGTTCCACAGGGCTTTAAAACAGCATTTCCTGTTCCGGTTCCCTTCTGGTTGACTTGCTTCTTTATAGCTGGTTTGCCCATAGCAAGTAGAAAAGCAAAGCAGCTCTCACCCAGAGACCAGAGTGCAGTGCCTTGAATGCCCACAGACTGAGGAGGATGACAGACTCTTCACAACCCTTATCACCAGCAGTTTCTTTCGTCGGGCCACTAGTTTCAGCAAACTGTGTTCAGTTTGTATTTGGAAAACTTTATGTGATTATCGAGATGAACAGGGAAAGGGTTCCATAGTGAAGCTTCCAAATGGAAATCATTCTTTAAAAAATATTCCAGTCACTTTTAGAGCCCATATTTTAACCCTATTGCAAATGAGCAACTAATGTACAGCACTCGAACGAGCAGCATAGAGCTACTTTTCCATACTATTCTCTGACTCCATCACGGACATATGTTATGTATTTAATATGACAAAACAATCAAGCAGCTGAGTAAACAGGGCAAGAACAATGTTAGTGGCCATGAAAATCTGAACTACTTTTATAAGTTAGTTTAGTACAGATTCAGCCTCCCCCCCCCCCCAGATAGGTGCTTTTGATACAGTATCCAATGTGACGAGGATGTGAAGTTGGTTTCTCTTGAAAAAAAAAAGACATGGAGTAAGTCTGTGCTGTGACCTCATCAGCTGTAACCAAGCTTCAGGACCCCCATACATCCTTTCCATTATGGATTTGTACTCATGATGCTTTTGAGGTGATCACGTGTGACCCTGGTTTCAATACTTTATGCACGTACAAAAGTTTTGGAGTAGTCACACCACTTAGTTTCCAGTCAGCTCATATCCTGCAGTGTCCTGCTGAAAGCCCATAACATTTTTAACTCTTTTTAAAATTATCATTGTGAGGCAAAGGAATCATCTTATAAAGCAGGATTCCGTTATTTCTCTCTCTCAGAAAGATGGAGCAGTGTTGTCAGAGGCTGCACCTAGAGACCACTTTGTCAAAGTCTCCACAAAGTGCCTCCAGTACTAATTTTCCAAAAGTATAACAGGAATAGGTAGGACTGCATCATAAAAAGGTAAAAGGTAAAGGACCCCTGGATGGTTAAGTCCAGTCAAAGTCGACTATGGGGATGCGGCGCTCATCTAGCTTTCAGGCTGAGGGAGCCGGCGTTTGTCCACAGACAGCCATGTGGCCAGCATGTCTAAACCGCTTCTGCCGCAACAGAACACTGTGACGGAAGCCAGAGTGCACAGAAATGCCATTTACCTTCCCGCCACAGCTGTACCTAGTTATCTACTTGCACTGGTGTGTTTTCGAACTGCTAGGTTGGCAGGAGCTGGGACAGAGCAACAGGAGCTCACCCTGCCACGTGGATTTGAACCACCAACCTTCTGATCGGCAAGCCCAAGAGGCTCAGTGGTTTAGACCACAGTGCATAATATCCTCATCATAGAAGCTACCAAAATTTGGAGCCTTTATTTCCTAGTATGACTGGTCAGTTGCTATAACTCAGAGAAGGTTCATGGGGTGGTGACCTTCCTTCTGCCAGGCTTGCATGCTTTTGTCTTAATACTCATGTTTGCCACCTGGTGCTTCATGGTTCATGGACGTCTCTAGGCTCATTTATCTTTCCTCTTTTGCCAGTTCAGGAGGAGAAGAACCCCTGGAAGATTCCACCAACACAACTTATAATCATGTGAATTCTTCTCAGTAACTGAGTTGCCCTGGGTTGCCCTGATGGATTAACATGGGACAGTGGGAGTGTGACCTTGCTCCTGCTTCTTGATCTCTCTGCAGAGATGTGCACTGTTTTGCTGATTTGCTACCAAGCCAAGTTCAATGTATATACAGTGGTACCCCGCAAGACGAACGCCTCGCAAGACGGAAAACCCGCTAGACGAAAGGGTTTTCCGTTTTGGAGGCGCTTCGCAAAACGAATTTCCCTATGGGCTTGCTTCGCAAGACGAAAGCCCATAGGGAAATCTCCGGGGACCTCTTTTAAATGCTAGCGGTGGGGAGCAAAGCCTTTCCCCCCCCCTCCGGCCTTCAGAAGAGGTCCAGGAAGGCTGGCGGGGGCTGAAAGGCTTTGCTCCCCAGCGCCAGCATTTTAAAAGCAGTCCGGGATAGCAGGGAAGCGCTTCCTGCTATCCCGGACGGCTTTTGAAGGCAGGAGAGTCTCCACCAGCAGCGGCAGCGCTGCCGCTGCTGGCGGAGAGGTCCGCGAAGCCTGGGCGCACTGCGCGCAGGCTTCTGCATGCCGGCAAGTCTCCGCCAGCAGCGGCAGCGCTGCCGCTGCTGGCGGAGAGGTCCGCGAAGCCTGGGCGCACTGCGCGCAGGCTTCTGCATGCCGGCAAGTCTCCGCCAGCAGCGGCAGCGCTGCCGCTGCTGGCGGAGAGGTCCGCGAAGCCTGGGTGCGCTGCGCGCAGGCTTCTGCATGCCGGCAAGTCTCCGCCAGCAGCGGCAGCGCTGCCGCTGCTGGCGGAAAGGTCCGGGAAGCCTGGGCCGGACAGCTTTTGAAGGCAGGCGGGGGGAGCAAAGACTTTCGCCCCCGCCAGCCTTCAGAAGAGGTCCAGGACATTGATTTTCAATGCATTCCTATGGGAAACCGTGCATCGCAAGACGGAAAAACCTCAAGACGAAGAGAATTGCGGAACAAATTAATTTCGTCTTGCGAGGCACCACTGTAGCTGTTAACGACTTAGGAGCAGTTTACTGGCAGGATTGCCTTACCTCATATGTACCCACTTGACTACTTAGATCTGTGGATCACAGGTGCCACATAATGCAGTTCCAAGAAATCACTATTTTAGTGTGACAGAGCTTTGGAACCTCCTGCCAATAGGCATCAAGTAGGCATCTTTGCTGTAGATATTGACGTATCTATGTTACTGTTAATTTTGGTTATTTTTAAATGTTTTTTATTAATTTTAACTCTTTCTATGGATAATTATAATATTTATAGTAAAGTGATTTAATTAGAATGAAGCAGTATATAAATTTTGTTAAATAAAATAAACTAGCTTTATTAATCTAGCAATACGTAATATGTGCTCATTGTGGGTTTTTTATTTATTATAAAGAAATAAGCTTTTTTTGTCACCCCATCATCACTATTGACAAGAGTTCAAATCCCTATAGCTGTAAGTACTTGTTCCCATAGTAGTTGAAGGTATAAACTTCAAGGGAATGCAAATCTAGTCAGATTGGCCCTTGCGGTTCATTGCTATTTGCTTCTCTAGGCCCCACTCAGTCCTCAGAGCCCTCTTTAATCACAGATGAGAACTGGAGGGTGAAATACTGGCCTTCAAGAATGGCAGACAGGAAGTCTCTTGATTGGCCAAGCCTGCTACCGGTACTATGAACCTGATATTCTGGCCTTGCCTGGTCAACAGGACACAGATCTCCTTGCTGAGCTTCAGCTGCCCCAGCCCACCAAGCTTAGAGACAGATGCTGTCTTGGAAGAACACACTTGGTAGATCAATAATTGGGTCATGCTACCTCTGGGCCTGCCATGGCGTAATAGGTAAACAAATATCCTATGGCTCTGAGACAGGACAAAGGATGAAAGGGGTCACTTTCCAAGGGCATCATTTGCTTCATTATCTCTACACCAAGCCAACTCTACCAAATACAGGAAGGGGGAGCTTGTGATGGTCCATATGAAGGTGGACTTCAACACTCATCCTTTCAATTTAATTGACAGGGACAATGGGAGTCATAATCTTATAACATTGGAGCGTGACTCTTTTCTCCTCCCTAACCTAAGATAATGGTCCTATGGTTTCAATTCTGTGAGTGCACTTTCATTAACTCCAAGGTACACCAAATGGGCTTTTAAAATGGTGTTAGTTTCAACTCCCAGAACCAACCCAGTTTTAACTATAAAGTGTAGTATCCATGTGTACTCTGTAAATCCAAATCCTGCTCAGGATTTACACTATCAATCTGGAAAGCAGAATCTGGTCCCAGGGATATCATTTTACCCTGGGGACAGAAAGAAGGTACAAAGGAAGGATTTATCAAAACAATAAACCCTAGTCAGGAATAGCCCTAATCAGAATGTCAAAAATTAGAAGGGACATATCCCCAAGGACCCTGCTAAATACTCGCCCTATGAAACAAATACTTATCAAATCTTGCTGTTTTCCTGGGAGTCACACTGTGTAATTCTATGAACAGAAGCCTCCTGCTAAGAAAAAAAATAAGAGGGAAAGATGAATCATGCCACATATCCTTTTAAATTGTCATTCAGAAACATATTTGCAAATTGCGATGCATATGAACATAACGATTACAAGATCATCCTGGAGCTTTTTCTCCTTGTCTCCTATTGACAGGCACAGCATTGTCCCGGGTTATCTACAGGGTAAAATATTCTCAGGGACAAGAGAATAGCTTAATTTTACTTGTTTGAGAGCAAACAGACTGTCTCTTCCTCCCTCCTGACTGTTTTGAAATCTCCTGTGATTTTTAAAGAGAAGCACTTCTTTTTAAGCATGATAAAGAGTCTGTATTATTTACTGTGGAACTTTCCACCATTGAAATAATGATTGCTAATATAATTGAGCAAGAACATTCTGTTTCCTGGTAGACTGAGGTTCTGTGCAACCTTGCACATTTAAACAAAATGATTACCAACAATCACCTACTTGAAATTCCTCCAAGGGCTTTTGCGTACAGCGTATGAGCACACAGGAACAAAGGCAAAATACACATTTTGTTCTATTTTAGTAGTTCTACTTAAGTTTTCATCCAGGAAGCAGCAGAATTGGGAACAATCATTTTGTTCTATTTTTCTGAGTTTGATTAAATAAGTTAATTGCCCTCAGATGGGGATCTTGGGATTGAGTAGCACAAATGTGGCCACACAGGACACAAATTGCATGCAGGAATAACTCAATAAAATAAAATAAAATCTGTTGCATGAGATTCAGAGAAAATGGAATGAGAATTGGGCACAAGGCAAAATGATGGTAGCCCTGAACTTCAAAAGTGGTATCATTTTACTCAGAGTAATAAGAAACTGTTGATTTAGGGTTCTTTTACAGAATATTGTTGGTTTGTTTATTAATGAGCTTATTAATAAATGACTCAAAGCGACTTACAAAACGATAGTAAAATATACTATTTTAAAATATTTAAAATCAATACACAACCCAAGGCAATCAAATCTTAAAACAATTCCACCAACTATCTCCCTAACCACCACAGAATACCCCCCCCCAATTTCTGCAACTGCTGCAAAGAATATTGATACCTAAATGCCAACCAGAAGAGAAATGTCTTGGCCTGGCACCAAAAGATGTCCACATCAGTGCCAGGCCAAGAGATAATTCTATGAAGGGGAGTCCATTTTGAAACGGTCAGTTCTCTTGTTGCTGCCCTCCAGATTTCTGCTCATAAGGGCACAAAGAGAAGGGTCACTGATGTTGACATCAGGGTCCAGTCAGGCTCAAATGGGAAAAGACATTCTGTAAGGTATTGGGTTTTTGAGCTGCAATTGATTCTGCAGATGAACAGTTCTAAGAATTCCAATTTACATGCCCATGTGGATTTTTAATGGGTATACAAATGACACTGCAGGATAGAAATAAAGGCACAAAACAACCCAGTTAAAAGAACATTAAATTATAATCCTATGACATTATCCAAGAGCAGCTGCTGAAATATCTGTTCAGGGTGAAAACTGCAACTCGTTTAAAAACATCCAAAGCCCCGGCAGGAAAACCCACCAAAGTGAGTGGAATTCAATGCCATGTTCTTTCAATAATTTCTCCTGCCTGCTGCTCTGAGGTTTCCCCTCACCTCCATGAAGCAATTTTGGGGTGCGTGGAGAGTACACGGGTGAAGAAGAGGAGGCAAAGCCCCATCATGCAAATGGAAGTCCTTGTGCAAGGCTTCCACAGATGATGTTCGCAGGATGTTCCATTGGGAAGAACTTTCAAGCCTGGCATCAGGGCCAGCCCTCCTTAGGCTGCTACCAGTGCTGTTGTCTATCCTGCTCTATCCAAAATGTTTTTTTTAAAATGACACTGGTCCAACCATAATGCCCTTGATGTAGCACCACTCTGGGTAATTGTGGGAAGTTAACGTAGCGGCTCTCAGTTCCCCGCTGGGGACTGCCTTGTGCTGATCAGAGTGCTTCTGATGCTAAGCAAGTCCACTGATTCTGGAAGGTCCACATAGAGAGCTCCTTCAAAACTGGAGCTCACCTGCCTACACAAGTACTCCTCAATGATATTACTGTATTCAATGTCCAGGGTGACTGTATGCAGAGTATAATATTTCACATGAACCATATATATATGGGTTTGAGAGTCTCTCTCTCTCTCTCTCTCTCTCTCTCTCTCTCTCTCTCTCTCTCTCTCTCGTATCTCATATATGGTTCATACAATATATTTTAATCTGCATATATATGTGTGTCTCTGTGAGCATAGTAATCTATCTTTGTATCTGTATCTATATCTCAAATATATATGAGAATCATGTGTTATTGTAGAAGATTTAGATGAAACACGGATTCCTTCAATTAGATTCAGTATGGGCTCACCATTACGTATAATCTATAATGGCACCACAGTCTGTAAAACCATGTCCTAACCAAAGTTAGTCTCTGTGTTTTGAAATGTGTATATTAGGGCATGCTGTCATTTAATAAGCAAGGCACTTAAAGTGTTATTGTACAGTGGGCTTGATCCCTGGTGAGACTGAGCATTCATGGGTAGACTTGAGTGACACCAGTGTGCTTCGTCCTCAATTCCTGAGGTGCAAAATGGGGGTAATAATGACCCACCTTACAAGGATGACCCTGATAAGGGGAGTATAGTACTCTGAATGCTCACTGCACTATATAAATGAATAATAATGATAAGGCCTAGCATTTAAGCAGCTCCAGTTAATTTCAAATGAGCTACTCTAATGCCTCTGATTTAATTACATGGTTAAGTGGTTTGTTGGAATATGCTACAATGCTCCGCACTTTGCAGCCCGGTTCAAAAAAAGAGAGTCATGAATGCTTTTAATTTTAACTCCTTTTGGATCTAGGTTTTAAAAAGCCATTACATAAATGATGAAGTTCATCCCAAGTCACCAAGAACTTAAACATATCTTTAAGGTACAACAGGATTTAATAAAAATCCTTTCACATGCCACTTTCTGATTTGAGATTTTGACGGCATTTTCTTCTTCTTCCTCTGAGTTTCTTTCTTTCTTTTTTTAATGGTGTGATATTTTTCTCCCTAAGGCCTGACAGACGTAACCTTAATTTCATTGCATCCTTATACCTACATGTGGTGCATGCTATTTAGCTCTTTGGTTCTTCCATAAGTAGCTAATATTCATTCTCTCACAGGTACAGGAGGCTAATAGTTCAATCACTAGGGGGAAAAAAGATGAAAGGGCAGGAAATGGCTGTCATGGCCCCAAAGGAAATATTTGGAAGAAAAGGAGCACAACAGCAAATAAAGTGCTAATTAATGTCCAATTTCAGCACTGATATACGGACCACAGCAGTAGGCAAAAGCAAGCCTTCTGTTCCAGTAACTGCTCAAGTGCTTTTATTCTCAGTTCTATGCAAGAATGCTTCTGTGCTTTCTAAATCTTCAAACTCGCTCTTGAATCTGAGCTCTTTGTTCTGTATTCTTTTCATTCCTCAGCAATTTTAATCCTCCCCCTAAAAAAAACTAAAAAAAACTTCATTATTAATTTCCATTGGACCGATTTGTGTAAAAAAATAATAATTTCAATTTGCTTCTTAAATCCTGATTTTAACCCCCCCCCCCCGCACCACCGAAATTCTATGTTGGGTGGTTCAGGGAAACAGTAAAATGTGACAAGAAATGAAATGGTGGAAACATAGCCCCTGTTCAAATCATGGTAAAATTCTAAGAGGGTGTTACAACAGTGCGCATTTCAACTTATAGTCCAAATCAGAAACAGAGAGAGAGAGAGAGAGAGAGAGAGAGAGAGAGAGAGAGGGAGAGAGAGAGAAACACACCGCTGCAGCATTAGAAGTTCTAATTCACTGGCTTTGTCCTGGAAAGGGCATTGAGAGTAAATCTTCTATTGAAGAACACAATAGCGAGAGCAACCCTGTTTTTATGTACCATAGTAATTGGTACATGTAACTGACTAAATGTGTTGTTCAGAGAAGAAAATGAAAGTTGAAATTCACAAAGGAATGTCATGATGATCAATTATTTCTGGTGTTTAGTATCTGGGAATCACATCTTAAGGTAAAATGTTATTTGCTGATGACTGAATGCCAGAAATAATAATCTGACATTAAGCTTTTGTGATTCTGGCCAAATGAAAGCCTAAAAAGGTGCAGTCAAGGGTGTGCTTGATACACGAACGTGTAGCTCTTAGAATATAAATGACTGAAATATTACTCATTATTACCCAGCAATCATAAGGAGTACATAATAGTTATTAAACTCACAAAAGCCAATGTACTGAAGTCATACTAAATATATGGCTGCAACCAACACTAGACAGGGAATTTCTATCAAATCTGAAACTTTTTCCTTGCCCCCCACCCAATTTAATGTTCCAGTGGTGCACACATCTGGTACAGGATTGCTGGCCGTATGGCAGATGTTACATGTACTTGCTCAAGACACTGACAGTCTGACTGTTGGAGGGGAGCAGGGAAAGGGTGGTGGAACTAAATGGGTCCATTTCCAAAGATTTGTCTTCCTTGGTTATCATTGCTATGATAGACAGGAGGCACCTTTAGAAATAAATTTATTCTGCTTTTATTTAGGATGGCTTATGTTCACGCCTGGTAGAAATGAAAGTGGTGGTCCTCAAACGCTACTCTGAGTATGCCAAATGAACTAGGATCATTGCTTCACATCTCTTACCAAACAGTGTCTTTGGTTACACAACAGCTATGTGACATAACAGGTGATTGATGTTAGAGATGGAAGGATATGTCAATTTTGGTTCTCTCATTTCCCCACCCTTAAGTTCAGCTTTGCAAATTCTTTTTAAAACCCTCATAACACTCCACCAGCATTTTAGTGTGAATTTCTCCTAATGAATATATTTTTGTATGTGCTTTGGACACGTGAACAAATTTCTGCAAGCAATTTCCCAAAATATAATGCATTTCTGCATGTTATTTCACTGCATGTTCATGAATCCAGGTATAATGCTCACACCCTCAAAGAAATGTAAATATCACAACTCTCTAAGTTATTTGATTTAAAATGCCTTTCCCCCCCCCCCCCCCAAGAAAGGAAGGAAAAGAAAGGAAAGATATGCGACAAGGAGCTCTGAATAATGTTATTAGTACTAAAAAACAACAACCCCTACACCCCCCAGAGTAGGGACCGTAACAATGTGTCAGGCCTCAGAGAAGGCCTCCCCCCAGAAGTGGTTTTAGGGTAGCATGACCGGTGGCAGCTGCACGGGGCACCACAACAATGCTGTAGAACAAAGGGTGAGAGGTGGCGGGAAGTGCCAAATATTAACACAACATAGGGGGACCGTTGAAGTCCACCACTGCTTCTTCCCTTCCTCTCTTCTCACCACTGCCCCCAGAGCTACACCAAAGCTAAATGCAGAGAATTAGGGTCTTAGGGGTGCAGGTAGATCAGCGGATGAGCAAATGAGCAAATGATGGTGCATTGGATGCTAATAGGGAATTTGGCAGTTGAATCATACTCTGTTGTTCTCCCACTGATATCATTGAAGCAGTGTTTATGTATAGGCTAAGTAGGCTGAAGCCTAGGGCCTCTAAATCTAGGGGGCCTCGCCAGCCAGCCCACTCCCCAGTGCCGTAGTCTCCCCTCTCCCAAAATTGCAAAACCAAGACTTCATGCAAGGGCAGGGCAACTCAGGCCCAGCAACTATGAGACTCAGGGCTAGCCAGTGGGGCCCAGTTTGAAGCAGTGGGGTGCAGCTTGATTTTTTTTTTTTGTAGGGCCCCAGTTCACAGCCAAAGTCTGCAAAATCTTATAAATAAAATCCATCTAGATTGCCCTGGTGCAGGGGCCCCCTTAGGAGCGGCACACGGGGCCCAATTTGGCCAAATTGCTCCAATTGCATTAAGGTCAGCCCTGGTGAGATTGCACAGGGGTTGGACTGACAAGCCCTGCACCTCCTAGGTCCCTGGTGTCACTATTCAGAGTACAGACTCAAGGACTTATTATGGAAATAAAGGGGGGCACTTATTGGAAATCAGTTTTGTCACCTCCCCCCCCCCGCAAACCCCGAAACAATGAGCCCAGCCACCTTTTATTCACAGTCACATAAGCACTACACCGCAAGTAGATAAATAGGTACCGCTCTGGTGGGAAGGTAAACGGCATTTCCGTGTGCTGCTCTGGTTCGCCAGAAGCGGCTTAGTCATGCTGGCCACATGACCCAGAAGCTGTACGCTGGCTTCCTCGGCCAATAAAGCGAGATGAGCGCCGCAACCCCAGAGTTAGCCATGACTGGACCTAATGGTCAGGGGTCCCTTTACTTTACCTTTTAGAATCTGACAGCTAACAAATTGGGTACTACCAAACAGCGACCCCTATTGCTGAAAGCAGGTAACCAGAAGGGAACGCTTCAGCTCAGCCTTTGCACTGTTGACTGAACACCCCGTGCTGTGCAGATAATAGAGAAAGCTCATAAATTGTATCCCTTCTGGCGTCCAACTCTATTATGCTGGTGTAAACCCTGGTGCACCAGAAGCCCAAAATAGTAGCAAATAAAATCCGCTCATACGTCAGTGACTGATAAGACTTGTCAACCATTTCTTCCAAAGTCTTCCTAAATTATAAAACTCCAAAATACAGGCCAAAACAAAGACCATAAGAAGAGAGAGCAGGGACACAGCTCACCTTTGTCACAGTCAGGACACCTATGTCCTGGCTGGGCCTGCGCCCAATCTTGTTTTTGTATAATCTTGTTCTCAGTAACCAAAATTATATTATCAACATATACAAGCAGAAAAGTTGTTTTCCTTCATTTGCAAGGAATCGTACAAAACAAAGTGGAACTAATAAAGAAAAGTTCCAGGGTGGCAACAGAAAGCAAACCAAAAATGCTTTTGTAAAACTATCCAGCAATATCAAGTTATAGGAAAACTGTAATCCTTCTGGTTGGTTAATTGGTTCGGCAACTTCCATGCAGATGATGTGCGATGCTAATTATTTCCCCAAAGAGTGAAATGATAACTAATCAGAGGCAGCTACAGTTGCAAATGTCAACAAAATATCCATGAAAGGAAGAGGAGCAGGTTTGCTCAAGTGTGTTTCAGGTAGAAATACTGTTTGTAATGAAGTGAGAGCAGTCGTTTACTTGCTCGAATTAACAAATAAGAAAGTTTTGAGAATTTAAATTCTAGATTAAATTTGATTACTTAATTGAGAAGGGGATTGTAGCCTAGGGCCTCTCTTCATCTAAATCTGGCCCTGCATTGAGGGCGCAACAGAATCTGAAAGAGGCCTGGAACTAGGTTCAGAAGAACTGAGCTAAATGTTGAGTTTGAGGGGAAAGCATTTGTTGTTGTTGTATTTCTTACAGCCCAGTTCTATATGTGACCAGAGCGAGCTTGTTCGTCACTAGTGCCAACCTCTTGGTTCTGGAATATTTTGGGAGTGTAATTTGTCAGAAACTTCAAGAGCACATAAAATACTGATTTTGGAAACAAATCAAACACTGGCCAATGGATATGCAAATACAATGTAGTGGCTGCTGTTTCCTTGTACTCTTACCATCTGCTGTATACACCTGTTGTTTTCTATAGAGTGCAGCAGGGACATGGAGAAAACAGGTGGAGAGGGGGCTTGTATTTGGTTGTATTTATGCCTATATAGGTGTAATCAAAGAGAGGCTTAGAGGTGAGAAAGTAGCAGCACACGAATAAAGTAGTCTGGTTAGATAAAAGAATATACATGAAAACGTCTGTATATAGTTGTAATACCATTCAGTAACCTTTCCTCTTCCATGCTCTGTGGGAAATTCAACAATATTCTTTTATTATTTTTGGGTGCTTCTGGGTGGGAGCTTAATTTGTAAACAAGGCATTGAGATATTATGTATAGTTTCTTAGCAACAGAACTTCTTGGATTTCTCCCTGAAAGAGTAAATCGGGATTAAATGGGAAAGCAATATGGCCTGCCATTTTTCTCCATCATGTGAACCTGACCAGTAAGGATGTCTAAGCTGGATGCTGCAAGCTTAGACTGCATGCCTTTAGCAAGCCATCTTTGTGCTTCTATACAAATAATTTTGAAACATTTACTAATTTTGAAAGTAAGTTAAACTGCCTGCCATTTCTTGCTGCTGTATGGAAAAGCTCATTAGTCTGACCTTTGAGGAATTTGTAAGGAAATCAAATTTATCTTACCAAACGTGTAGTCTCTTTTTATGTTAAGGGGAATAGGAAACTTTGGAAATGACTTAGACCTTGAAAATGCCCCCCTCTAACATCCTATAGTTCCACACTTTACTTTGCTGCATGTTTAATGATTTTAGATCTTTGTTGGGGCTTTCTCACCAAAGAGTGCTTGCCTCAAACCTGGATCTAGGGATCCAGAGAATTCTCCTTTCTATTTAACCAGATTGCAAAAATACCCACAAAAACAAACAAACCACCAACAGTATGGTCACTGCAAAAATAAGAATGTATGCATGAGGAACACCAATCCCACAATAAACATCTGGAAACAATGTCAATCTCTCTCTCTCTCTCTCTCTCTCTCTCTCTCTCTCTCTCTCTCTCTCTCTCTCTCTCTCTCACACACACACACACACACACACAGTGCTACCTCTGGTTGCAAACTTAATTCTTTCCGGAGGTCTGTTCTTAACCTGAAACCATTCTTAGCCTGAGGTACCACTTTAGCTAATGGGGGTCTCCTGCTGCCGCCGGTGCGCGATTTCTGTTCTCATCCTGAGGTAAAGTTTTTAACCTGAGGTACTACTTCTGGGTTAGCGGAGTCTCTAACCCGAAGTGTTTGTAACCCAAGGTGTTTGTAACCCAAGGTACCATTGTAGATGATCCTCTGAATGCTGTTAAAAAGCAGATTAAAGTTTTTCACCTTTGCAAGAACAATTGCAATTCTGGAGAGAGGGATCTTTTGAAATTCTCCCCCTCTGAATCTTTCCTTTAAGACTAGGAGTGGCGTTTCAGGGGAAGACTCTAAAAGGTCAATAAAATTCATTTCCTGGTGTCAAACGTATTGATGGAACTGAAGCGAAAAGCATGCAAGAGATGAAGTTTCTATCCCATTCTACTGGATGTGCATCTTACTGTTATGACGACTGCTTTTCTGACAGGAATTCCCATAAGCAGGATAAACAGGGGGCATTCAGAACTTAGAGTGAGTGATAAAAGATCCCGCTTCACTGTATGTTCTTCTATCGTGCAATGCACTGGCAAGCTCTAGAGATAAACATATCACTATCGCTGGAGAGTCACAGTGGGGAAAAATACATTTTCTTTTAAAGTAGATTAAATGCAATACCTATGCTTGGAAAAGACTAATCTTGAGCAAAAACACCATGCTTTTGTATGATAAAGATTTGCTGAGTAGGGAATAAATGACACAAGCCACTGGGATTTCTGCCTGCGAGATTTGCTTTACATGCTGCTTTTGTATGTACAAGAAGATGCTTTTGTTTGTTTGTTTTTACATATAGGAGAATAATGAAACTTTATATCTGTGCCACACACACTCAGCAATTTATGCTACGTTGCATGAGTCAGCTGATTTATGTGCTTCAGCTTTTATCCCACCTACAACCACCACTACTAGCAACACAATCCTCTGGAATGAAGCTGTATCCTCTGCAACAATGCTCTTCTAGTATAAATTCAAAATAAAAAAATTCCTTCCAGTAGCACCTTAAAGACCAACTAAGTTAGTCCTTGGTATGAGCTTTTGTGTGCATGCACACTTCTTCAGATACCATATCAGATACCATATCAGATACCGTATCTGAAGAAGTGTGCATGCACACGAAAGCTCATACCAAGAACTAACTTAGTTGGTCTTTAAGGTGCTACTGGAAGGAATTTTTTTATTTTGACTATGGCAGACCAACACGGCTACCTATCTGTAACTAGTATAAATTCAGACAGTGGTTTATTATAAGCAACGAAATGAACTGCATCATGCCAGAGGTGCCTGTATGACAATGGATAAGTGGGTCCAGTGCTTTTTTATATATAAAAAAAACGTTTAGGGGTACTCTCATTTTGACTCAAGAAAACCACCATTTTATAGTTCAAATTAGGAAAAATAAATACAGTAAATGGACAAAAGTAGAAAGATTCACAAAATGTTTAGGGTTATGCGTACCCCTGTGTCCCCCCCCCCCAGAAAAACAGCATTGAATGGGTCCTAGGATGGAAAAGGATGTTCTACACTTTCGGATATGCTTCATAATTTTTTCATATTGGCTTATTGTGAATTTAGGATTCAGTTCCTATATTTGCCCCCCCCCATGCCTGAGAGAATGCCACCAGGTGCATGAATATGTACCAAACTTTGATGACTGACAGCTGAATTTGTGAACTGACTCTACTAAAAAGCATTACATTTGAGAGGATTTAAGACCACATGAAAGTTCCATTTGTGAAGGCCCATTCACACATTTGAGTCCACACTGTATGTTGCACCCAGCTATCCAGTGATTTTAACATGCATGTATGAACTGGCCCTGTTAAATTTCAGGAACTTGGTGAAATTGATATCTAAATGCAATTCAAAAGCCCATTGCTCAATGTAGAATGATTTGGGTGGTGCACAGCAGACAAGGACATTGAAGGGGGATGTTGCACATGCCCCGGTACTCCCTACCCCCTGATCGTGCTTGAATGCCGGAATTAGGCTACATTATCAACTTTGCATCTCTGCATCCGAGGTTTGATTGCAGTTGCAACACATGCTTGCAGGTATAGCTTATAAGTTAATGTCAAGAAGACATGTCCACCATATCAGGCATTTCCTAGCTCCATATTTATGAAGAAAGTTTGATCCTGATTGATCTGGGTGAGATTAATCACCCCTGTGATCTGTTTCCATCTCCAGGAAAATAAACTCCTCCATTAACTTTGATTTCTTTTTTTCATACTGCTTTTACAAGAAGCATTATCATGTCCTGGCTACTTTAAAGACTCAGTGATTTTGTGTTATCTTCCATATTGCCCATGAAACACCCTCTGCCCATTCTCACACTCACTGTTTTGATGGGTAAAATGAACCTTAGGGTGTCCAAGAGGTCTTGCCTAGGAACAGGAAGCTGTTTATGTTGAGTCAGACAAGTGACCCATGCCCCTATTTTGTCCACAACAGGGTTTCAGACGGGGCTGTTTCTCAGTTCTACCGGGAATTGAACCTATGACCTTCTGAATGCAAAGCATGCACTTTACCACTAAGCTACACTCTCTTCCTTGAAACTCGATTGGACTTTTGCATTGGAAAATCAAAGCTGGTTAATACATTTTAAGGATTGGGACAAGAGTGTCAGATGCCAGTCATGTTTGGGAGAGGTGGCAAGGTGGCAAACCAAATTTCTGAATCATTTATTCTTCTCTGCCACGGAATAACAATCACTGGGGTGGCATTACATTGCTTCTTGGGATGTGACTTTAGCTTGTTTACATAACTTGCCAATGCTGAAGAAAACATGGAAGAACAATATTACAGCATTTATTCAAAGACAATATATAATCATTGTTGGGTTGGGGAAGTCATGCTATGTTTACCTTCATGGATTTAGTCAGCTGGGAGATTCATAAGAGTCTAGTTTGAACAAGCAAACATTTGTCTTCGTTTTTTTTACCATTGAAGTTATTTCACATTGCATGGCTGGAGACATAAATCTTCTTCTTCCAAACAGCTTTGGATACATGGCACCAGCTATGCTTCACAAGACATCATCAGCAGGCCTGTGACCTTGAACGCCCAAGAAAACAACCATAATACAACTTCAAACAAGAAATGGCAGCCGTCTCATCGCACGTCAGTGACAAACAATACAAAGCTGGAATTCCTTCTGTGAACTGGCCTCAGAATAAACATCAGCTGTAAAAATGGCAGTCTAGCTAGCGTTTGGCTCATTGATGGAATTCCAGCAGCCAATCATTGCTGTGCAAACTCAGAAATGAAATCTGCAAGTGATGGCTGAGGATATTTTAGCAGAGAGTGTTTTGGGGAAGAGAGGGAATCTTCACTGCCACACTGGTTCTCCAAGGCTCTATTGGGGTTGTGTTGACAGACATTTCCTCCATTTCCTCCATATTACTCTGTTTGGTACTGAGTTTGGTACTGTATGTAAGACAGGCCTCACATACAGACAAAGTGAGGATTATGTGGACATTGGCTGTAATGATTGGGAGTTGGAAAACTATGTGAAACCACCTTGGGCTCCCTGGAGGAAATGGTGATCTATAAATGTAATAATAAATGATATCCAAGGGATATCCACAGCGGTTTTCTGTGTATGTATAGATTTCCACCATTGTAACTTATTTATTTACTTACACCATTTTTATCCTGCTTTTCTTTCAATGAGTTCAAGACAGGCTACATGGTTCTGTTCACTTCCACCCACCATTTTACCCTCACAAAAACTATATGTTAGGATAGGCTGAGAGGTTACCACAGGAGCTTTGTGGCCAAATGAGGATTTGAAACGGTGTCTCTCTAGACTTAGTCCAATAATTTAAGCATTACAACACATTAGCTCTTGTACTGCATGATGCCTTGGTGTGAGTGGCCTGGTCACATATGTGTGAACCAAAATGCAGCTGTTATTTGAAATTCTCACGTCTCTGAATTTTGTAGTGTGGCCATCTGACTAAAAATGTGTAGAAAAATGCATATATTAGGGAAATGCATGCATCTAAATGCACATATCAATGAAAATAACGCACAAAATGCATTTTATGAGGGGAATTCCGTTGCAAAAAAATGTGTGTATTATGGAAAAGTACATACTAAAATGTGTATATGAGGAGAAATGCACACTATAGTGCTGTCAAATAAATCACATGTGGAAAGCTAAGCTTAAGATTGGAAAAAAAATAAGAAACTGAGAGAAACCAAAATTGACAGATTATTCAATTTCTACTTCTGTGTCGGAAGAGAATAAAACTAGACAGACTTTCTTTAAGGCAATAACAATGAAACAATAGTATCAAATTATTATTTTATTTTTCGGACCGTATTTGGAACTGTTGGAAAAGGAAGATGGTTCGGGGCATCTTAGTAGATTCTCACTGAGAGTCAAACAAGGGTTGCATCCTAGCAGAGGGTCTCCTTTTGTTTGAATGGCTTCCATAGCCCATTAAGTGTGAAAAGGGCTTTACGATCCATCATTTAGTCAATCAAGCTCTTTCTGACCTTCCTGTAACTAAACTTTAGACAGACATCCCTTAGTAACCAGATCTTCTTGCTTCTTGTGGTCACTCATCTGCCAAAATGCATTTCATTTAGGAACTAAGTGGGTTTCTTTTATGCTGACAGTGATTTTTATGCACAAATGCATGCAAATTTCTCACATCTTCCTTTCTACAAAACCATGCACCTCCTCTCTGGTTTCAGCGGAAAACTCAGGCGTATACAGGATATAGTAGAGAGACTGAGTTAATGAGAGAGAGGTATTCCTGGTAATTTAAAGACAGCACTTTGCCTTTCACTTCCTTCTCAAAACAGTGGAAGCATTAACATCAATACTACCTTTGCTTATTCTGTTTCACTTCCCCCTACTCCCCCCAAGACATTATAAGATGTTTTAAAAAGATACACAAAAAGAAATTGTGCCTCTTTAGAAACTTTATGTTCCAGATTTGCTTGGCATAAAATGAACCAGGCAAGAGTATCAGGGTTGTCGTGCTGGTTTGGATGAAAGTCCATTGTAGAGAAAGGTTTAGTTGTCTTTGGTGTTGGAAAAGATAGAATAATATTTAGCCAAATATATCAAAAGATGGATACATCTTCTTTTAACTTCTTTTACATAAATGCAGAAAAAGAATGACTTGTCAGTTAAAGACATACAGTGGTACCTCAGTTTAAGAACAGCCCTGTTTACGAACTATTCGGTTTATGAACTCCACAAAACCGGAAGTAGTGTCCTGGTTTGTGAACTTTACCTCGGTCCAAGAACAGAATCCGAACGGTGGAAGGACACTGGTGGCAGGAGGCCTCATTAGTGAAGTTATTATCTCTAGTATCAGGTGTTCCCCTGTAATGTTTTATTTTGTCTGCCTCCTCCTTAGGATTTAGTTTAAAACTTCCTGATCAGGCTTGTGAGACTCTTAGCAAACACATTCTTTCCAACTGCTGTGAGGTACAACTGATCTCTTGCCAGAAGCCCATTTTGTGTGGTCCCACAAAATAACAACAGGTTTTTCAATAAGGCTTGAAATAAAGATGTATCTGTCATGACAGGAAATGTACTTTCTTCATGGAAGCTGGCGCTGTTACATTTGGCATGAACTCACCCTTAGAGTAGCATGGAAACAATCTCTGAAATGACACATAAAATGGCAAATTAGTAGAAAGACCAGCTTCTGAAGTGACAGCAAACTCTATGTTCAGTTCAAATGCTTTAGAATCCCACACGTGGAATGTCCCTGTTGATCAGTAGTGGCCAGTGTTCTGGGGTAGACATCAGCTTTACTGCAGCTTACCTGGACAGTGCTGGAGTGAGAGCAGGATTGGCATTGAGGTTGCGGCTGTGTGGACATGCCAATGCTTCTGTCCGGACATCCAGCACTTCTGTCAGGACACCTGTACAGGCCAAACCTCAATTGCTACCCCATTCAGGTCAGGAAGGTGACTCCATGGCCATCCAGCTACAGTGCTCTTGATGAAACTGTGTCCTTATATGGTAGGAACAGTCCACTTACATTAGCTCAGCATTGTTTACACTAGCAGCAGTTCTCCAGGGTTTCAGACAGGAGTCTTTCCAGCCTTTCCTGGAGATGCTGGAGACTGAATCTTGGACCTTTTGAATGCAAAGCAAAAGCTACATCCCTCCCCCATAATCACACTTTCAGCTGGGACTTTCCAGCCATGATTCACTTGAGTATTGGCAGTATATTTTTTTGACCTACCATACACACAGGAATTGCTCCAGGAAGTGGTATCTGTCAACACGGTTGTGCTGGGCCAGAGAATGCTTCTTCCACATAACTTCTATCTGTAGGTATGTTACTTATCAGTTGTTTTGGGGCATCTTAAATGGTGTTGGGCTTCATGTGATAAGCTAAGCTTTCCCCAGTAGATGCTTATTTCTTACATTTTGCTAAGTTTTTGTGGTGGCAGACCCCAGTTTAATATATCCTAAGACATTTGAAAGGTGCAAAAGCTGGTTCTCATTTTTGTTTTAAAGAACAAATCCCATTCAAATGGAAAAGTAGTAGACTCCATGAGTGGAGAAAGCATCATCCAACCCCAAACGAAAGGAAAGTAAATCTCCTCATCCTAAAGGCCTATAAATTTGGAGGTGGACGGCAGTCCTGAGTAAAGAATACCGACGTTTTAAGTGAAACATTTGCTGGCAAAGTGGCCGTCGAAAGTGGTTATTGAACATCTTGCCAGAGAGCAAATTGTGGACTAGAGGTCTTTCTTATATTTTGTAGCAAAGCCAACTTCCATTGATACCACCGTCTTGTCAACCCTTTCTGCAGCCATTTGTAAAAAGGCTTGTGATGCGAGATTGACGACTTAAATACTTCATCAATCAATGCTTTAGCCAATGTGTTATTCAGTGATTGGTGGAAAATTCAAGTAATCCATCTTACCCCATCACCCTGTTCTCTTTTCTTTTCAGGTATTTTCAATTTTTCCCTCTTTCTATTTGTTCTTTTTCACTATAATCTGAGGGAGCAGTTGAGTTAGGAAGGAACAGCCAATTGTATGTATGTATGTATTAGGGCTCTGTGTGTGTGCATGTGTATGTGCACCTACCATGAAGTGTTACTGAATTAACTGCACTTCTAATTATTCTAGTGGTGGTTCCTGGTGCATTCATAATTTTGAAATTATTCTTATTTTTTTACCCCCGGTGAACAGGTTTATTTGCAAAAGAGAACCAGGCAACCAGGCAGAGGGCCTTGTCGGTAGTGGCACCTGCCCTGTGGAACGCCTTCCCACCAGATGTCAAAGAGAAAAACAACTACCAGATTTTTAGAAGACATCTGAAGGCAGCCTTGTTTAGGGAAGCTTTTAATGTTTAATAGGTTATTGTATTTTAATATTCTGTTGGAAGCCGCCCAGAGTGGCTGGGGAAACCCAGCCAGATGGGTGGGGTATAAATTATTATTATTATTATTATTATTATTATTATTATTATTATTATTTGGAAAGCACTGAACATTGTGGGTCAGAGCAGAGTGGCTCAGTCAGTGGGGCAGAACTGCTATGCTCCTGGCTTCCTAACAGGCGGGCTACTGTTGCTAACTTGTGGGTGGGGGAGAGGAGAGGTGGCAGGGAGATTAGCACATTGCAAATGCATCAACAGGAGCACTGGATTGGCTATGCCATTGCATTTGCACAATGCTGTCTTCCCCACTGCCATTCCCCTCCTTGAAAGCAACACAACCCTACCAGCCAGGAAGCTAGTGAAGTGGCTTTGCCCTACCTAGGCAAACTGTTTCCGGGTCACAGTGCTCCATTCCTTCATGACACCCTAGTACAGTTATAGAATACAGTGGTACATTGGGTTACATACGCTTCAGGTTACACACTCTGCTAACCCAGAAATAGTGCTTCAGGTTAAGAACTTTGCTTCAGGTTGAGAACAGAAATCGTGCTCCGGCGGCGGCGCAGCAGTGGGAGGCCCCATTAGCTAAAGTGGTGCTTCAGGTTAAGAACAGTTTCAGGTTAAGTACGGACCTCCGGAACGAATTAAGTACTTAACCCGAGGTACCACTGTAGTTCAAAACTGGAGACAATGAAGTAATATTGCCCTGCAGGATCAGGATGCACATGCAAACGAAGAACTGGAACATGACGTTGCAACTTTTAGAACAAGCTGAAGGGTGACGGTTGAAAAAAGATGTCCTTTTAAGTGTACACATGAGCTCTGATTTTGCCTCGGACAAGCCTGTGACTTCCTGGATCATTGGAAGTTGTTTCTAAGAGAGAATTGGAGAAGGAAAATCAAAAGCTTAGTTCCTTCTGTTCATAAATGAGCTGTTTGTTGGTGAATCTGTCCCTTCATTTAGAAGGTAGATAAACTGCGGGGAGGAAACACAGTCATCATTTTTAGCTTTGTGAAAATGATGGGGAGGTTTTAATTATTAAAATGCAATTATTTCCATTATTGATGAATGTGATACTCAGGACAGCATCAATACAAACTGTCCGGGACACACACACACACACACACACACACACACACACGGATCACAGGCCAGGCTGGCTGCAATAGAGTATTGATGCCAGTTGTTTGTTTCACTTCTAATTCACATAATGGATGAGGACTTAAATACAATCCATGGCAAATTAGTACCTAGGAGATTGCATTATTTATATATATATATATTTATTCAATGTATTCTTTTTGGTTTGATTGCTACGCACCATCTTTGTAACACCTATGTGTACTGTACTGTATTAAGGCAATTAAAAAGCACTTAGGGTCGAAAATGCAAGGGAAGACTAATAATTGACTTACAGTGCATTCCTATCTGTATACTCAGAAGTAAGCCCTGCTGAGTTCAATAGAACTTCCTCCCAGGTAAGTGTGCAAAGGGTTGCAGCCTGCGTTGATCTTAGCGGTACTAATTTTTCTGCCTATCCAGATTGATATTTAAATAAACAAAATATGGGGTTGATTGCCAGCTGATTAAAAATACTTGGTGGGTGGGGAATAAAGAATTTCCACTTTATGAAAAATACACCTTGAGGTTACATGGCAGATACAATTTCCCAATCAGAAAGCACAGACACTTCTAATTATATGATAAGTATTTAATGGCTGTAGAAGCTTAATTTGGGGAGAATGGAATATGATGGATTTTTCCTGACCTGAGAAATTTCTTCCAAAATGGCATTTCTGAAAGAACATGCGTCTTCTATGAGGGTAGATTTTTTTGATGGGGTTTCAAAATGTAAAACCAGAGCAGGCTCAAGACACTTTGGCCCTTGAGGCAACCACAAAATCATTTGCTCCCCACCATAGAGAAAGGGGTGTGTCTGAAGTTGCACATCAGGAACAAGATGGAAATAAAGATCTACATTGGGATCTGCTGCCCCTGTGAATCCTACCACCTGAGGCGGTTGCCTCATCTTGCCTCAAGGGTGGGCTGGCCCTGTGTAGCTATTAGGGCAGAAGCTCCACATGATATGAGCTGGGTCACAATTGCTGCAACACCCTCCTGGCCATGGCAGTGCTCCCACACACTGGAGTTGTGGAGGGGGCGCACGCTGACAGATGCAAGGGTGGAGGAAGCATTGGGTGGTGGCATTGGGTGCGCACCAACACAGTGATCCTCCCACCCTCACTGCTGCTGTTTTTCATGTCATTCCTACTGATGGGACCATATATCTCAGCCTAGAAAGTGTTCTACAAATGTTGGGGCCCAGCTGAAAAGGCCCTACCCCTTGTGCTGATGGGTCTAACACTGCTGTCACTGGCAGACACACAAGCAGGGCTTCTGAGGCTGATCTCAAAGTGAAGGCAGGTACTCTGTACACGGTAGCATCAGACATTCACACAGGTTTGTTAGTGGGCAGCGTCCGTGGTCAAATCTGTGGTCAACAAAACTGCCCACAGCAAGACTAGAACTAAAGGCCCAGTGTGCTGTGAGAGGAGGAAAACTATGGAAGACACTTCGCAGGACTCTAACTTTAGTCCATCTTTAGCTCAACGAGGCAATATAAGAAATTTACTGTATTTTTCTGTGCATAAGATGATGCTTTTTGCTAAAAAAAATAATTAGGCAGAAATTATACATGGATAGTGAATGCAGAGGGGGGATGTGCAGCAGCAAGCAGTAGATTGGCAGCGGCCATTGGGTGGGTGATTGGTGACTGCAGGAAGGCCTACAGGCGATTGGCTGCGGCTGTGGCAATTGGGCAGGCGATTGCAATTGGCGGCTGCAGCGAGGTGTGCAATTAGCAGTGGCTGTGGCGAGCAATCGACAGTGGCAGGCAGGCGGGTGAGCAATTGTTGGAAGTGACCTCCTCCATGCCCCAAAAGCCAAAGAACTTAATTTCTTAATGTTGGGTTTAAAAAAATAGGGGTCATCTTATACATGGGGGTGTCTTATACACAAAAAAATGGTAGTTTGAGATTATGGCTTCTATCCAATTAAATTCTAGACAGAGTAGACCCACTGAAATTAACAAACCTAAGTTGGTCATCTCTATTAGCTTCAATGGGTCTACTCTGAGTAGCATTAGCATTAAATACCACCCTATACTTGTAATGTTGCAACTGAGGCCAGTCAAGAAGAAAACTAGATGACAGCCATTTGGCATTGCCATCCAAGGAGCCCATATAGCTAAAGGAGTTGTTGACATTATTCATGTATAAAAGCAGTAACAGAGAAGATTCTTGTTCAAAAGCTCGATATAAGCAAGTTGGGACCCATACTTTCCCTAAGTTTATGGTTTCGCGACTAAAACAATGTAATCGTGCATGTTAAGGGCAATTTAAAAAGGCTTATTTAAAATGCAACATTCAAATCATTAACCCAAACACATATGGATGTCCTGAAGATAGTGATGAAAGAGAAATCAAATGTGCTTGCATTTGAATATTGATATATACACCATGTCCCAAATCTGCCATTAGGAACAGGGAAAAGTGAAAGGATATTTTCTGTGTTATCTGTGGGGTGTTAGACTAACCAACGAAAGAGGATGCATAAGTCAGCGGTGTTACTATCTTCCTAGCAATCCAATGGCGAATACATGCGGAAAGCCATTTCACAAAAATCTGGTGCAATGTCCACGCACATCCATCACTGCCATTTGGACCTTTGTTTGCCTTGTGTCAAAATGTCACTTTGAAATGGCACATGCCATTTTGTCTTGTGCTCCTTATGCAATTACTGAAGAGCACGCAACACAATACCAGCTCCAGACTGAGGTTTTCTTTCCAGGCCTTTTTCTTTCCATAGAATTGCAACCACTTTTGTGGTGCAATCCAGCCCTCCGATTAGCTGTGGAAGCGAAACAAAGATCCCCGGGCAAAAGCAGCAGGACAAAGCTGCCCAGTGACATCCCAATTGCCACTTCAAACAACTGCTCCAGTGCTGCCTGCCATGCATTTTTCTCGGGGCAACTTTGCACCAATGCCAGAGAGAGGGAGGAGTGCAAAGCTGCTCTTTGATACAATGCTTCATGTACACACTAAGATTATGTCACAGAGGGATATAAATCAGTGTTTTGCATACAATCCTCATGAAATAAATTTTTCATTTGCAGGTACTGGACTACACACACACACACACACACACACACACACACACACACACACAAATACACACACTTAAAATTAGCAATCCTGGAAATTCAAACCCAATTTCCTCTTTTATCTGCTTTTTACCAGCAACATGTTAACTGCTGCCAGCATTGCTGCTAATTTTAACAGTTACATTTACAGTTTTAAGTGGTTTTTATGATAACCAGCTACAATAAGGGGATGGGCTTCCTACCTCTCTCTTTCTCTCTTTTAAAAAAGAAAACACTTTAAAGTCTGAAGAATTATTCCTGCTCCTTATTCAGCCAATTTCTGTAGTACTTTACTGTTAACAATTTCCCCCCAATTAGCCAGGGAGAAAGTAACAATGTTTAGACACTGTTCTTAGGCGGTTTCATTTGTATATTGAAATATCATTTTATAAAACTTTCCTTAACATTAACAAGAAAAAAGTAATACCCAATTACATTTACAGTGTAAGCTATTAAATTGATTTATAGCTGGTTAGTTAATTTACTGCATCTGACATTGCATCCAGCTGCCTGTAATTTAACTTTTATGGTGGAGGTTTCTATATTCTGTTTCTTTCTCTTGAGTTTTTCCGTTGCAGAGTGTTTACAAATGTTGTATATCGTAGAAAGAATTAAAAGGCTGTTATAGATACTGACTTTTTAAAAAATGTTTATCGTGGATTTCTTTGAAATCCACTCAATGCCAGAAGGTTATTTCTCGACATTTACAAATAGTTTTAAAAGCCCATTTCTATACTCAGGCATGGTTAACACTGCATTAGATCAGGCTACAAATGTGTAGCATACTTATTTAGGACCACACATGACAAAGCCCTCATAATTCTGTGAGAATTACATGAAGGGAAATCAATCCTTCTCAAGCTAGGGGGAAAGGAAGTGTACGTTTCTGTAGGATGTATTGTTTTATAAGAATTCAAAGGCTGTAATCCTGGCTGTATGGAAATCAGAATTCCCCATAACTGTTTGTACTTGATAAGGGACACAACAACAAAAAAAGGTATTGTGCCTTACCTTTGTACCAAGATATTTCTCTATTAAAGTTATTGCTTTGAAGTTGTAAGCACTGCAGATGCAATACCTGTATTTAATGTTTTTTATCTAAATGCCACCAGAGTAGGGTGTTAGTCTGCTGCAGCAGAATCAAGGAAGAACCATATGAAACCATAAAACACTAATGCAGCTGTTATTTCCAAGACCGTGTAGGTGTTTATGCAGTTTAAATATTAGAAATGCACTACATAAATTCTTCTCGTTTTCCTTCTCTTCAGTTTTCTTAAGCTTCGCCAGATGCACACAGTGGCCAGTGAAAACAGTTTTTGTTTTTATTGGAAATATCATATGAATATATTAGTAGGATTTCTACCTTTATGAAAAAGGTTTGGACATGTTTTCAGGAGCTTGGAGGTATTTCCCCAATCATGTAGCATCCTGATTTAATCTATTTAAAACTTCAAAATTAGTTCAAAAACTAATATAAATTATGTCATGAGGACTCAGCTGAAACTTACTCATAGATCAGGGATGGGAAATGTGTAGCTGGACTGCAGCTCCACACGTCCTCGACCATCGGCCATGCTGCCTGGGGTGGATGTAACCCAACAACATCTAGGAGGGGGGAATGTTCCTCATTCCTGCCACTCTGAACCTTCAAAGGCTGCTTTCACAACAGAGCCTCAAAACAGACTATTAAATTTCACATGTTTTTGTGTGATGGCCTCGTGCTGACCCACATTTAGCATATTCCTTTGGTAATGATCTTAGAAATATCATGCTAACCATTTTCCAGTGTAGGAAAGCCATGTAGAAGGCTGCAGATAATATGATTTTCTATAACAAGGTGGGGTACCTGTGGACATTGTTGGACCACCATTCCCACAATCCCTGACTATTGGCTATGTGAGCTAGGGTTGAGGAGAGTTGGAGTCTAACAACATCTGGATGGCCAACAGTTGACCATCCCTGATTTACCATACAAACATGAATAGAGGTGGTCACAACTTCATATCATAGGAATGAAGGAGATATGTCCACTTCCATAGGCTCATAGGAGCAAGAGGGATGTGTCCAGATTCAGTAGCCATATTTCTAGAGATTAACATTTGAATGAAAACTATCCTCTCTCAAGGTGATTAACCACATCTGAACATTTTTTTAAAAGGAAAAGAAAAAGAAAAAAACTTGTGGAACTGATTGCAGAGTCCCAACAATAGTTTCTTGCTTTTATTTAACTCTGATCATGGAGCACAATTTTTTTATATATATATTCTTTCACTGAGATTGTCACGTCTTCCCTTCCATGGTGCACACTACACTGCTAACTACATCACAAACAATGCTGCTCAGTATTTAGATGAATCCACTTGTGTGCAACAGTTCACCAGACAAGATGGGGGGGAAAACAAACCCAAACCTGCCTGCCCACCCCCTCCCCAGCTTCTTCGTCAGTGCTGCATACTATTGTTCCTGTTTAACAATAGCTTCAAGTTAATAAAATCCAATTAAAGACCAGAGGAAGCAGATTGTAATGGTTCACATACAATGTCTATTTGTGAATGATTAGCATAAAGGACATTAATGTGCAAGAAGGATTTCCAAAGAATGTGTCCTAGGTTGCTAATATACATAATGAACAATCAAACCTAACTCTTAGACATATTGAAGGCTATTATCTCTCTTTTTAGATTGTTGCCGCATAGCTTGTCCATTATATGAGAACATTGGCTGCTGTCCCACAGAAAATCTGAAATAAAGATGAGCACTTTATTTAGAGTACAGGCATTTCCTCGAACCGCCCTGACCCCGTGAGCTGAGAGGGGTCATTACTGTTGACTACTTGGCAGCAGTTGGACCATTGTGAAGATATAGCTCATAACATCCATTGTATATTCACTTCTCTTTTGCAGTCTCCAGTTATTAACTAGTGTGGAATTGATTAAGCCTGTTGGCTGGGAGCAAGTCTGGCTGGTGCATTGCCATAAGTGGGGCACAGGGTGTGGAGGAGCCTTGAAAACACGGCATGGTACAATAGGAAGGATGAGATTAGCATAAGGAAAACATGATGTGATGACCCCAAGGATGGGCAAATCTGTTAATTTGGTTTCTCATTTTTTCAGTCTCCACTTCTCCACATTTCTGCAGCAATTTGTGATTATTATTATTTTTTTTGGGGGGGGGGCGAATCCTCATGAACATTCATCAGCATTTTCCTGACAATTTGCAAAGCAATTTCCCCACAATATAATATGTCGTTTTCACAAGGAGAAGCATTTTCATGCACACCTTAACCTTCTACATGCATTTTTGCGCACATTTCTTGGCTGCAGAACTGCATTGCAAAATTCAGAGCAGTGCACATTTCAAATGAGGGTTTTATTTCGCTAAGTGTGAATTATGTGGGCTCGCCCGTAAATCCAAACTTAAATGAAATTCTCACCATCCCTAGGCTATTGTAGTTAAGCACATCATGTGCAACCTGAGCTATTAGCAAATTGCAATTGCATTCTGACAACTAAACTCAGGATGCACTTACAGTGGTACCTCGGGTTAAGAACTTAATTCATTCTGGAGGTCCGTTCTTAACCTGAAACTGTTCTTAACCTGAGGTACCACTTCTGCTAATGGGGCCTCCCACTGCCGCCGTGCCACCGCCACACTATTTCTGTTCTCATCCTGAAGCAAAGTTCTTAACCCGAGGTACTATTTCTGGGTTAGGAGAGTCTGTAACCTGAGGCATCTGTAATCCGAGGTACCACTGTACCTGGGAGTAAGCCTCTAAGTTAGGATTTCCCAAACTTCAGTCTCCAGCTGTTTTTGTACTACAGTTTCCATCATCCTTGGTCATTGGTCCAGTTAGCGAGGGATGATGGGAACCCTGCTCTAAGTAGACACAATGAAGCTTGCACTGTAAATTATTAGATTTTTAATGGGTGCATTGGTATATAATTCCTGGAATTTATCTTTGCTGATGGGCTGCTAATATGCTTGCCAAGATATAATAGCATTATTAGATGCCTGTGCAGAAATGACAGTATATGTTTAGATACATGCACTCTAGTTCAGCTCATGAGACAAACTATGAATTTAAGCATTACGTAAGGCTGGATGAACTGTGTGCTGTAAGATGCTGTGCAGTGAAAAAGTTGCACACAGAATCCATTTATAAAATATATGGATATCATTTCATTTTCCCATGTTAAAGAACTCAAATAATATATTTGAAGCATTCAAGGTTAAGGTCACTAGTATCAGGACTATCTCATACACAATGCAATAAAAAGTCTGGCTTGGTATACAGCATATAATTCCTTGTTCAACATTTTCCAGATTCTAATTCCTATTCCATATTGGCAAGTGGTCCTGATTATAAGGGTAGGTTTCATATTTCAAATTTCAGCAGCGTTTGAATCTAGAAAGTAAAAGAAAACGTAATTGATGCAGTTGAACCATTTTGTGCATTGACAGTAGGTCCTACAACCAGTAAAGCTTGCATTAGGTTTATGTGCATAGACCAAGAATGCACAAGGTTTACATTTGACCATTGGATTTTTAAAAAAAACAAATCACATCAATTAGGTAATCTAAACCTTTCTTAGGTCTTCTCTTGCTGTAAGGCCTGAAATCAGAAATTGTGATGGCAATTTAATGACCTTGAGTTTAAACATTCAACAAGGATACTCTTTAGGTCACAGCATGAATGAGAACAAATAAAGCCATTGATACACTTCCTCTATCATGGGGCATACAGCCTTCCTCATTCTGTGGCTCTGTGGGTGTTTGCTGGTCCTTGGCAGTGGAAGACACTTCTTTGCATTCTCAGACTCAGTGGTTGTCACCTATAGTGAAGTGAATGGCTAATAAAGTGGGACAGCATTGAGATCTTAACTAGTTTCTCCATCTTTGTTTATATCTAGGTCTTGCCGACTTGTTTGATTCAAAAGCAAAGCAGTGTGTAAAGAATAATTGCCTCATTTCAAACTGTTCCAAACTGGAGAGGCAACTAGACGCTCTGCAACCTTAATGACTGGAAATTCAAAACAATCTTTCCTGACTTCTGGCCCCATTCCTTGTTTGAGAAGTAGATGCTTTCCATTTAATGGGCCTTCTTTAAAGTTCATAGTCCCAAGTACACATTCACCTGCATGCCTTATTGGCCCTTTTTGAGAAGCCACCTAGAGTTCTTCAGGTGCTTCAGTGCAAAGGTGGATTTCATAAATTTAGAAGTGGGGGAGAGATATTAAAATCCAAGCATGGAATTACTAAGAGAGAAGTTGCATCATATGCGTATTGGTAATGCATGAAGATTAGTTTCAAGACAACAAGGGCAATCATCAAATGAGATTATATTTGGCTGAGGATCCAGCCTAAGATTTGAGAGATCATCCTTTAGTCATCTGACTCAATGCCTTTTGGTAATGACATAGGAAGCCACCTTCTAGCTCGGTTTTAATTGGTTGGAAGCCGTCCAGAGTGGCTGGGGGAACCCAGTCAGATGTGCGGCATATGATGATGATGATGATATTTCATATAGCCCTGTCTTCAGCTGAACAGCCATATATCCAAATGGACAAATTCTCTCTCTCTCTCTCTCTCCTCACACACACTCACACACAAACAAAAGGAAAAATGTGTCTCATTCCCATCATGTCCATGTTGGGACAGGTGCTTAAAAACTTCTACATACATGATCTGCGGTTAGGAGTGAGCAACAGGCTGAACAACTTTACTGACGAGACACCCAATTGTTGTGAATGCTACAAACAAACAAACAAACAAACAAACAAACAAACAAACAAACAAACAAACAGGATTATGAGGCACTCCAAAGGGATCCTTCCATACTATGTGAGTGGGCTCTAAAATGGCAAACACCGTTCAGTGTAAGCAACTGTAAAGTGATGCACATTGGGGCAAAATAATAACGATTTTCATATACAAACACATTTCCCATAGGTCAGGGGTGAAGAACCTGTGGCCCTCCTGATGTTGTTGGGATTCAGAATAGCCAATGGTCAGGGAGAATGATGGTTGTAGTCCAACAACATCCAGTACTAATCCTTGCCTTACATCTGTGGTCCTCCAGATGTTGTTGTATTACATTTCCCATCAGCTCCATGCAGAATGTCAAATGGGCAGGGGAGATGGGAGTCATAATCCAGTAACATTTGGAAAGTCAAAGTTTATCTGCCCTGCATAGTTGGTGAGAATGTAGAATATATAGCACGAGGACTGGATAATTTCACTTGGAAAATTTGTTTCCTCTTACTGAGCAGAAATGTGGGAGATGCTCTCATTCTCAGTGATTTCTTCCTGTCAACACGTCTTTCCTCCCTCTAAAGCGCCTTTGCTTTGGGCTCCATGCACTTTGCTTAAATGTGAATTATGTCAGATAATATTAACTGACCTAGAGTCAAACTTTCTCAATGGGAGGTTTTGGCTCAGACTTCATTAGAAAGGCAGAATCAGCCACTGCAGGTGCAAAGGTTATCCAGTATCAAGGAATTATCTCAATTCACTCAAAAACGTACATAAATCTTCTTGCTGCTCTGGAAAAGGAGACAGTGAGAGTGGCCAAATGATTAAAAAATGGTTTCTTAGTTGTGGCAGAGACAGAGGGGTAGCAAGAGTGTTGTCTGTGGTGAATTCTTGAAGACTGCAATCCTGTACGCATTAACGTGTCTGAGTAGAAACAATAAGAAATCGTGCCGTACCTATTCCCCCAATAATAATAATTATTATTAAAATACATTTCCCAAGATAATAGTTTTTTTTAAAAAAATGAAAATATGTTGTTAATTATGTTGATGCTGCCAGTTTTCCTATGCAGTTACTTTTTGTCAGAATATACACCTGACCCTGCTGATTCCCAGAAAGCAGGCAAAAGCTTCCTAAGCAAAGTGGATATGCAGGATCTTGACTTTGTGAGACAGTTTGATGTAGACTGGCTAACCCACTTTTAATGAACAAAACCACTTTTGGTTCACTTTGGCTTTCAAAGGCTGGATTCAGTAGCTTGGAATTCACTGCATTCCTCTTCTTACTACTCTCCAGCTCATTATAACCTAGTAACTTCTCTCTCCCCAACCCCCCCCCAACTCCTTCAAATTGGCTAGGAAGGCATGCAAGTTTTACAACCAAAACAATCAATTTCAAACTGCCGAACCCAATCAGGGTAGGCTGAGAGTGAACCTTTTAAATTGAGTGTGAAATTGTGAGATGCAGCTCTCCTTTTCCTTCTTTTAGAAGGTGCAAGAGAAACATTTGCTTCCTCCTTTAGTAAGGAGGCATGGTTAATAGTTGTTCTGTTCCTATTTAGACATTATGTGCTAACAAAACTATGCACGCCTGGTCCTGTAAGCAGGTTACAGCGGGTGGGGTGGGGTGGGGGGGAAAACAAAGCAAAGGCCATCTGGCTGGATTATTTTGTATGTATAATGTCCAGATACTAATGCTTAATGCACTTGTAAATGTACGTTGTGTCTCTCCAAGGGTCTGATTTTAATTTGGGTAATATTCCCGTTAATAATAACATCTAATTACAACATCCATTAAAAGTTAGTAACATTAATTTAACAGGGGGGAAAATCTAATAGAGTTCTTAGAGTGGTACTGGCATCTTTCCATTAAATTAATGTTACAAACTTTTAAAAGGATGTCTTAAATAGACATCGTTAGTGGTGGGAATATTAAAGAAATTAAATCAGGCCTTTAATATGAGGTGGAAGTCTATTTATGAATCCACAGAAAGGTGTCTGCTGTGCTTTTCCACCCATTTAAACCCTCCAACAGGAAGCCTAAGGCCGTGCAAATTTTGCAGCATCCAGTATTTCCTGCCAGTAAAGGTCTAACTAGCTTTGCCATTTTTGTGAGGAACGGTAGTGTGAAAATGGGATTGTTATAAGTATATGAGAGGCAGGATTCCTTTATATCGATGAATTGTTGAAGGATACAAACAGGGCAATTCAAACAATGATGGTGGAGTTGTGGGTTCTTCAACCCCACTCCCTTGCATTCTTCTTTAGAGGCGGACAATACACGGGCTGAAATAGATAGATCATGTTGTCAGAGCCCTTTACTTTACAGGACTGGAGCCCTCTCCATTTCAAGTACACACATAAAAAGTATGCACAGAGGAACTCTCAACACTACTGCCAGGGGTTGGCCAAAGCCCATGCCAAGAGATCTCTGAAAGGCAGATCCATCTTAACTGGGCAAATCATTAAGGCAGGGTGGAGAACCTCAGGCTCTCCCCAGGCCGTGCACCTTCCCAATTGCACCCCTTATTGGCCGGGATGGAAGACAGAGAAGTGTGTGTGTGTGGAAACTAGTCTACTGTACAAATGTAACATTTACATTCATTTCTCTGTCCACTTTTGTCTCTGGTCCCATCTGCCAGTGGCCCCCCGAAGGTTGCCCAGAATTGAATTTGGCCCTCTGGCTGAAGGAGGTTCCCTATCTCTGCATTAAGGAACACAGGAAGCTGCCACATACCAAATCAGACTATTGATCCATATCGCTCAGTATTGTTGATTCTGACCAGCATTGGCTATCCAGGTTTTAAGAAAAAGAGTAATTCCCAGCTCTACCTGGTTCAAACTCAGGGATTGAACCAGCAGCCTTTGGCATGCAATGTTCTCTTATCATTAAGCTATGGCCCTTGACTCTACTGTTTCCTAAGTGGCTAGATGGGAGAAGTAAATAAACTTTCCTTCCTTCCTTCCTTCCTTCCTTCCTTCCTTCCTTCCTTCCTTCCTTCCTTCCTTCCTTCCTTTCTTTCTTTCTTTCTTTCTTTCTTTCTTTCTTTCTTTCTTTCTTTCTCAACCTTCTCCTCAAAGGAGTATCAGAGGAATGGGAGAGACTGGGATACTGTGCATCCACAGCCAGAATGTCTCCATTTTGTCCTCCTCAGCACTGGAATTCTGATGGCAGACAAGCACCACTACTCTTGGGCTTCCCACAGTGGGAGGCTCATAAGAACACAAGAAGAGCCTGCTGGATCAGGCCAATGGCCCATTTAATCTAGCATCCTGTTCTCACAGTGGCCAACTAATTCCCCTGGGGAAACCTGCAAGCAGGATTCGCGTACAAGAGCCCTCTCCCCTCCTGTGGTTTCCAGAAACTGGTATTCAGAAGCGTTGCAGCCTCCAACAGTGGAGCCATATCCCCTTAATAAGAGGGATAGCCCTCTTATCTAAAGCCATCCAGGTTGGTGGCCATCAATGCCTCCTGTGGGAGCTCCATGGTTTAACTATACACTGTGTAGTTGCGATGGCCTGGGACTGTCAGGAAAAAGCAGAAATGCGAGAGCGAGCTGCAGGTGGCTGCAAAGCAAAACAGGATGTTGATGTTTGGGACTGTACCATGGGAACAAAGGGACAGTCTATTCACTGAACTGAGCACCGGATGTTAGCTCAGAGTGTCATCTGACCTGTACTGGAAGTACAGGGGTGGAGTTTGTTCTCTCTACTGTTGGAGTCTGGAGAGTGCAGACGTGTTTCTCTGTACTGCTGCAAAGACAGAAATAAAGCGATGTAAATAGAATTCTGTCTGTCTCTTTCCCCTCCCCGAGGGAGGCAGGGAGGAGGGAGGAGTGGTGTGTCCCTCTCACGCTGAGTGGGATCGCCGATCGTGACCTTGCCTGTATCCTGCCGGGAGATGCAGACGGGGAGGTCAACAGGATCTTAAGCCGAGTGCCTGGAGAGTGGCCAGTTACCTCTGACTGAGGCTAAAGAATCTGACAGGGACTTGGGCTCGGACTCGGAACCAGAGGAGAGACAGTCTGTACCGGATCCTTTGCCTCAGGCATCTTCTGAACCAAGTCTGGGGCCTGATCCTGAAGAGTCCCAGTCAGCACAGGTTCTCCTGCAACAAACACCAGCTGGGCTGAGCCTGCCCTGGCTCCAGATGCGGGGATTACCTTGTTGCCTTCAGCTGGGCCATCACTTATAGCTGCTCCATTACCAGTTTGGTCAGGGGAGGCTGAGGTGGCCCCTTGGTCTAGTAACCCACCGACATCTCCTGAGCTGCAGAGACTAAGGTCTGAGAGAAGGAGAGACCTGAGTACTCACAGGAGGAGTGCTTGCCTTCAGGCGAAACAGGGAGGTGAGTTGCTGGGGGATAGGACCGGCCGCTACCCCAACAAAGATAAAAGGCTGTCAGACCCCGCCCCAGGTTACGGGAGCAACATTGCTGTATGCTAGATCCTGCCTGAAATCCTGTACTTGTCCTTGCTTGGTTTCCTGCCTCGTGTCCTGCCTTGGCCCTGTCAGACTGACTCCCAGCAGAACCTTTGGATTCTGAACCGGTCCTGGACTGAGTTTCACGGGTTACCCCTGGGCCCAGCACAGTAGTGAAGTACTTTCTTTAATCTGTCCTGAATCTTCCAGTATCTTCATTGGATGTCCTTGTGTCAGGCAGCAGAGGAACCAAACCCCACGGCAGGTTGCCAGGATTGGACAAGACAAAGTCCTTACCATCTGCTTTTATTCAATATTCACACAGAGAGGCTTGGGAATGTGGCCTCTCGGAATAATGGCGTTGCTCCGAGTGAGTCTCCACCCCTCCCTTCATGCACCATCACTACAGGTGCAGAGATGTGCCCTCTGCCTCTGACCTCTCTGCTCTCCTACTTTCAATGCCTGCCAGGTTTTTTTTTTGGGGGGGGGTCTTGAATGCTTTCTAAAGACACTGTGTACATCAGCTGCCCCCCTCTGGTGCTTCTTCCTCCTCCCCCCATTATTTCCCAGCTTTCCCCCTCATCTTCCTCTGAGCTGTGATCTCCCTCAAACCCCTGTTGTAATTCTGAATTGTCGTCTTCTTCTCTGGAAGGGTCAGGCTAGGGAAGCAGTCTCCACCATTCCTCCTCTGCCCAGTCCCTGACACCATGTTTTCTCCTGTGGGTGGACCTTTTCCTCCACCGTGGGCAGAGGGAATATCTGAAAAATCTGATGGCTCCTTTGACACCCTCTCAGGGATTATATAATTCCAAATAAATATATATTTACATTTGCGCAAGTGTGGGGCAGGCCTCAAATTCCCAGCGACTTATCTTATCTCCTCTAACACATTCTTTTTTTAAAAAAGAAAAAAAGAATAGCAATGAAAAGGCATTTAGCTCTTCCAAAATACGGATTGGTTCAATCAATGAGGATAAGCTACCATTAATTAGTTTGATCTATGTTAATAACTTTATTTTGAAGGGATTGTGAGGAGAAATCACAGGGCTGGCAGGAGCAAGAGAGAACGGAACGCAATTCCCCTCCTGTTCTCAATAATATATCCTGCAGGAGACCACTGGATCAGCAGTTCAATACAAGAGAGCCACCTGGAATCAATTCACCATTATTTTCACAAGAAAATTTATTTCCCTATTTGTATAAAACGAGTAAACAGGAAAACAATCTTGAAGCAGCCATCTATAAACATGAAATGTCTCTATAAATATGAATGTATAAAAAATGTTGTTCAGGTAATTTCACCCCTATTCTATGCACCAGGGATGGGAAATGTGTGGCCCACCAGGTGTTGAAATACAGCTCCCTTCATGCCTGACCACTGACTATGCTGGCAGTGGCTCATGGGATTTGTAGTCCTACAAAATCAGGAGGGGGGCAGGTTCCCCACTACCCCCTATACACTATTTAAAAATGTCTGCCTGCCTATCTGTTAACACTATCACATCTTCAAGATGTGTGACTGGCCATGACTTCGGGTAAAAGCAGAGAGGGGAGCTCCATCTTCGTTCATAGGCAGTAGTCACTTACCTCTTGGTGTTCTGTACTGTATGCTCTATTACCCAAGGAACATTTGATTTGCCTTCTACAGTGGGGAAGAGACTTGTATGTGTAGCTGTTTAATGTGTAGTACAGGTGCATGTGACCTATACACCTGGATCCCATCAGCACCATGCATCCAAAGCACCCTTGAACCACTTTAACTGGTGGTGGTTGGTGGGGGCAGTGCCCCATTTGCCCAATGGACACCCCCTCCACTGGCAGGGTGTAGCAGAATCAGCAATGAGTTCAGAGTCACATGAAACCGTTGGGTAACTTGACCGTCTGTATGCTGCTTCTTTGACACCACTGCATTTCTATTGGATGCATGATATGGAAGAGGATGAAGGGGAAAGAGAGGTGATTTTTCTCTCAATGGACTCCAGCTGTCACTCCTGAGAATAATACTAGAATTGTATCAGATTAGTAATACAAGGAGTCTGTGCTGAGCAAAAGGTTTTGGGTGGGTGGGAGGATCATGGCCTGTTTCTAGGTATCTGAAGTTCCCCAAAAGGGCTGGTTTTATTTCACATGAGCATTTCCTCCCCACAGTGAGTTGACTTTTTCCAAAACGTTTTGCTTCCTGAGGTAAGAACAAGATGGAACCCAACCATTCCATGTCTAGAATCCAACTGAACTGGCCAATGGATCTTCCTTCAACACTGGAGATGGGGCAGCTTTCTTCACCCACACCTCAGGGTAGCAAGTTAACTTAGGGGGCAAGCTAGCTTAAGTAACTCTGCAGCAATGCTGTGGAGCTGCCCTCTTGGCCCTCAGTATCTTCTGCCTGTTGCTCTGCCTCATGGAGATCTGGCCCTGCCTTTTCCAGGAACTTTTTTGTTCCTGTCTTCAGATTACTATAAGGTTTATTACATAATGATTTTGACTAGCACAAATCTGGCAGAACTACACCAGGCCAGACTTTTGAAATTTGCTGGACCAGCCTTGCAAGCTTAACACAAGATGAATTGAATAATTTTGCGTGTAAGTTTGTTGGAAAATTATGAGTTTTCCTCTGGGTAGTAAAACAGAATCCACCTGAGGGGGTTGACAGAAAGACATCTTGTTGATCAATCAACACTTCTTAAGAAATAAATCATATATAAACTGGAGAAGTAAAAAGAAAATGCAAGGATTTCAAACAGTTTTCTTGAATTCCAATTCAAAAGGAATCCTGCTTTGGCAATTACTGAATTGTTTTAATCATTGTTTATAAAAAAAAGCAACTTTTATTTTGACAGGACTCCTCCACAAAAACAAGAGCTATGTTTTTGAGCTTATATTCAGACATCATCAGTCACCACATCATTGTCATGTGGTTGTGTTTTTTTTTAAAGAGCAGCTTCTTGTGGTGTTTTGGAAGGTAAATTCAGGTTTTACAGGAAAACTGAATCTTTTAAGAAAGAAGGTGGATGTGTATTATATATTAAAAAGAGCCACGAGGTTTTCTGTCATATTAATACTATGTTTGTGGTGCTGATCGAGAATAGCACTGTTCAAACAATTGCTTTCATTCTTGTCAAACTTCAAAACAGTTTTTACATTTTATAGGTTTTTTAAAAAGAAAAAAGAGAAGAAAATGGAACACAGGCATGACATTTCTGAAAAGTAACATTCAATGCACCAGCACATAGCAATTATAGGTGCATTTATTGTTATACTGTTTCAGCACCGTCACGTGGAAGGTCTCAGCAGCCTTCCAGCAGGCAATACTAGCAGCCACGCCAGGGTGAAAACATCAAGGGACCAGGGTCCTAGGCCTCTAACCCAGCACAGATTGAAATCCTGTACATATTTGGCTCAGGACAGAGGCAGTCATGATGGGAACTGTGACTTTATCCCTGTGCCACAGTCCCATTGAAAGCAACTCCTGCAAAACAACTGGGGATGAAGGAGCCACCATTGGCTCCAATAATAGCTTAGTTCCTAGGTGGAGAATGCAGTGACAGAATGAGAGATGTAGTGCTATGTGGGATACTACTAGACAGAGTTGGGAATATCTCCAGTGAACATACATACAATTGTACTGGCAATCTCATGGTAAAAACCTCTTGATTTGCTATATATGCACCTCATAACTAGAAAATAAAGGGTATGATCCTGCCAAAGTGAAGTACTCCTAAGCCCTATTGATTTCAGTGGAAGAGTTAAGCAGATTTATTCAAATCAATGGGACTTATAAGAGCTTAACTGAGGCTGGATCATGTCCTCTAAGTCATTAGAATTCCATTTAATTAGGGAAATAGCTCTTATATGAAAATATGAATTCCTACATCATCCTCACACTCCCCGCAGAGTTATGCTAATATGCTTTATATAACTTTCCTATTTTTTTAAAAAAAGAATTATTTCATCTTTGTTTGTTTCTTGAATGCTCTCAGAAAGGTCATTGGGGGCACATTGGTGGTAAAGGAAGATATAAACAGTCATCTCAGAGCATTGCAAATCAATCATAATTAACACTCAAGAGTTACTTCCTGCATACAAAGCCTCTGGAGAAAAAGATTACTGAAGAGAAAGGGAGGAGGAGGGAAAAAAAAGAATAATCAGCTGACAACGTGCAAATAGAGAAGAAAAATAAAAATAAAATGCAGGCCCGTCTTTTTGACATCTGAACTTGCTTTCAAAAGGCATTGTTTAAGGGAGAAATACAAAAGGTTTCCATGAGAGGTATTTGTCTTCTGCAAAAAAAATAAAATAAAATAAGTCTTTTCATTCAGAGTTTTCATCAACTAAATGGGCTTAACATAGCACATGCGGAGACGTTTGGGCTACAGGGATGTAGCCCTTTGGACTGAATTTTCATCCATCGGTTGGATCCAGCCCCCCTCACTCCTCTGGGGTTCCTTCCAAGCATATGCAGCAATAGGTGTTGGACTGGCCACCAACGGCTACAAGCCATGGTGGCTCAATGCTACTGTCAAGATCAGAGCCAGCAGATGACTCTGAATACCAGCTGTAGGGAAACAACAGCTGGAGAAGCCTATTGCTTTCATGCCTTGTTGGTGTGCATCTAGCCAACTATTGCTGGAAGCAGAATACATTGTCCTGTGGTCAGATCCATCTGGGCTCTTATTGGCTGTAAAATCATGCCAGTAGCACCTATTTTCTCACACAGTTCCCCATGCATAGGAAGATAAGCACAGTAAGAGTCTGAGCAGAAGATAATTGCTAAAGCTCACAACTAAGCAATCATGTATTGGCCTAGGCTGGAAAAATATAAAGTAGAGTAGGTCTACAAGCACCACTCAACAAGACATGCAACTTCTATGCTACATTTGTAGAAGGAACTGTAAGTTACTATTTTCAGGGAGAAGAGCTTGTTGTTTCACTGGGTCTCCCACTTCTGGGTAAGAAGAACATTTTGATCAAGTACTTTCAAAAACTGAGCTTTCTTTGAATCTTCCACCATGGAAACTTCCATCACTGATTTACATGTTAGCAATGCTTTTTATTGGGAACCTATTCTCCAGTTAATTCACAAAAATGAGTTCTTTCCCTTCTTAAACTTACATTTTGCAAAACGTACATGGGAACGTAGCAGCTGTTAAGTACCTTGCAGCAAAGATGCAGCTCAATAATTAAGTAAAGTTTGGTGCCAGCAGCAGAATTAATGTTCCCGTTATAATAGATATCAGGATCTCCGCTTGATCTTCTGTTGCCAAGTCTTCTCGTGAGTGTATGCAGCAATCACACTGCGGACTGTTCTCAGAATCTGACCCTGGTTCATCTTGAATTCCACCAAAAACCACATTTACTATGTAACAAAGCCAATACGTGATAGCCAATTTAAATGCAATTTAAACACTATTATGGGGGTGAAGCATAATTAATTTTAAAATCATATTTAAGTGGTTTTTAGTTTGTGATCTCCTGCCTCATTTAACGTAAAAAGAACATCACTAAATCATTTACTTTGCTCATAAGGGAGGCTTACTTTCTGTTCCAGTGTTTAGCATTTTTATTTCCCGACTATTTTTTTTTAAAAAAACCAGGAGATTTTCTTCTCTTGCTGTGATTATATTGTAAACTGTTTAAAAAGCCTTTGCTCACAAAAGAATCTCTGCAGCTGCTCTGACTGACTTCATTTAGTAGGTGTGTCAAATGTCTTCAGATTGAGACATGACGAATGAAACTACTCTTTCCTGAGGGTGGAGGAAAAAGAAGTGTCCATAAACATTTTCAGTTAGAAGAAAAGTATTCAGATTCTGAATATTTGAATACTTTTCTTCTCACTGAATTTTCCTAGTTACGCCAGAATTCCCTTTACAGTTATACATGCAAATGCACTATTTGTATCTATGTTCAAACAGCTCCAACTAATTCATGGTCTACATATACATCATATAATCAGATGTCCACCATAGTCCTTCCCTGCCCACCACATTCAAAAGCTGAGCTGAGCACAGCAACAACATTTTAATTTAATTTTAATTTAATGTAATTAATCCCTTGTTCTGAATGAGGGATGCTCCAAGGGCAATTTCACACATTAGGCAAAGGCCAATCAAGATTTTCCACCAAGTGTACAAGCAACAATGGTTTCCAGATAAGGATGCGGGAGAAATAAGACTCTGGATTGCTGACCAATATGACGTTCCTACCTTCAGCAGGCTCTGCTTCTCATCTGCTCTGCCTTGGAAGAGATTTGTGGTCTCTCCCAGTGGAAAGGTTTCAGCAGATCACGTGGGCAAAAGTGCCCAATGGGAGAAGACAATACAGCTATTGGTAATGGCTGCTCCACCTCTTCTTCTCATGCTACATCTGGACAATATACTTGCAAACATAGATGTCACATTTACACTTTAGAAGTTCAGGTGTAGACTTACAAATTGTGAAGGGGCTCTTATCTGTGCAGAGATCTCTCATCTGTGAAGCTTTCAGGTGCTGCCATAGAAAGGACATTTTTATTAATATATATGCGGGGCGTTGATTGATTATTATTATTATTTGCATAGGTTCTACTAAGTGGCTACAAGAAGAACACCATTTCACCAATATATGTTGGACTTTGAACTTTTTTTAAAAGGTGAGTCAAAACCAAATCTCAAGACACAAATTGGTCAGGCTATCTATAACCCTGAACATTAAAAAATCAGCACAACAAATATGCATTGGGAAACCCCAAAGCCCTCCATGTTGTCTATAAAAAAACACCAAGTTAGACAACATGGGGATGATGTCATCTGTCCTAATGCGATACAACAGAAACGACAGCATCTGGCACTTAAGCTGTGGTGAGTCATCAAAACACTTAAGAACGTGCTTAACTTTAATTTACGATGAACATTTTGACTTGAGTGGGTGTTACACAGGACTACGTGAATATTAACAGAGTAATCCAAGAGCTTTTGGTGGATAGGGGCTATGATGTCGACAGTGATTAACGCAAGTGGAGAAGGATAAGAGTTGCGAAGAAGGGAATTATATTTTATCACTTGATGAGAAGGAAAATTATTACAGTGATAAAATAATTATACATCTATAGCTGCATAGAGAGGAACAGGAAAGCAGTGAAAAAAATAATAATGTATGTAATTAACTTTTCAGTTGTAGAAACTTATTACTAAAGACAATGCATATTGGAGTTAAATGCTGGCATAGAACCAAATGGGAATTGCAGTGCAGGATATTTGCTGAGCGTCCACCCAGCTGTGCAGGCTGCAGGCAGAGGCTGTTGTGTGAAAGCTGACACCAGGCACATTTCTCTGCAGACCTCGGCTTTTCATACGCTGCTGTGAGAGGAGCTGTTGGAGCATTTGCAGCCCCAGAAGATGGCACTTGCCTAGGGAAATGACTGCGCAAATCTGCTACCACTCTGGAAGTGATTTGGAAAATAGGCCCTAGAATTTCCATAAGTAATGTTTCGTGCACCCCAATCTCCAAGCAGTGAGAGATTCCAAGGGTTCCTGTACTTACCTGTGGATTTGGTTTCCTTGAAAGGAAGGTCAGTGGAGACTGTGGGGTCTTTAGAATATATGGTTTTATCTATACTTGAGCATTGGATGAGAAGTCTCAAAGCATGAACACTCCAACAGATCTTGCATCCCCATTAGATTCCTTGGGTAGCCCGCCAAAGCCATAGCTTTGGATTTGAGCCAAAGAGAAAGACATGCCTCTCTGTGTCTCCTCCTGCCCCCCTGCCCCCACCAGCATCAGACAAGATGGCCCAGAAGGGATTGTAGCCTTTGGGCTTAAAAAGGTTCCTACACCTGTCCCAGAGGCTACCCCAAATATAGCTTTAAGAAGGGTGGTTGGATGTCTTAGTCAACTGAATCAAGCTGGAACTGGCTGAATCTTGCCGGAAAGATGGTTAAGTAAAAACAACACCCAACACCCCACACCCCAGACCCCTTCATGAACAACATGCTAAACATAGTATAACAGTGGGAAGGCTGCTGATCTTGGGGAGATTCCAGACCTCAGTGCCAAAGTGTGAATGTTAGTGAAGCTTTATTTCTCTTAAAATTTCAAAGATGTTTTCTAGGTTGGGGGGAAATAGATAATAATTTTTAGTTAAAATTTATCTCGCTTTTGTATTCTGGGTTATTTGGTATGTCATTACTGCAGATCCCAAAGAACTGGCTGCCTTATTTACAATGTTGAAGAATTGCCCTGTTTTTCCTTTGTCATATTTTTTGTAGGGATGAACCACAATTAGCTCTCTTTCCCTTTCTCTCTGTCTCTGCTCACAGAAAATCACAACAGTGGTAATGCCCTCAAATCTAACTGCACTCTAACCTATGCAAAACCACTTTTTAAATCTACTGTATATTTTTTCACCTTGCGTATGAGTATAACATTAAAAAGAAAACCTCCTCCAATTTTATGGAATTCTATCCAATGACTCTCTAGCCACTTTTCTGTCCATTTTCTGAAATGAGGAGGCTGGAATTGTGTGCAAAAATAAGCTACAGTGAGGAATGGTCTTAGTGAGGAATAGTTTCAGAAAACTTCCTTTCTTCTCCCGAAAAGGGGCCCTTGCTGAAAATCCTCTCAGATGCTATAATAAAAGCTTTCCCACCATTCTTCTCCAGAAGAATATATATTTTACCCTTCTCAAGATGAAAAGCCCAAAGAGCTGAAGAACTAAGAAACGTTGACCAGGAGGCCAGTGACAGCAGTCACCTAAGATCCTTTCAAATATGCTTTCAAGCAGAAATATTTAATCTCCTCCATTCCCCCCCACCAGTGTGAACGATTTCCCCTCCCCTCCTTCAGGTATCAAAACAAAGTTATTGAAATGCATATAAATTTGATCTGTGGCCTCTCAGGGTCAAATATACACTGGGCACTCTTTGGAGAGTTCAGGTGGTCGTTTTCCACACACTAGGTCATCAATCACAGCAATAAGCACCAGGACAAACAGGGAAAGACAGTGGTACAGATTGTTTAAGGCCTGGACAGCTGGTCCTCTTCAGGAGTCGTCTTTATAAGATTTCGGCTTTTGGCCTTCCATGTTAAAATAAGGAATTAAATTCAGTTGTTAGACGCCATAGCACACCCCTGTGTCTATTCGCTTTAGCAGACAATACAGATAGGCTATAGACCCTGCCCCCTGCTCTGACACTTAAGGTCACATCTTCTCAATTATAAGGGACCCTGGAAGATACCTAACATTTGTGGTTTTTCATTTCAGACCATTTTTCCTCCTGATCTTGATCTGTCAATAATTGATTTTTTTTGTGGTAGAAAAGGACAAAGAGGATACGGAACTCAGGAAGAGAATAGCTAAGATCAACATTACAAAGGGTGGTTTCTAGACAGAGAAAGGGATTACGGTGGGGGAGGGGGTGGCAGCACAAATGAGATCCCCCATTACTAAATGGTGGTGTGTCTGTGTAGGCATATCTATATAATATATCCCAAGCAAGCCCATGCATTGTAGATTTAGGTGTTTTGCCAATATTGCAGTTTGAATTTGCACATTATGTTGTTTGTACTTGTTTTTCAAGTAATGACTGTGGTTAAGCCCCTCAGTGGAATAAGGCAATTTGGTTGGTAGGGAGAAATTTTTTAAAAAAATCTTTCGGGAACTCACCAAGACGCATGAGAAAATTGACAACCTTATCCACTCCCAGTAAGTTACAATTAGAAATTAGTGCTAAATCAAACTGTTCACTACAGCTGTAAACTTTGGCAAAACAAAAAAAACCCAAGCCCCCCCCCACCACCATCAAAAATCTATCACTGACTTAATAGTCTTCCTTTTCATTGAGAATGTGAACAGGATGGAAGCAGGAACAGAATTTTTCAGGCTCATGTGACTTGTTCTCATAGAGCTAGTGTTATCAAAAGGGGTTCTTTCTTTCTTTCTTTCTTCATCAAAAAGGGAGAGCATTTGGCTGCTCTCAGGCCTCACTTATAAGTAACTACAGCAACATATGTTTGCATGGCATGTGGACCCACATTGTATCCTATGCCAACATGTCCTCAGCACGGAACCATGCCGTTCACCTAGCTCATATATTTCCTGTATTTAGTCCAGGGATAGGAAATCTCTAGCCTTCCAAATGTCATTGGACTCCAACTTTCTTCAGTCCTAGCCAGCATGGCCAGTGGTCAAAAATATGGCCATCAACATGGGGATGGCCAGGGGTTGCCCATCCCTGATTTAGACTTTTACAAATTGGCGGATAAAGCAGATAACAAGTAAGGCAAATCCCAGCCCGAGATGAACTGGTCCCTCGTGTGTGTGTGTGTGTGTGTGTGTGTGTGTGTGTGTTTAAAAATCTAACCAGGTTACATTGTGATGTGTACTTGCTAAAAATATAACATTTCAAGCTGAGTTTTAATTTGAAGACAAGCAACTCATCTATGGGGCTATAGAATTCATCTTGTTTTTAGAAGACACTTGGCTGCTTTAAACATTACCATTTTATAAGGTACACCCACTTTGTCCTCATAACTACTGAGGAATTGCCATTACGGGACCTAATAATGTCAGCTGCCTTTCAAGGGTCCATTCATCTGCTCATCTTCTCATGCTATATAATGTCACATCATCAGTCAGAAATGCCCATCTCTGCATTCTGCATAGGACAAACATGCCAGTCCCTATGGGAAAGAATCGATTGACACAAATCTGACAGCAGAATTGAAAATCTTCAGAAACCAGGAGAACAGTTCAATCTACCAGGACACTCAGCTATTGACGTTAAGGCAGCTATACTGGAACAAAATAATTTCAAAGCGAGGCTCCAATGTAAGTGGCTAGATTACAATTCAATGAGAAGTTCAATTCTGTTCATTTGGGTCTGACTAGAAATAATGGTTTCCTGCCCCACTACATATTTTAACTAAGTATTACCAAATATATTTTCTAAAAAAAAAATCACCTCTCACTGCTGTTGTAAAATGTGCTTGTTCTGCATGCATTTTAACTCTAATTGAATTGTCACGGTACTTTTTAAATTTTATTTCCCTGCGATCTCACTACTTACCTTCCCACACCATCCATGTGTAGTGTATATACCTGCAAAGGAGGATTAGACTTCATGCATCTGAAGTCTACTCTATCCCACAAAAGCTCGTAACATTATCTGTTTGGGTAGTCTTTAAGGTGCTACCAGACTCAATGTCATGGGTGAAATGACCCTTAGCTGTGACTCATGGGGACCAGTAAGGGTTCACCTGTCTTTTCTGTATTATATGTAATGGGCCTGAGCACAGACTAATGACCTCTTCCTCTGTGCCCTCCATTTCCCTTCCTCCCATACCCAAAACTGAAACCCTAATGCTCCCTGTCTGAACTGCTCACAGTCATAGGCTTCAACATTCTGTAAGTGCTTGAAGGTCACAGTTTCTCTGGGGGTTTGTTGTTGTTGTTTTTTAAAAAAACTTTTAACTTTAATTCACTAATCGGACTTTGTTTACATGGCTGTGTGTCATTATGTGGGGCAGGGCTCCTCCATGGAGGGCAGGGGGTAGGGAGCTAGTCTGAAACAGCCGGCCTCTGAGGGGCAGGTGGTGTGGGGACACGAAGGAGGTGTCTGAGGGAGCCTTCACTTTAATTCAGTAATGTGTGTCTCTTCATGTACCTGGGGAGAGGAATACTGCTGCACAAGTATTTTTGTTCTTGACTCATTTTGAGAAATTCAATCTCTTTATCAAGGGATTTTCTTCCATGCTTCTTGGAAAACTGCTTGAGGCAAGAAGGAAATCCCCTGTTAAAGAGATTAAATTTCTCGAAACGCGTCAGGAACAAAAATACTTGTGTGCCACAGGAGTGCCCTGAGTTATGTAGAAACAATCTTATTTTTAGGTGGCCCCATTTCACTTATAAACTGATAAGCATTTGACCAACTAAGTTCACTGTCAGAAGGAACAATTGGCTTACTTGAGTCATAACTTGAGCTCTGCTGGCATCATACTGTTTGATCTGCGCACTGCTTCTGGTGCAATGTAATCTGAGTTGAGCAGGCTAGTGAGTGGATAGTTCTCACTTGGAGCAGGTGGACTGGAATGGTTTATGTTTTATGGTGCTATACCATAATTCTATGATAGAGAAGATGCATAGGTGGCTGCATGAAATTATTGCCTGGTCACTAATGTACATTTATGAAGGCAAAGTGCTTGAGAAGGTGGTCGTGGGACAATTTCAGGGATGCTTGGATAAAACTGATTTTCTAGTTCCAATTTCATACTGGCTTCGGGCCTGGTTTTGGTTCTGAAAACAGCCCTGGTCATACAGGTCAATGGTCTGCACTGAAACAGGAAAAGGGGTAGTGTGACCTTGTGGATTCTTTTTCAGTGACTTTTGGTACCATTGACCATGGTGTCGTTCTGGGCAGCTATAAGCCCAAGGCACTGCATTTCAGAATAAAAACTTGGGTGACTATTGTTTGGCCCCATAGGAATTATCCTGTGGGGTTCCACAGTGTTTCACCTTTCTACTCATTCTGTTTGAAACCTCTATGAAACCATTGGGAGTTGTCATCAGGGGATTTGGGTTGAGGTGCCATCAATATACTGATGACCCTCAGCTGTATAAATCTGTACCATTGGTAACAGGAGAGGCAGTGTAGGATCTGAACCAATGTATATAGGTAGTAATGGACCAAATATGGCCCAGCAAATTGAAGCTAAACCCAGACAAGATGGAAGTGTTGTGAGTGGTTTCTATGTCTGGGGGTTTGGTAGAAGCACCTCTTCTGAATAGGGTCTCCCCCTGGTAAAGGATCAAGTACTTAGTTTGGAGGTGCTCCAAACAAACCATCATTGGAAGTCCAGGTGGCCTCAGTGGCTATGCCTGGCTTTGACAGTGGGCCGAGAGCTGAATGGTTTGTGATAATGTTCTGGGTCCAATTGAAGGTGCTTGGGGTCATCTTTAAAGCCTGAATGGCCTGAGTTCCAAATATCTGAGAGAACATGGTTGCTATCTGGATAGAGTGAAGTACACAGCGTGGTTGCCTGGGGAAGGACATTTTTGGTGGTGGCTCTGTGTCTGTGAAGTTCCCACCCCATTAAGTTCCCACCCTGGCTTCTTCATGATGCTCTTTTAGAACATGTCAAGGTGCATCTTATTCAGCAGGAAATGGGAATAAGGGTGGGGGAAATAATTTTTCAATTTTTTTTATGCCCAGGTTTATATGAAATTTATGAACAATTTAACGCTGCTTTGTTCTTCTAGGGTTGTGGAATTGTTTTTATTACATTTGATTTTTGTTCTGTTCTATGGTTTTATATATATATATATTTATATGACCAGGGCTTACTGGTAAAGGGTTTAGGTTAGGTAAACCTCTTAAGGAAATAAAAAGGATAAGTTGAAAAGCAAAAGCACTTTATTAAGGCTAAGTTATAACTGTTTTTACCACATTCCCAGAAGATGGAACCTTTTCTGTAGACACAAGTTAACTTCCTTAGTGTTCATCACCATGGAGGACAATATTCATCCCTGAGCAAAGAGTCCCTACAGGCCCTTTTCAATTTAATTCTTTCCTCCTAAATTAAGACTTGTGATGGAGGTATATAGGCCTTTGCTTGGGGCTGAATATCACCCAGCGAGAGAACATATCATTATGAAAGGAAGTGAGGCAAAGAGAGGCCCCCAAACAGCTCTTAAGTGCTTCTCCCCACCCCTAAATTGAAAGCGTCTGGAAAAGCAAAGAACAATAAAAGGAAATAATCCCCATTTCAATAATCGCTGTTGCTCTAATTGCTTCTGTGTACCCCAAACACAGAGAAAGGAAGAAGTTGGGACAAACCTGAAGCATATAAAAGGTAAAAAGGAAAGCACACAGCTATAGGTAGTTTGGGTTGTATGGTTCAGTAGACAGGGTGTTAAATCAGGACCAGACACTGTTTCACTTCCAGCTTAGAAGTGATTCTAAGAGAACTTCTATCTTGCCATCAGTTTCCAGCTCATAAAATGGGAACAATTATGACACTTCTCTGAGGATTGCTGCATAGAGAAGTAGGACTGGGGTTTCACATTGATAAGTTCTTGATATTAAAATACTGAAAGGGCATGTGGCATTTCCAAAGAGCCTGTAACAACCTGCACAGCAGGCAGGAAATACAGCAACAACAACAACAACCGAAGTGTATTTTGCCCATAAAGGCTGAATGAATGAATGAATGAATGAATGAATGAATGAATGAATTGAAGTATCTCATTCAAAGGCCTTTCTAAAAAGAACTTAGTAATAGCTGGAGTTAAAACACCTGAGGCTATGATCCATTCTTAAAATTAGGGCAGTAGAGGCATAGAGGAAAGTCCCCCAAACTCAGATTTCTGAGCCCCACCTATATGAGACAAGTGTTACAATTCCTGAATTCTTTTCTAGGCAAAAATCCAATCAAATGAACATTCCCTTCCATTATCCACCCATTAGGGTTGCCATATTTCAAAAAGTGAAAACCTGGATGCAAAACTGCCAATTCCCACCCAGACACTGCTTGCAACCACAGTACTCCGGATATGCCTGGGAAATTCCGGATGTATGGCAACCCTACCACCCATTGATCTAAGCCAGCACCCAAATTACACTTCCTAGATCCACCATACTTAGGAACTCAAGAAGGTGTCTTATGTTGAACAGCTTGTTGGCCCATCTAACCATCAGTATTGTGAACACTGAGTGGAAGTGAGGATCTTCAGGCACTGAAGCAGTAGAAGTGTTTTCCCACTTTGCTTTATCCCACCTGCTGCTTCTGGAGCAGCAGTATTGTTATTGGGTGGGAATTTGGGTGTGTGGGAGGGAGACTTGAGGGGAAGGGGTATGGACCTATTGCATATGGGGAATGAGATGGGATGGGTGCCTGACTCAGAATGTCTTGGATTACAATGAGTTGTTTCCCCATACTGGGGAAAAGTGAATCAAAACTGTTCTGATTCGAACATGAGGGAGCCTTCTCACTATCAACTTGAGTCACTCTGTGCAAGGAGATGGTCTGAGAGACACGCATTTCACATTTATCAGTGCCTTTCAGGTCATCTTCCTTCACAAGGCACTTTACACATTCACATAACAACAGACAGTATTTTCACATGTCTTTTTTAAAAAAAGAATTCAGATGACTGCTCGAGGATTAGAACGAAATGTTTCTAGGATTCCCTGCTCCCCCTTAGGCTCTTTGTTTTTCTAGCTTGCAGCATGGAACTGGAAAAATAACAACTACTACCCCTAAATTTTGAGGTGCAATTTAGCTTGTGATTTTCAGTAGACATGCATCAGATTCAGCATCAAATCTATCCTCTGGTGGTGTGCTATCTTCTGATTAGACCAGCCTTCCTCAAACTGGTGCCTTCCAGATGTTTTGGGTTACAACTCCCATCAACCATGGCCTGGGTGTTGCAGTCGCAAAAATCTGCAGAGCAGCAGGTTGGAGAAAGTTGGACAAGACCAACTATCAATTAAGAGGGTCGTGTCCCCCCCCCCCCCCAATTTGACAAAGCATAGGGGTAAATGATAGGGGTGCTTTACTAGACAAATTCACCAGTCTTAAACTTTCTATAAATTGTTTTTTGTTTTTTTAACACTAGAAAAAGTTTGTTTCAGAGAAAATAGCTGTTGTAGCTGAAGATCACTCAATATGATGACACGGAGAGCCTGTGTGCAGGGGGGAAAGTCTCTGAGTGCCAGAAGTGGATCTTCAACAACTTCAAGGTTGCCGGGTAGCTTGCAGAGTCCAAATCCAACACCTGTATGGCAGTTTCTCCTATGCTGCCCCTGTTCCCTATGCAGAGCTTGCCAAGTTCCCAGCTGCTTTGTTTCAGGTGGGTTATGAGAAGCAGTTGAAAAAGGAGATGATCCATAACACAATTTACCAGGTGCTGTAGACTCAAGACATTTTCCAAGCGTTCGTTTTGTTAGAAGAAACTTCAGTGAGGCATAAACAGAGAGACGTGGATGTTGCCTTTTCAGATATCTGGAACATTAATGTTCTTAACCCAACTGAACTTGTATCTTGTTTTTCCTCCATGGAGTGCAGCAGTGTGCATTGGGGGTCTCCATCTAGAGATTGGTTAGACAATGACCTACTTACCTACAGCAAGGTTTCTGTGTCCTATGCCTCTAGATTATATCCTGGTTCCTGAGTGAGCTTTATTTTTCACCAAATGCAATTTTGTTCCATTGTTTACTGGAGTCTTGTACCTAAAGCAGAGATGATAGGAATTGTGGAGTCCAAGAACAGGTTCTCCATATCGGTCTAAAGGATGGTGGGAGCAAGCAGGACATATATTTTTCAGGACATCTACACTGCACATTTACAAATGGGTTATAAACAGGTGTTAGCAGTCATGTTAGGATTTATAATTTGTTACCATTGCAATTTATTACAATACTATTACTATCACAATTTATTTGTTACTATTACAATTGTAATAGTCACTGGAAGGACAGATCGTGAAGCTGAGGCTCCAATACTTTGGCTACCTCATGAGAAGAGAAGACTCCCTGGAAAAGACCCTGATGTTGGGAAAGATGGAGGGCACAAGGAGAAGGGGACGACAGAGGACGAGATGGTTGGACAGTGTTCTTGAAGCTACCAACATGAGTTTGACCAAACTGCGGGAGGCAGTGGAAGACAGAAGTGCCTGGCGTGCTCTGGTCCATGGGGTCAAGAAGAGTCAGACACGACTAAACAACTAAACAACAACAATTACAATTTTTATTATTACAATTGATTAAATTTCTATACCACCCTTCATCTGAAGATCACAATATAAAAACACAGAAAATACTTACCACCACCACAACAACAACACCCCACCCCCCAGTTTAAAAGGGCATAGACTGTTTAATGGCTAAAGGCCTGAAAGTAGAGGGGTGTTTTTGCCTGGCACCTAAAGATCTGTAATGAGGGTGCCAGCAAGCCTCCCTGAGGAGAGCATTCCATAAGGAGGGAGCCACCACAGAAAAGGTCCCATTATCATATTGCCGCCCTCTGGACCTCTCATGGAGCAGGCACATGCAGAAGGGCCTCAGATGACGATCACTGTGTCTGGGTCAGTTCATATGGAGAGAAGCAGTCCTTGAGGTATTGTGGTACTGAGCCATTTAAGGCTTTTAAGGCCAAAACCAGCACTTTGAATTGGACCCATACAGCAAAGTTGGGTCAGAATTGGCATTATATGCTCAAACTGTCTTGTCCTAGTGAGCAACCTGGCTGCTGAATTCTACACCAGCTGAAGTTTCTGAACCATCTTCAGGGGCAGCCCCATGTATAACATTGCAGTAATCTAACCTAGAGGTCACCAGAGCATTGATCCACAGAAGTTAGGCTGTATCTGTCCAGATAGGAGCACAGCTGGGCCGCCAGTCAAAGCTGATGGAAGACACTTCGTGCCACAGAGGTCACCTGAGCCTCAAGCGACAGCAGTTTCTTGAAAGTGCTGAGGATTCTTTGACAGAGATCCTTTCATTGCTTCATATAATGGGATGTCACCTTCCGTCTTTGAGAGCCATTGCAGTTCAACAGCCTTGACAGCCAATTTAAATTTGTACTGCAGATATGCTATTGATCTGTTTATAGAGGACAAGGATGGGGTATCTGTGGCCCTCCAGGTGTTGTTGAACTACAACTCCCATCATCCCTGGTTCTTGGCTATGCTGACTGGGGATTGGTGGAAGTTGTAGTCTGACAACATCTGGAAAGCTACAGGTATCCCCATCCCTGATGTAGGATTTTAATTTTAGGGGTGGAATTTTGGGCTACATCATGTACTGCTGCTATTACTCTGGATTTGCATGCCTGCCTTACACCAATATAGATTTGAAACATTTACTCTTATAATCCTTGTTGCTTTTCGAAACAACCATTTAACATGAACAGTTGATACAATTAACCATAATCTCCGCAGGCTGTTCTCCATTTTGGACCCCTGCAGAAGAACTTTAAATAACAATTGGCTGAAATGCACCAGGGTGTTTTGCAAATAGAATCCTCATTTTATCAGTATCTTGAGATATCATCCCCTTTATTTTGAAGTTCATTTCAGATGCTCAGTGGGTTGTTGTTGTTGTTGTTTTCCATTTCCTCTCTTCCAAAACAACTAAGAGTGTAGTCTGAAGATAGTTCCAGTGTTACTGGATGATCTCTATATCTGTTGCAATTTGAATTCCTCAGCTTTCTGAAATGACTCTCCAGAATTGTATCTGGACCTTTTTCCATTCATAATTTCTGCTGTCTCAGTGGACTGTCTTCTAGTGTACAAATTACCTCTTCTGGTACATTTCCTTTGGTCTTTATTCCTGAAAAAAAAACCCCCAAACCAACAATAAAATATACTTGGGATTTGGGATTTCCCATTCAACCTCACTGTAAACAAAGCCTGTGACTTTCTCTGTGCCCCACCCATGGTAAACTGTAGGGCTGTTTTGAACAGCAGCAGCGGCAGCAGCAGCAGCCACCAGCTCTGGTTTTGTTGGAGATGAAAAGAGAGCACTGCAGCTGTACAGCAGCAGCAGACTTGTGAAATGGGTTTCACACGCTGCTCAGCTATCAGTGGGGTGGCCATGTATGATTCAGTCTGTGTTAAGTCAAGAAAAGGAAAAGCCATGCCAGCCATCACCTCTTACAAACCCTAAGTACCCCCTTTTGACTGCCACTGCTTTGCTGAAAATAACACATTTAGTCATTTGTCATAATTATAAGAAGCCCAATGACATGGAATGCAGGCCTGCCTTTTAATGCTGCCAAGACTGTTATAATACAGCCAGCAGGGGACTGCTGCTGTGAGCAAATCACAACTGTGGTGCCAGTTAAATTCCAGCCGAAAGGTCATACGTGACCTTTGTGAGCAGTTCATCGCAAATGATTGATCTGCCAGCAACAAAACTAATAATTACGCAGCTCTTCATTTCCATTCATCTTGGTAACATGAAATTTATCCCAGTGTGAGGGATCCAGGCCACGTAGGAGTAAACTGGCGAACCAGAAACCTGCTTAAACCCCACAGATGCAGCCCCAGTCTTTTCTTTGCATGTTTTATTTTGTTCACGGCGGGTATTTCCTCTGCATCTACCGAAATACTAAATTCACTTTACATGTTTTGTCTTCTACCTCCTTCAAGAAATCAAGCACCGAAGGCTGTGAGCTTTTTTTTAACCCACAATGAGCGCATTTACTAGGGAGTAAGTCCCACAGAACGCAGCAGAGTTTACTTTTGAGGAAATGTGCACAAAACTGCTTTGTGAGTTTGTGCTGTCCCTCTCTCTGGAATGGGTTCCTGGATATTTGTGTCAAGTCAATGTATACATAACATAGCTTTCACATTGAAACAAAGGCTATGGCCTATGCCTGCTTGCAGGGCGATATGTTTGAAGTATATCATTCCCGCAGGACCCCTGATATTTGGAATAAACCTCAGTAGGAAAATATTTGTCCTGTATTTGCATTGGTTATGTAAGAGATTGAAACCATTTTCAGCGCAATGGGAAATTAAACAATCCGCCAGACAGATCAATGTGTGTTTTCAGGACACTGCTCCAATTCACTTGGGATAGCTACACACACCATGGAAAACTAGCTGAAGCAACAAGGGAAAAATTGTCTCCATGAAAATATCACTCCATTTGCTTAACAAAAAGGAAATAGAAGTGTTCTGTTCCTAAGGAAATACCACAGATAACAGAGGAGAATTCTCAAAGCCTTAGTAAACCCATGCCACAGCTTGCAATAACTTTTTCTTATTTTTACATCATCAGACTTAACACTGAGAGAAATTCTGGATAATGTAAAAAAGGCAACAGCTGAACAAAGACCAATTCTTTCTTTTGAGAACTCCTACATAGGGTCAGTATTTACTTGTTTGCAGTGGCAAAGCTATGTATAGTGAAATGGCTCACATCTTAAGGTAAGTTGGTTGCTGTGATCACATTATGCCAGGTTCTGCCATTATAGTGCCCACCATCTTGTATTAACACTCATTGCCATATTCTTCTTTCTGGAAAGGTTCTCTTTCATAACCCATTGGGTCACAACCCCTCCAAATTAGTGTTAACTTAGAAAGGAGACCCTCTATCAACAACAACCAGTACCCCATGTTTTGTTGTAATTTTGACATTTCTTTTGCATTATTGTTTCATGTGAAGTTGTTGTATAGTGAATAAACTTCAAAAAAAAACAAAAAACAAAAACAAACAAAAACAAATACAGATGTAAGGTGTGAAGGCCCACGTCTTAATTCATGAAGGGTGAATTTAGCCCACCTGAGATAACAAGTAGCAGATCAAGTTATCAATCCCATGTTACATGCTTGCTTGGATGGAATTGAACAGAACTTTTTTGAAAAGTTAATTCGCTACTTATGTTTACCCTAGTGGCCTGTAAAAACTCCAGGCTGTTTTCACTAAATTCCACAGGACTATTTGCCAGGAATGGTGGTGTTCATTCATGGTTTCAAAAAGCAACCATCATTTTAAGGGGTCCTGTTCATAAACTACTCATAAACTATTATTGATGATACAAAATGGATGTTTGTATTCAGGATTGCAAGCTGAAGTTTTGAGGCTTTACTCCTAACCACAAGTACATTCACTTAAAAAAAAAAAAAGTCCAATTGATTTCAACTGAATCCCCCCCCCCCCCTAAAAAAAAGTACTCCAAATGGTCATAGAAGCAGATAAGTCATGGTATTACTGGGCTTGGCATGACATAGAATACCAGAAATGAGGGCAGTCTTGCTACACACACACACACACACACACACACACACACACACACACACACTCTTAAAGGTTTTTGTCTCTTATTTTAGGTTATATATTTTTTATCTTTTCATTGTGTCAATTTTATCTACAGCAATCAAGCTGTCTTTTAATTCAGGAAAAAGAGCCGGTGTTCTTAAGTTACTGCTTAGCAGTGGAGGGACCCAACCCGTGGCAGATGTTGCTTCCCTTAAGCACTATCCATAAGGTATTAAACCACCCACTTTATGCTGTAATAACATTAATAGTCTTAAAGGAACCAGGAGATTCAGAGTTCAGACGCTCTCCTCCTAAGTCTTCACATTGTGTCTAGGTGCAGCATTGCCACGCTGAATAATCAAGGACCCTGATAAAAAAGGAGAGGGTGGAGGGGTGTTCATACCATATGTGCTATAATACCTAAGCACAGCAGGGTGAGATAAGGACAGTATTTTAGTCTTAACTCTGAATTTCCTGGGATTTTGTCAGTCTAAGACAGAGCCTTAATGTCTTTCAATAGATTGCATTCTAGGTGTTTGGTACTTCGCTGATTAAAAGAAGAAGGGAAAAAAGCTTGGCCATGAAAGAATGAGACTGGCTTTCATAAATCAGCTACTTTGTAAGTACTAGACAATTTGAGAAGCTGGTTGGAAAGTTTCAGAGGGAGCGCCTGAGTCAAAAGCAATCCAATGCCCCAAATATCATATATTGCGGGTGGGGGTTCTTATGTAGCTAAGATGGCAGAATCCACACACTAGAGGGGGAGCTAACAGAAGACTTGAGGGAAACTCAAGGTTCGCAGAAGGACAAATAACTTTAGGGGAAAGAACCTAAGGATGATGAAGGAATGCAAAATAGCTCAATGAGGAGGGAGCATACTCACCGGACATGAAATGCTGGCAGTGTTGGAAGGGGTGTGTGAAGAAACAAGGGAGGGGGACAGAACATTCTAGGGAGGGCATGTATCACTGGCTGGAACCCTGACAAGGAGTGCTCCAAGCTACAATATTTTGTTCCAGGAATCACTTCATCTATTGATCTTTAAAAACTTTATTGTAATGAGGCAGAAATGGTTTCCCCTCCCTATAATATTGCAGGGAGAACTAGAAGGTATAGAAGGCCAGGGATTATGATTTCTCAAGCAAGTAACAAGAATCCACAGCTCCATCATTCAGCAACCACCCAGAACTTCTCTTGGGAGAGCAGTGAGTGGATTTGGAAGTCACTCAGCAATGTCAAGTACCTGGATTAAGGGGTGAGATTCAGTGAGTTGTCCTACTCTATTATTTAAATGTTCAACTTGAGCCCAGTTCCTTGTTGAAGCACCTTCTTTCCTTCAAGCTTGTACTGGGAGCTGTCCCAGGTCCTACACAGCATGGCCCAGTCCCAGCTACCAGCAATCTTTACTGGATGCCTTCACACAGTCAGGGAAGCCATTTCCAAGGAATACAATCTGGGACTTTTTCATCACCCCTCAGGCATATGCCGTGGCTGGAACTAGTGTTACATCCCAGAGACCTCTCTTTCTTGGCTATTAAAGTCAATTGAGAAAAACCCACATTCATGAGAAAGGAGATGTTCACAAGATGTGCTCTACCACAAATCCAAAAAGAAAGTAGCAGAGGCTGCAACCTGATGCACCCTTGCTTGTGAGCAATACTTCACTGAATTAAAATGGGACTTCTACCTCTGAGCCAATGTGCATGTAAATAATATATTCTAAATATAGAACTATAATATAAATATTGAAACACACTTCTTTCAATATGCTGCAACTGGTGCCTTCCAAAATGTAATATTTAGTCATGGTCTAAACATGATAACAAGGAAGTTTAACTTTTTTTTTAAAAAAACACCTCCATATATAACGTAATTTCTTGTGAAATTTAGCTGCATAGATTTGTATCTACCACCTTGGCTTGATGCACATGTGATTATGAAGAGGAGCATCCCATACACAGTGTGGCTTCCACTATATCTCCAAGAAAGGGATTCCAAATTCTTGTAAAGGTTCTGGGGTTGTGCAGTGTCTCTTTCTTCCATGACATGTTGCCTGCTCACTGTCAAATTGCAGGCTATTTTGGAAAACCCAGCACATGGGGAAAATAGAAAACCTGTGGTTGGAAGACAAAGAAATGGATTGCTGTGACCAGAACTGTAATATTTTCCACCTCAAAAAATATTCTAAAGCATTTAGTACCCATGAGGACACTTGAACCTAAAAAACAACAACTATATTCTATATATCTAATAAAGAAAACAGCTACATCCCACTTGTGCCGCTTACTTTGCCAGTGTCAGCCATAATCTAGTTTTGAATGTGAGAATTTAGCCTTTTCCATCTTCCAAATTATATACCCCTTTTTGGGGCATGCTTGCTTCATTTGCTCTAAGGGAAACAACAGTCTAAACTTCCCATGGATGTCTTAAAACAAAACAAAACAAAACAAAACCCACCCGTGATTCAAGCCCTAGATCCACAAGGATTTATTTTATTGTTTGTGTGGTGGAGAGTTGGAACACACCCTTCCTGAACAATCATCAGTGAAAATACAGGTCCACTTCTTGAGAGAAAAGCTCATTAAAAACTAGCAGATCTCAGTGGTTTTATTGCAAAGCAATCAACCTGAACCTGTAAAGGAGTCTGACCTCACCCAGATTCATGGGTCTTCTATTTTTGACTTTACCTGCTGGTGATAGGAATTGATTTCAAAGGCTCTAAAATTAGCTCTGTACATCAAAGAATTGTTATAACATGTCGCAGTAACGTTGCAGTTTTACAGGTTTTTCTGTTCGGCGTGTGTTCCTTAATTGAAAAAGTGTAACCCTCAAATCCAGAAATTGGTGACTGAGTTAACTCTCCAAAGGAAAGATCACTAGAAAATTGACTTCCATTGGAGAGGTTGTTTCCATGGGATTCAGGCAGAAACTTGAGGGTAGTTCCCATAAAGTTAACAAGGTCATTTTGCTTGAGTGAGAGCTGGCGTTAATTCGGGGACAGTATGAGAAGCAATGACTTGCTCTACATAAGGGACTTTGGGCTGCTTTGGCTTTGCACGATGCTCCTTCCCAGAGATCCACATGCAAAGAGATGCATGCCATGTCTGCCTTTTTCCTTTTCCTTTTGTATATGCACGAGAATTGAGACCATAGATACTATCACATTCTTTTCCAAGTGATGTCTGTTACATCATTAAGATCAGCCAAGCTCGGTGGGCATGCCCTGTTTTTCCATCTGACACAGAAGGGGCAGAAGGTATCATTTGATCATGTGAGATTCCAGAAGAAAGGTAGGACCATTTCTGCTTTGTTTTCTGTCTTTAGCACCTTTTAAGCCTGTTTTCCTCACACTTCCACTTTCGTCTTTTAAGCTGGAAGAAACTGCGAGGTGGTAAAAAGAGTTTGTACTCATAAAGCTTTGATGGCACGGCCATCTGGCTTGGAACCCTCATAAAGGAAGCCCCACAGAGGTTAGGAAGGTCAGAAACTACACAGGCCAGGACTGAAAATCATCCAGTAGCTCGTCATACTGGAACCTGGCTTTCCCCCATAGAAATCCCAATTGGTAGACTCCACGTAAGCTCAGAACAGTGCTTTTCTCGCTTGCTTATGCCTGGTTCTAGAAGCATATGAAATCATAAAATAAATCCCACCCCCCCAAAAAAAAATCACCCTCTCCAAGATCTCAGCTTCAGCTTCCCTCCTCTTCTAGTGTTCAGCTCATTAATGAGTGACCTGAAGGCAGAGAAATCCCCACCACCCTGAAACAACTTTTCTGTAATGGATCCTTGCTGTTTAGAGACTATAAAAATAAACAGGCCTGGTCCATTTATTTCCTTTCCCCCCCGGAGGGGGTGGGTGGGTGAAAAAAATTATCTGACAAACACATGATATCAGTGCTTTTTTTTCCTGGGGGGATGCAGGGGGACGCATACCCCTAAACATTTTGTGAATCTAAGTTTGGCTGCATTGAGGGGCAGTATTTCAATATGAGGAGGAAAATGACAATAGGAGTAGGAAACGTTTTTTTAAAAGAAAAAAAGCACTGCATGATATTATTTGAGGGATTGCAGCCAGCTGGTAGACATTGTGAAAGTTGAAGTTTCTAGCCCCCAACCCCCAGAGCCACCAAAAGTAATATGATGATATACAATACAAACTTGTGGACTAATATCCTTCATGTTTCTCTCCCTCCACATACTGCATAAAAGTCTCCTGCAGCTGCAGGTTCCTCTTCTGGCACAGAAATGTCAGGCAGTGGACTTCAATAGCCATACAATGGTAACAAAGCAAGATGCACCCTAAAAAGCATCATCCTTCATCAGAGTGTAGTGCTTGACACATTAGGGATCTGTATGCTCAATTAACCACTGGCAGGCTCATTTTTTCCCTGTTTCCCTCTCATCTCCTCCCCTTTTCAGTCTATCTTCTTCCTGTCATGGGAATCTTCAGCATTCTTCACTGATAGCCCCGACTGCCTGCAAACACTCAATTACCAGACAACATGAAAGGTTAACATTGGACCACTTTATGTTTTTACTTTGTTCATGCTGGATAATTATCAAATTGTTTTATTTCTGTGCTCCTCCACTTTCAATATGTCTGTCCTCACCCCCCAAACAGTGAAAATCCCCCATGTATCAGGAAGTCCTGGAAGCAAGTTCACAATTAACAGGTTTAGGAACTCAGCTTGACTTACGTATCAAGTGCAACAGTTTTCTAGTGATTTCATTAAGTGATTTCCTGGCAAAATAGCCAGGAAAAGTGAACAGTTAAGACTAGGAAGAGGAACATATTGGAATGTCAAGCTGCTACTTGAAATGGTTAATCCCTCCCCCCTCCCCCCCAATAACTATTAAAGTATTAACTGCATAGTAGTCTGATTAAGTGTGTCTGTACATTATGCTAATTGCTGCCTTGTGATTGGATGACCTGATTAATGGTAAACGGTACACAGTTTGGTGAAGGAAACATCCAGCAAGTCTCATTCTCTCTGTGTGAAAAAGGCAGGGAAGAAAGAAACGCGCTCGGAACTTATGAATAGAGAAAGTCTGAAAAGGGGATTGTTAACAAATATTTCTGCCTTGACGTTTGCGGCTTGCACCTCTGCATTAAACATAAAGGGAAGACAAGGGAATGTGAAATAAAAGCTGCTAAAGAAATTAATTTAGGTGCTGGCCCTCATGGGATTTCTCTCTCTTTCTCCCTTGTATCTTCAAACAGCATGGGTGCAAATAACTGAACTTGATCCAGGAATGTATAATCATCCTACAATGAAACTGACACAATGACCCTGAATATGCTTACCTGTGTACAGAGTTCCCCTCTTCCTTTCAAGGAACTCAAGGCAGTGTACTTCGTTCCCCCCCTCTTCATTTTATCCTCACAACAACCCTGTGAAGTAGGTTAGGCTGAGAGACAGTGACTAGCCCAGTGAGCTTCTCATGGCTCGCGTAGGGATTGGAACCCGGGTTTCCCAAGTCCTAATTCATCACTCTAACCCCTGCACCACCCTGGTTCTTTCCAATGAGCAATGTGAGAAGGACATGAGCAGCGTCAGAGTGGTTAGGAGGTTCAAGTCCCCGCCTGTAAAAGTAGCTCGCTCACCCCCCACTGCTGACCTGTGGTTTCTGGAAGAAAAGGCAAGTGTACTGGTGGAGCCAATTTAGTGCCTCTGCTTGTGCTTATCTGGAGATGTGCATATCTGGTGATATGACATACCATGGCAACTGCTACTGGACATTAGATCAAGCCTTCTCTGGTGGGTGTGCCTCAAATGTAGAATGTCCTCCGTTCATAAGTATCTCTTGCTTGGACTACTGCAATGTGCTCTATGTGGGGCTACCTTTGAAGTTGACCTGGAAACTACAACTAATGCAGAATGCGGTAGCTAGACTGATGGCTGGGAGTGGCCACCGAGACAATATAACACCGGTCCTTAAAGACCTACATTGGCTTCCAGTATGTTTCCGGGCACAATTCAAAGTGTTGGTGCTGACCTTTAAAGCCCTAAACGGCCTCGACCCAATATACCTGAAGAGCTTCTCCACTCCCCTCGTTCAATCCGGACACTGAGGTCTAGCTCTGAGGCCTTCTGGCAGTTCCCTCTCTGTGAGAAGTGAGGTTACAGGGAACCAGGCAAAGGGCCTTTTTGATAGTGGCACCCGCCTTGTGGAATGCCCTCCCATCAGATGTCAAGGGAATAAACAACTATTTGACTTTTAGAAGACATCTGAAGGCAGCCCTGTTTAGGGAAGTTTTTAACGTTTGAAGTTTTATTCTGTTTTGAGTCCTCTGCTGGGAGCCGCCCAGAGTGGCTGGGGAAATCCAGCCAGATGGGTGGGGTATAAATAAAATAATAATAATAATAATAATAATAATAATAATAATAATAATAACAACAACAACAACAACAACAACAACAACAACAACAACAACAATAATAATGGCACCGATACTGTTATAACTCCAGTGATAGGTTAAAATTAATTTATGTAACAAAATATTTTAAGATGCTGACTGTTTATACTGCTCTGCCATTCTTATCTAATCGGTATGTTTTATTTTTGTGTATTTTATTATTTGATTCATGTTCTATATCATGCCCTGGTATCTGTATAGACAGAAGGGGAAGGCTATAAATATTTTAAATAAACAGAAAATAAATAAATATGTCAAACTTTTCTCAGTGACAAACATATATGAAATGTCTTCTCAATTCTATGTTATTGCTTACTCTGTTGCCATATGTTTTAAGCTCATACAATGGCCTTCCACTAGACGTGAGTACTTATTTAATGCACGTTTAGGGGATTAGACCTCTGGTCTTTAAAATACTGAATGGGCTTCCTTGTGCTATTTCAATGAATTACTCGGGAGAGGTCAATTTATTCATTGTGGGTCAAATCAACACAGGGGCTGCATTAGCTTCTGCCGTCACAGATCCTTCTTTAGTTCAAAACCTCCTCTCCATAGGCAGTAGAACAACCTGGTCCTCTACCAGGGACAGCCAATGGCAGGCCAGCCTCATTTGAAACATGGAAATAGCAAGATACCCCAAGCCAAATGGATCAACACAGCTGATAAGCGTCCATTATGCAAGTGCCAGTTTGCCCCTCTATTTTACATTTTCCAGTTCATCTTAAGACATTTTAATAAAATACTTTAATAAAACCACTTAAGTCAGTTTGAAAAATTATACTAACCCCACCTACCCTATATAACAACAAACTATAAAAAGACAAGAAGCAGCAGATAACACAATGTTACAGCACATCCAGGAAGTCTTAAAAACATAGCCCATAATTTAAGGGAGCACTAACAACTTGAGAAAGCAAGTGCTTTTTTTGTTTTATATACAGTGGTACCTCAGGTTACAGATGCTTCAGGTTACAGATGCTTCAGGTTACAGACTCTGCTAACCCAGAAATAGTACCTCGGGTTAAGAACTTTAGTTCAGGATGAGAACAGAAATCATGCGGCGGCGGCAGCGGCAGTGGGAGGCCCCATTAGCTAAAGTGGTGCTTCATGTTAAGAACAGTTTCAGGTTAAGAACGGACCTCTGGAACGAATCAAGTTCTTAACCCGATGTACCACTGTATAACAAAGGGAATTCTGACTAAACATGAGGAAGAACTTTCTGACAGTAAGAGCTGTTTGAGAGGTAGTGGACTCTCCTTCCTTAGAGGTTTTTAAGCAGAGGTTGATTGGCCACCTCTCATGTATGATCTAGTTGAGATTCCTGTATTGTAGAGGTTTGGCCTAGTTGATGCTCAGAATTCCTTGCAACTCTACAATTCTATGATTCTAATGCTGTCCTCTGTACTCCATTTAGTTGCCAGGCTGAGTGTTTTCCACTTTAATTTTAATGTGAACTGGCCAAACATCCCAGAGGCCTCTGTAAACACAAGAATTTAATAAAAGCTTTGCTGGATCAGAGCAAACACCCATCTAGAGCAGCATCTTGTTCTCAGAATGGCCAAATATGAGCAGCTTGTGTATAGGACTTGAACACAACAGCGCTCTCCAGCAGACTGTCTCCAATAGTGAAGGCAGAAGGTAGTCACTGGGGCCGGTAGCCACTGATAATTGATTCTCCATGAGATTCTAATTCCTCTTTCAGGAGGGATGATGACCAATATGTCTTCTCTAATATTTCATTAATGAAAATAGGCAAGTGCAGGCATGAGTTGGCAGGGCTAGGATAGCGTTTAGTAGCCCACCACAATTCAATCCAATGTACTTCAAGCAGAAACTGAGAATAAAAGTGCTTGGAAGAAGATATGTAGCTCAGATGATAAAAGTATTGACGCAAGCTACACATCACAATGTAAGAAAAACACACACACAAAATACACTTATGTCCAAAATGCTGTATTTACACCATTTCAAGAACACTGCTCTCATCTTATACCCAAGGAGCAGTTATGTGTAGCCATCAATGACTAGCTCAAGTTCAGCCAGGAGTTTATAATCAGCTTAAGCAGAAACAGAATTTTTTTTCTGGAAAACGTATGTATGTGCCAATATATTTGTGTAGCTTTACGTTCACTGTATAATGCGGAGCTGCTGCGTTGACTAGTATTGCAGGCATTACCAAATCCATATTTAACACTGAATGACATTGAACATCTAACTGGTGCAAGAGACACTAATTCTCATGTCACTGTCATCCAGCGGATGGCTGATTGACGACACACTGAATTCATGCTACAAATTAATCGTACATTATGAAAAATGTCTACACTGATTGGTGGAAGCATTTCAGAAACAGCTATTCCTTTTGAGAACATCACTTTCTGAGGATCAAATTCAATGAGATGCAAAATCCACCGAAGGATCCTTCCCGGTGACGTCCACAGGGGCTCTTGAGGCCTCTTTAGTGCTCTTCCGGGGCTCAGTAAAGGGGACCTCGGGCTTCTGGGGTTCAGGAGCACACAGGGGAGCTTGCGGCCTTTCGGAGCTGTCCTCCCACATCTCTGCCCCCCTTGGCTGCTGGACCCTCTTCTGTTTCTGCTTTTTCTTCTTCTTCTTCAGTGCTGCGGAAGCTTCCAGGTCCCAGCTCTCCCTCGGGCCCTCTGCAAACTCAAACGCCTGGCCGGCTGCGGAGGAGAAAACACACATTTTTAATCTTCCCTGTTATCTGACCTTTGCCTGTCCCAAACCCCTTAGTATTTTTATTCACAGGACCTACCCTACTCTATGTGATGCAATGCAACCTGACATAAACTGCATCCCCATTCATATGTGTATGAACTTATTTAAATTGCCTCTCTCCCACAGGTTTTTGCCAAACGCTTCTTTCTACAAAACGATCCAAGGGTTCAGTCCTTTATAACAGGGTTGAAAGGCTTCAGGGTTGTGGGACCTACTTGGTTTTTTTTTGTAGACTTGTGAGCTCCATAAACGAAAGCCAGATAAAATATTGTAGTTCAGGCAGATGGACATAGACCCTGAATTGAGGAGGAGAGTGCCTCTGAGTACATGCTCAGCCCAGGGATTAGCTTTCAGCATTAGCCCCACAAGTCTGGGATTCTGATCCACTGCAAATCAGTCAGTGTCTTCCAAAAGCTGTGAAATAGTTTTTGCTTGCTTTGCAGTGACCTTTGGTGGTTACTATGTGAGAGGAAAGGGTTGGGATTTAAGATGGTGTGAATGAGAAGAGGTTTACCTTATGGTTCTGTTCAAATGGTATTCTACACATTTGGTTTTTGAGGTGCTGTAATCGCGCCGGGTAAGCCCTGGAAAGCCTGTGTGTTAAAAAGAAGAAGTCAAATTGCCATCTTTATAACGGACTAGAAGAAATGCAACAGATACCCACCCACTAATATCAATTAACAAAGTATTTCCATCCACACAGTATTCTCAACTAACTTGTCTCCCATGTGTACTATAGAAACAGAGCAGCTGCTCATCTCTTTTCAGCCGGGATTCTGCTTTTGTTTGGCCTCGACGACCACAAATCACATCATTACAATATCTATTCTAATTGCTTTGCAGCATTACAGAACAAACTCCCCCCTGTAAAAAAGAGGGAGGGGGAGAGAAAAGAAAGTTCTTCTCTGGTAGGTATTCAAAACAACAAAGAAAGGAAGTCAAGACTAGTTTTGTTCAATTATTACACCAATTCCATTCCGCTCTGCCTTCCCATTTTCCTCGTACCTGCCTGAGCGCCAGCCCGCAAGCCCATATTCCTCCCACTCAATGTGGCACCAAGACAAGGTCCGAGGATGACTGATAAGACAAGAAGACAGATGGTCCTGAAGAGGTAGAAAGGGTGGGGGGTGGGGCTGCAAGATCCATTGAATCAGTCTTTATCCTAATTGGCAGGAAAAGAACATTGATAGGCATGAATTGTCAAGATGGCTCCTCTGACCCTACTATTTAATTCAAATAAGCAATTAACAAGGGTGGCACAATTGGGATAGATGTAAACTCTTCACTAGGAAAGTACTTTAAACCTCTCAAGGCTTTTAGCATACCAGCCGATTGCCACTTGGATAGTGGGCTCATTTCTCATCGGAGGGATAAGGGAAATGCATGATGAAATTAAGAGTTTTGTGGCGTGAAATGCAAGCTGCATAGAATTCACAAGGCAGTTTCAGAGAATAAAGTTTGACTACATTTTACCTCAGGCATTGTATCTGCTCACATTTACATCTTGAGAAGTGACTCAACCATTCTTTTCCAGGTCTGCAAAGGAATGTTTTTCATGTTGGGCCTTTCAGAAAAGTGATGATAACAAGAGTCCACTTTATCACTCCAATGATTTATACAGAGACGCCAACAGGATTTCCTGGGCCCAGTAAACTCTGTGTAGATTGAGCCTCCTACATCTTCACCCTGGAAATCTATGGACGAGAACTGTTACTTCTGTACATATATTACCTTAGCTTAGCGTCCCTCACAGGGCTATTGCAGATATAAAAGGGAGGAGGCAAAGGTAATGTACACAACCATTTGCTTCTGGGGGAAAAAAGCAAGGTCCAGAACTATGATGCTCAATGCATAGTTACTGTAAATATCAAGCAGCTTTGGTGTTTTTGCCCCACGATCAAGCAGTGTGTGTGTGTGTGTGTGTGTGTGTGTGTGTGTGTATATATATATATATATATATATATATATATATATATATATATATATTTGTTGTTGTTGTTTAGTTGTGTCCGACTCTTCATGACCCCATGGACCAGAGCACACCAGGCACTCCTATCTTCCACTGCCTCCCGCAGTTTGGTCAAACTCATGCTGGTAGTTTCGAGAACACTATCCAACCATCTCGCCCTCTGTCGTCCCCTTCTCCTTGTGCCCTCCATCTTTCACAGCATCAGGGTCTTTTCCAGGGAGTCTTCTCTTCTCATGAGGTGGCCAAAGTATTGGAGCCTCAGCTTCAGGATCTGTCCTTCCAGTGAGCACTCACGGCTGATTTCCTTAAGAATGGATAGGTTTGATCTTCTTGCAGTCCATGGGACTCTCAAGAGTCTCCTTCAGCACCATAATTCAAAAAGTATATATATACCGTATAGGTATATATATATATACCTCATGAGAAGAGAAGACTCCCTGGAAAAGACCCTGATGTTGGGAAAGATGGAGGGCACAAGGAGAAGGGGACGACAGAGGACGAGATGATTGGACAGTGTTCTTGAAGCTACAAACATGAGTCTGACCAAACTGCGGGAGGCAGTAGAAGACAGGAGTGCCTGGCGTGCTCTGGTCCATGGGGTCACGAAGAGTCGGACACGACTAAACGACTAAACAACAACAACAACACACACACACACACACACATATTATTAAATAAATGATAGTTAAACTATGGAACTCACTCCCACAGGAGGCAGCGATGACTGCCATTTTGGATTGCTTTAAAAGAGGATTAGACTCATGGAGGAGAAGGCTACTAGCCATGATACTCCAGCCATGATACATGGTTGGAGACAGTATGCTTCTCAATACCACTTGCTGGAAACTGCAGCAGGGGAGAGTGCTATTGGGTTCAGGCCCTGCTTATGGGCTTCTCCCAGGCAAAAGGAGTAGGTGAAGCAGTGGGTGTGATGCTTACTTTTACAATGGAGGCGATACTCCAGCCACACATAAATCAGAGGCTTCTACACATGCACACACAAAGTACTCTACTGAAGCAAGGCAGTGGGATTATCACATTTGAAGGAAACATTCCAGCTGAGCAAAAGCACACAAGGAGGAAACAGAGCAGTGATGGTGGGGTGTGAACCCCTAGGGCCAGATGGAGAGGCCTAGTAGGCTGGATTTGGTCACTAGGACTGAGTTCCCCCAACCCCGACTTATACTGAGGAACGAGAAGTTAGAGAAAATAATTTCACCCCTACAGCAGAGCTTTCCCTGTCCATGATACCATCAGCGACAACCCCACCACAATGCTCCTTTGATCATTCTGTGGGACTTATCATACGAAGACATTCATGCAAAGCATTTAGGACAACTAAACTGTTTGATTTAAAGTGAGTTGTTGTGCTTCAAAGCAACGGCTTGAGCACACTGCCACCAAAGGAATCTGAGGGCACACTGATTTAGCTGCGCAAGGGCTGATAGTTTATTAGAGCACCCCCAATGTTATCTTCAAGGCATGCACAATTCCCCTTCATACAGAAAAGGTCAGTCTATCTCTTTCCCCCCTGTTAGCTTGTACCAAACTGGAAGTAATTAGGGACTTCTCCACAGTGGGTGAGAAAGGTCTCTCGCTGCTTCATCTCTCCTCTTGTCTTGCATCTAGGCCTGTTGGATGAAAAATCCTTACATGCACTTGGCATTGTGTTCATTTCCTTTTATGAGGGCCCTCTTGTGCTCTGCCATGACCCTTGCTATGCAGGCCTTAACTTCTGCCAGAGGCGCTATTAAGGAGCATAGCACACTCACATCCTATAGAGGAAAAAGTACAGATGCTCTCAGCAATCATTGGGCTCATCAGTGAAAGTAAAACAATTCTAACAGCCAATACAGTGGTACCTTGGGTTAAGAACTTAATTCGTTCTGGAGGTCCGTTCTTAACCTGAAACTGTTCTTAACCTGAGATACCACTTTAACTAATGGGGTCTCCTGCTGCCGCCGCCGTGCAATTTCTATTCTCATCCTGAAGCAAAGTTCTTAACCCGAAGTACTATTTCTGGGTTAGCAGAGTCTGTAACCTGAAGTGACTGTAACCCGAGGTACCACTGTACAGAACTCCAGTCAACATAGATAGGGAAAATAATCTCTGTGCTATTAGCCAGGGACTGGTACAGAGCCACGAGTATTGTTATTCCTGGATTCCTGGATTCAAGCCTACTGAATATTCTAGCCAGTCTGAAGTGGGGCAGGGGTCGGCAACACTGTCTTGAGGGCCAAAAAGGACCAGATTCTAGTGTGACAAATGGAATTCCCTTTACTCTGGTCATTTTGCAAAATGCTGGCGATCAAATGGTGTTTAAGCGCGCAGCCAAAGGGAGTGGAACAGCACACCTTTTTATGTACATAGAATCATAGAATTCTAGAGCCAGAAGGTTCTCTGGGGGCTATCAAGTCCAACCTCCTCCAATGCAGGAATTCTGCTCACAGTCATCCCTGAGTGGGCTAGAACCACCAATTTTCTGGTTAATGATCAGATGAACTGACCCACTGCAGTGTGTGTCGTGATAAGCACACCATGTGCTATTAGAAGTATAACGAATTCTACAAGTAGGGAGACAGAGTTTAAGTTTTTAACCTAAAGAAGGAAAAACACAGAAGGGCATATCCAGTTTGCCATTGGACTTTCCTGTATTTTTGGTTCTCCCAATGATCAATGATGAGCAGTTCTCTCTGATTTCAGAAAGCAGCGCTCATCTCTCGCCACTCCCAGCCATGATGACCATCTCAGTTCATATATAAGGCAAGATTTCTCACCTCTGCAAATCCTCTATGTGCACAGGCAACAGGTGAATGGGCATTGCCAAGACCCAAATACTGTGCCATGCTATCTATAGATATCTTTCAGATTGCTATAATAATAATAATAATAATAAATTTTATTTATATCCCGCCCTCCCCAGCTGAGCCGGGCTCAGGGCGGCTAACAACAATCAAATAAACAATCAAATAATGACACATTCTAAAAAAATTTCATTATAAAAATTAGTTAAAATCACATTGGTGGCAACCGATTAAACAAAATTCTGTGCAGGTTGCCAGAGGAGGGGGTCAGGCTGCGCCCTGACTAAAGGCCTGGCGGAACAACTCTGTCTTGCAGGCCCTGCGGAAAGATGTCAAGTCCCGCAGGGCCCTGGTCTCTTGTGTCAGAGCATTCCACCAGGTTGGAGCTGCAGCCGAGAAGGCCCTGGCTCTAGTTGAGGCCAGCCTAACCTCTCTGAGGCCTGGGACCTTGAGGGTGTTATTATTTGTAGACCGTAGGTTTCTCTGTGGGGCATACCAGGAGAGGCGGTCCCGTAGGTACGAGGGTCCTAGGCCGTATAGGGCTTTAAAGGTTAAAACCAGCACCTTAAACCTGATCCTGTACTCCACCGGGAGCCAGTGCAGCTGGTATAGCACCGGATGAATGTGATCCCGCAGCGAAGACCCCGTAAGGAGTCTCGCTGCGGCATTCTGCACCCGCTGGAGTTTCTGGGTCAGTCTCAAGGGCAGCCCCACGTAGAGCGAGTTACAATAATCCAGTCTGGAGGTGACCGTCGCATGGATCACAGTGGCTAGGTCAGGGCGAGAGAGATAAGGGGCCAACTGCTTAGCTTGGCGGAGATGGAAAAATGCCGCCTTTGTTATAGCTGTAATCTGCGCCTCCATAGAGAGGGAGGTATCGAAGATTACACCCAAACTCTTAACAGACGGTGCTGGCACTAATTGCACCCCCGCAAGAGATGGGAGTTGCCCCCTCGATCCCATATCGTCCCGCCCCAGCCAGAGGACCTCTGTCTTCGAAGGATTTAACTTCAACCGGCTCCCACGTAACCATCCAGCCACAGCTTCCAGACATCTGGTCAGTGTGTCTGGGGCCGAGTTAGGATGGCCATCCATCAAGAGATAGAGTTGGGTGTCATCAGCATACTGATGGCAACCCAGCCCAAAACTCCGGACAAGCTGGGCGAGGGGGCGCATAAAGATGTTAAAAAGCATCGGGGAGAGAATCGCACCCTGAGGCACTCCACACACCAAGGAGTGACGCGATGACAATTCCCCCCCAAGCGCCACCCTCTGTCCCCGATCAGAGAGAAACGAGCGCAGCCATTGAAGGACTGTGCCCTGGATCCCCACGTCGGCAAGGCGGTGGTCCAGGAGTTCGTGATCGACCATGTCAAAGGCTGCTGACAGATCTAGAAGAATCAGCAGCCCCGACCCGCCTCGATCCAGCTGCCTGCGGAGATCATCTGTTAGGGCGACCAGAGCCGTCTCGGTCCCATGACCAGCACGGAAGCCGGACTGGAATGGATCCAAAGCAGATGTTTCATCCAGAAACCTACCAAGCTGTTCAGCAACCGCTCTCTCAATCACCTTACCCAGGAATGGAAGATTCGAGACCGGGCGGTAATTGGATAGATCTAAGGGATCTAACGATGTTTTCTTTAAGAGCGGACGCACCACCGCCTCCTTCAGGTCCCCTGGGAATATCCCGGTGCCAAGGGACAAATTGATGATATCCCCCAGGGGGGCCCGCACCTCGTCTGGACACGCTCTAATCAGCCATGACGGGCACGGGTCAAGAGGACAGGTGGTGGGCTTTCCAGCTTGGAGGAATCTGTCCACATCGGCTGGAGATATCCGGTCAAAGTGGTCCAATACTGGACCCGAGGACAGTCGAGGGGCCTCCAGTTCCTTTATTGTATCCAAATTGGCAGGGAGGTCATGGCGGAGCAACAGGACCTTCTCCGCAAAAAAGCTCGCAAATGCCTCACAGCTGTGTGTCAGATTGTTATTTAAATTTGGCTGTCCTTCAACGGACGTTAGAGACCGAATTATGCTAAATAATTGCGCCGGGCGAGAGCTAGCGGATGCAATGGAGGCCGAGAAGTAAGACTTCTTAGCGGCCTTCACTGCCATCTCATAGGTTTTCATAAAAACCCTATAAGATGTTCTTGAGGCTCCGTCACGGGCACCCCGCCATACTCGCTCTAGCCGTCTGAGGTCCCGCTTCATTTTCCGAAGCTCCTCGGTAAACCAGGGGGCCCGGTTTCTGCGGGGTCGCAGAGGGCGCTTAGGTGCGATCTCATCGATGGCTGCCAGGAGCTGGGTATTCCAGCCCTCAACAAGCTCAGTCAATGAGTCGCCAGGGGGAGCAAGGTCCCGCAAGGCCTGACGGAATCTATCAGGGTCCATCAGCCTCCGCGGGCGAGCCCAAATTGGCTCGCCACCTAAGCGGGGTGGGGGTGGAAAATCAATCCTGGCTTTCAGTGCGTAGTGATCAGACCATGGCACCTTCATCGAGGGAGACATGATCACATCTATACCGGCGCCAAAGATCAAATCCAGCGTGTGGCCTGCTTGATGTGTGGGGCCCGAAACAAACTGGGAGAGCCCTAGTGTCGGCTTCAGAAATGTACTTTAGCCAACTGGGTATTATTACTTATACTGCCATTTCATTCCTCTGTATACACACCTCTAGATCTGGTGTCTTTGCATTTGATTTTCAAAGCTAAAAGGGTATTTTAAAAAAATAAACAAATAACCCATATATAATAAGACCCTGCCTGGCAGGCAGGCAGGTTTCAGGTGGCTCATCATTCATATCATGATGCTAATTACAGTGATTAAAAAGATGTAAGACTACAACTGCTACTGTTCTCTATCGCTGCCTTTAAAACAAATGTAAGGGACAATTAACAACAGATTAGCAACTCGCCTTGGTTTGCCACGTGAGGATGATCACTGACCTTCTCATTTCATCCTCATTAGTGTCTCAGGTCAGCAGAACCATTGCTCCTTAATCATCACCCACCATTCCTTGCTTCAACACACGGAAACAAATGATGTGTTGCCAGGGAGGTCAGAGGTCAAATATGAGTTTTGTTGTTGCTGGAGCACAGGCGAAAGGCAACGGGGTCAACTTTGGGGCAACTCTTTGCAGCAGCCTCCATCTGAGCACAGAAAGTATGAATGCACGAAGCATGACACCTACTGTGTTTTTGTTTTCTCTTTGCAGCTGGAATTTACTCCTGAGGGTTTCTCCCCCCCCTTAAATTATTCTTCTCCCTGCTTCACAATGTACAAATTCACATGGGAAACAGTGAGTTCCCCCCTTTTCTTTTTCCATAATGCAGAGCATGAGATTCAGTGGATACAGTGATGGTTTTTGTTTTGTTTTGAACCCCCCCTTTACTTTTCAACACGGTGTGTCACTCATAAAGTTATGAACGCTGGAAGCTGTTCCCGGCACGTCCCTTCATGCTGCTGCCTCCAGTCTGGTGCTACTTTCCAATTTGCCATGGAGAGCCTCTGAAGACTGCCGGGCTGAAGGCACCCAGTGCCAGTGTAAATGAGCCCCATTCATTTCTCACCATTGGCATATGGCATGTCATTGTCCTCGGCCACCGAGGCAGAAGTGATGCAATTTGTTGGCATGTCCTGTCACAGCACAAACTATCTATCCCACTGTGCCCTACGAAGACAACAGAAGCCAGAAAAGGGCAGCCAAAACTTCACAGCTTTATCACAAGAACACACATGCACACAACACCCTGGGGGAAGAGAGAGAGAGAGAGAGAGAGAGAGAGAGAGAGAGAGAGAGAGAGAGAGAGATGGCTCTCTCTTTTTAACCTATAGGCAGTGGAAGTTTTTAACGCCTTGTTTTCTCCTTCAGGCTATTCTAGAAGTTAATTTTTATGCGACAGTGAACAGGGAGACCGTCGCAAGGTTAATAATTCCCTCACACATCTAGTGAAAATGTCCACATGTTATGGGGTTAACACTAACACGCCTTCGCAACGACTATCAGGCAATTGTTCACTCTTGCTGCTCTGTCTCTGAATTTTCAGGCATTTGCTGGATCTCGAAGGGATTGATAAGCTTCCATTGTGGTTGGCATCTCAAAGGCATGCGCCCTCATTCCCTCTGAATGGCAGACCGTCAAATGTACATAGATGTGAGGCCTAGCAAGCAGCCACAGCCGCACAATAAAAGAAGGTGCAGCGAAAGTGGGTCATTCAATTTGGTGGCATGTGCCCTTGCTCCACTTCCAGAACACTGACAGAAAAGGGAGGGAGCATGCGGTGTGTGTGAGGTAAAAACTCCCCAAACATACTTCTACTGTGGCCCTTATTAGGGATGGGTGAATCTGTTAATTTCGGTTTCTCTCGGCTTCTCATTTTTCAAAGTTTAGTTTGCCACATTTACTCATTAGTCTGCAATTCTTTTTTTTTCTTTTTTAAAAAACTCGCCACAAATATTTTCCAGCACTGTAGTATACATTTATCCTAATAAAAACACTTTGCATGCATTTTATGCATACATCCTCTAATATATTTGCATTTTTGTACTTTTTTTAAAAAAAATGGAGAACTGCATTGCAAAATTTGGAATAGTGTGAATTTTCAGGAAGAGCTTTGTTTTAGTTTGCTTGTGGTTTTGGAATGGCAAATGAGGTCAGCTTGCATTAAAATGCAAACCCATTATGGGGGAAAGAAGCAGTAGCCCACACAGTCTCTAATCAAGGCATAAATAGAACAAGGACAGGGTTATCAAGCTGGGAAAATGTTGACATCTAGAGACAGATGTGAGTAGGTGATAATGCTTATATCTATGAAGTGCTGATTTCTGCACATCAAGGAGAAGCTTATTCCTGCCCACCCATCAGCTTGCAACTCCAAACAGGGACCACACCAAAGTCTTAATGAATACATGCTCAGAAATAGGTATGGGACAGGGAGTTAACAGCTGGCAACGCCTCTTAGAGAGGCCCAACACATAGTCTGAGCATAGGGTTGCCAACTGACTGGGGAGAAAGAGCCTGCCTAGCTTCCTCCAGTGCTTTTAACAGCAGTCTGATATGCAATAATTAACAAACGAAGCTTCATCATTGGGCTGATCCTACTATTTACCAATGTGAGTTGGTTGCTTCAGGCAGCTCCTTTTGGGTGTAAATGGTTAGTTATTTAAAAGTTACGATGGTTAAATTTTTATTGCCAGGAAGAGGTGCTTGTGAGGCATTTTGTCTCATTTTGGTTCATCTTCAGTGCTGTGCACCTTGACTTGGGGAGGGGTGCTATCTGCTATTCTGCCTCAAACAATCAAATGCCTTGGACCAACCCTCTTATTGGCTGGTCATTGCTGAAAATCAACTGGCTGATACAGGCACAACTGAAAGGGGCTGGTTAAGAAGTCAGCAAACCTGTGAAAACTGGATCTAGTAATATTGTATGCCTGATTCCTATTAAAGTGAACTCCAGCTTCGACTACTAAGGATGGAACTACATTAGTTCCACAAGTCTTTCATTTATTATGATTTCCTCCAACCCACATATTGCAGCAGATGCTAAATATAATTAAACATAGAAAATGGGTAGAAGCCAGTGGAGATGGGCTTTCCTCTTTGTACAGTTGTTCCATAGAAAGATGCTGGGGGAAAGTTGCATACCGTCAAAAGTGAGGGAGGTAAATTTAAACAGAGAGAGCTTAATGGGGAAGGCTACAAAGCCTCCCTCCACCCACAGCTTACAAACCTAGGAAACAAGGCTGCAATCCTACGGATGCTAGAAATGTCTCTGGACCCTTTCTAATGTCAGACCTAAAATGCTTGGCACCCGTCTGTCTTGGGAGACAATAGAGGAATGCACCTATGAGGGTGAAGTCAAGCTGTTGGAAGGTTATGGCGGCTGCTGTGGCTGTAGAGACCAATATGGGAGAGACTTGTTTTGGAGATAAAATAAAATAAAGCCAAAATAAAGCTAAAACAAAGCCAAGAAAATGGTGGTGGTGATGATACACTGCATCAAGATTTATTCACTTATAAAATACCTAAACTTTTTTAAAAACAGTGTACATATATTAAAAGATAAGACAGTCCCTTCCTGCAGGTCAAACAGCAGAAGACATGACCCAAAAGGGGAAAAGGAAAGGGCTGGAAGAGGAAAGCAAACACTGAAGCACCTGTTAATAGATGGAGCCAGGTTGGTCTCCCACTAGTCGTGATGTTCAAACTGGAATCCAGAGGGTAGAGTCATCTAGCCATTGCACTTTTAAAAAGTCAGATTTTTAAAAACCATAACAACCCTCCAATATAATACTATGGATTGGAACAAACACTTTCCCACCCTATTCTATTTTACAATTTCACTCATAGCAAAAACTTTGAAATAATGGTATATGTTAGTGCAGAGAGAGTGCGAAGGCAATGAAGTCCTGGGCATTAATGGTCAGAATGCTTACTGGTTGGCCAGAAAGAAAAGAAACAGCAATGTTGTCATGTGTTCTGGTCTGTGGAAGGAAATGGCAAATCCGAACAGCAAAGCGATTGCAAAAAACCATGTTGGGCCACTAGTAAACCCAGCCCAGTATACTTCCTCTGGATTAATGGCCAGCTGGGGGTTTACAACCCACAGCTGCACCTCAGGACATCATCTTCTTCCCAGCTGGCCACTAATCCTCAGGAAATGCCCTTCTCCACAGACATTAGATCTTAATTATTGCCTACGATATGCTGCAAAATGGAGGCAAAGAAAAGAGCAAAAAAGGTGCTAAGTGAAAGTCGCCCCAAGCACAGGTAAAACCATTACAGTGCTCCAGTCTCGAGCATGAGCCATGTGCAAAGAGTGTGAGCATTCATGAGATTAGGACACATGACTAAATAAATGGAGCCTGGAGAAAGGGGCCTTCGTGTTTTGATTGATTCTTAACCTTTTCTGTATTGATAGTAGTAAGAAAGGGACAAGAATGTGTCTCAGTTCTAGAACTACCTACAAATAAAAGCAAAGGCTCTGTGAACAGCTAAAGGAAATTAGACCCACAGGAAAATAGTAGTATGAAGGATATGGTGATCTCCTGGTCATCAAAACATTTTTATCTGCCATCAAAATTTCTTGTTGAGAATTGCTGATGGAAGTCCAAAAAAGGAGAAAATTTGTAAAGTGGAAATGTTTATATATTTTTCTTTTGCTGAAAATTAATAAAAAATATTATAAAAAAACAAACAAAATTTCTTGCTGAGAAGTAACTCCCACATTTGCTTTGAATACAATAGCAAACAGCCCTCCTAGTGGAAAGAGCAAGTGCACACTGGACTTCATCGAAAAGGGATGCATATTTGGGTCATATTTTTGGTGGACTTGTAAGGTGCTTTCTAAAGAAGAAAATACAGATATAGTTATCTAGGTCTAATTTATGGAATCCTCCAGATGTAAGAACAGAAGAGGAGCCCTTCAGACCAGAGTTGCTAATCCTTCACTCTGCTCCTCAACAGCAACCATCCATGTGCCCATGAGAAGTTCACAAGGAGGCCATGAGGACAATAGCACCCTCCTGCTATTTCCCCCCAGTGACTGGCATTCAGAGGGATGGTGCCTCTGATCCTGGAGGTGGCATACAGCCATCATGACTAGCCGGCATTGATAGCCTTATCCTCCAGTTTGTCTAATTATCTTTTAAAGTCATCTACATTGATGACCACTACATATTGTGGCAGCAACATCCATGAATCAAGTATCCGTTTCATGAAGAAGGCAAATACCCATTGACAACACCGCCATATTGAATCCAATGATGTGACTGATGGTGTCCATTTTAAAGTGGGCCTTTGGCTCTCAGTTGAGTCTCTGTTGAATACGGCAGATCCACAACACCGAAAACACATTCAGCACATGTTTAAATCACATAGCTTTCCCCATGTAATCCTGGGAACTGTAGTTTGTTAAGGGCACTGGGAATTGTAGCTCTGTGAGGGGGGAACAGCAGTTCTAGGGTTCTTTGGGAGAAGTCATATGCATTGGATATGCTTTAAATGTATGTTGAGGATCTGCTCTATATCTTGTTTTTTCCATATCTCAGCACTATGTACATTTCCTAGCCCCCAGCCCCATTTGTGTTCAACATATGCTACATGCATTTCTTGTTTAACATCCTGCTACGTCTGGGAAAAAAGAAATCTTTGGAAGTTTAGCAAGATCCTATAATACTGTAACTTCTTCTCATCAGAATTCAAGTTGTTCCTCATGTTAATCATTCCCCACTGAAAGCGCTTGATTAACAGGTTGATCATCCTCTCTTTGATCAGTGGATCTTGGAATTGAAAGGTTTTGGAAACCTGATCCATATTTGGGCCTGTAATTATAATTGCCCATAAATTTCTCATGAGACAAATCACTCTACCGAAAAAAGAGAATTGTGAGGAAGGCTGTTTTGTCTGTAACCTAATGTGTGTTTAAAAGCAAAGGAATTTCTACCCTTGTTTTAAAATGCTGGGTAATAAAATGAAGTATACCTTCAGAAAACTTAACTACTGGAAAGAAGCATCTTTTAATCACGTACACTTTAAATCTTTTTCAAAGGAGAGACTTTGCCTTTGCTGATCTACTGACTCTGTACGGTAAGAAAGCTATCTCACTTTTTTTTGCATATATTATCAATGCACAAACAAAGTAATAGTACATGCTCCAGGAAGCAATAGCACTAAAAATATTTGGGTGGCATAGTACAGAGCACAGTGCAGTATTCGTTACTTTGTAACCCACAAACCTTCAATAATTGCCACTATACAGAGAGAGAGAGAGCATGCCTGCCTTCCCTATCGCTCTGATAACACACACATCCCTGTGGCGGTGTAACAGTCTAGTATGCTCTTTGCCATAAAACCCAATGTTTGGGTTGGAATTGTATTATGAGCACACAGGCCATATGGAATGCTATCTCCTCATTGGGCATCTAGAGACACTGTAAATGGTGAAAAGGTGGAGAGAGAGAGAGAGAGAGAGAGAGAGAGAGAGAGGGAGGGAGAGTGGGAGAGAGAGAGCATTCTTACTACCCTCTGTGAGGATGGGCTGGGTCAAGGGGAGATGCCACCCAATTCACCCCACTATCTAATGGGATCACTCCAGGTAGAGAGAATATCCTGTTGTTAGCCCACAATGGTCTAGCTCCTGATAAAAGCCCTATTTGTCCAAATGGCATGCAACCTTGCTGAGATGTTGGCTATCTATTCTTGTGTAGGATGTTTACAGAGTGCCAAAACCCAGCCCTGGGTAATTAGATCGGAATGGAGCCTTCCTTGTTGTGCTGCTCAAAAAGGCTTGATAGATTAATGGAGGATGGAAGACAGTCCACCTGCCTCAAAGTGATTAAGCTGGGCTGAGCCGAATTGCCACCAGTGTGGTGATTGCTTGCATTAGGCTCAACGTTTCTGGGATTACATCTAATAAAAATGTGACCCAACTTAATTCAAATAGATTCTCTGGTACCTCTTTTCCCTTATAAAGAAAATAAAGCTCTTTATCCTATAGTCCATGTGTTCTTGGCAGAAAATGTGGTCATAACTGACATTCTTGAGTTGGATTTACCTAAAATATGCATCTGAGGCAAGGGCAGTTCCAGATATTAATAGTTCAACATTAGGTTTAGGGTTTGTGCCTCAAATGTTGGAACACAGCAGTGTAGTTCTGCCTTTTTTGTTTGTGACCAGATTGCCATTGGAAGTGAACAAAAAACAGAGAAAACTCACAGAGAGGGAAGTGTGAGATCACAATGGATATTATTTTATATCCATGATGCGCATATAAATGCGATTTCCGTTAAATATGTGTCAAAGTTCTCCAGAGATGTGCTTTGTGTTGAGTCTAGGATTCAATTGCCTGTTTATTTATTACATTGATATGCCATCTTTCCTTCAAGGAACTCTCTACATCGCTCTATTCTTCCGCATTTTATCTCCACAACAACCCTGTGAGGTTAGATTGAGAGGTCCAATGTCACCCAGTGAGTTTCCTGTCTACATTGGGGATTTGAAACCTGGTCTCTCAGGTCCTAATATAAGATTGTAATCTGTCCCATTCACTTACGCAGGGATTACTAGTTCTATATACTATGCATTTATTTATCGCAATTTATATACCATTGAATTAAAAAATCTGAGCAGCTTACATAAACTAATGTAAAGGATCATAATAAAATACTGATAACATCAACGTCCATGCAGTAAACCCCACCTTCTGAACTTTTTTTTTAAAGAAACCAAATTATACAACTGAATCACTGAGAAATCCTTCCAAAGACCAGTCCCTTACACCAGCAATTAAATGTCACCTCAAAAACTCTGATGTGCTCAGGTGGTTTCTCCACAAACCACAGAGCTTCCCCATTCATTACAAAAGAAGGACACCTCCACACACTCTTTCTTTCTACATGGGGATGAGGAAGCTGTGGCCCTTGAGCTGATTTTGGGCAAGAACTCCCATCATACCTGACTACTGGCCAGGCTGGAGTAGAACAGTATCGGAAGGGTCACACAGGCCCCTCATCCCTACCTTAATAGTATAGAGCTACTCCATGATTCAAGGCAATGGAGAAAGTTGCTCATGTGGTGACAGAAGGAGCAATGTTCACACAGGGCTCTGGGTTGGGCTGCATGTTTGGCACGCTGACAATAAATTTGACTGCACAAGTAAAGGAGCAAGACAAAATCAAAAACATGACCCAAATGGAAAACAGACTCACCTGGATACATGTGACATTAGGCAAACCAGGTGGATGGAACAAAATGAGGGAGGTGATGACGGATAAATGTATTTATTTATTCCATAAAAACTTTTATACTGCATGATTATAGAATCATAGAATTTTAGAGTTGGAATGGACCATGTTGGTTATCTAGGCCAGCCCCCTACAATGCAGGAATATTTGCCCAATGTGGGAATTGAACCCGCAACTCTGAGATTAAAAGGAAACCTCAATGCAACAGAGAAGGCTCTCCTCCAAGCTGCTACCCCTGGGATTCTGAGGGTGGTAGAAAAACCAAGATGGCACCCTCCACCAATCTTTGCACCCAAGAAGGTCTGTGGGGAAGGGAAGTCTCTCAGATATTGGGTGCCTGAATCATTTAGGGCTTTAAATGCTAATGTGAGCCCCTTGAATTGGGCCAGAAACAAACTGGCAACCAGTGCAGCTTTTAAAATGCATGAGTTATATGATAACTACAGTTCCACGGGGGAATCCCCCATGACTGCTAAAGTGTTATAACAGTGTTTTAAATGTTTAGTGTGGACATGATCAGTGTCCTGGGGATATTGCAACTTTTTGTTCTCCCAAACACTGAAACCCTATAATCCACAAAATATTTTAATTTTAGAACTCAGAAACTAAAATGACTTCCAGGTGTGCCTTTTGCAGATGCTGTAGGTGTGAAATCTCTTAAGTTCCCCATAAATAGATAACACTGAATGCTGTACAGTAAGGAGTAGGTACAAGCCCCAGGCTTTACTAACTGTATCAGAGTAGTAGTCATTATTACACATTAGCTTTAAAAATGAGGAAAATGAGTGAAAATGGCCATTGTTTATTATACAGCCTTGTTTAGGGTACTCTACAGACCTCTCCTTATTTTGCATCCATTCTAATTTGACTTTCTAGAAAGCCAGATAAAAATGAAACTTACTATTTGTTCAGAATAAATTTCTAAAGCTAGGAAGACAAGCAGTGAAAGAGACCCTCCACAAAATAAATCCTTCACTTTCTTTTCTTTTTTTAAAAAAAGAAGCTAATGAAAGCCAAAGTGACAAAAAGTCCCCCCCCCCTCACGTATGTTCCAGCGTATTACAGGGAAGCATTCTCCAATTTCCCTCCTTCCCCCTCTTTCTAAATGTTGGCACAACTGTTTGGTTTCCCAACTCTGTGAAAATCTCAAAAATAATGAAAATGCAGCTACCGTACTTTGTAAGCTCTTGGTAGATATTTTCTCTTACTTTGTCATTTTCAAGGGGGAAAACAATGGTGGCATCTGTGCCCTGGTGCTAAGTGCTCATTTGCATGCACAGGCAGAGAGATATCCGTTTATTATCAATTTTATGCATTACTTCATTTCATGGTGTTAAAACAATTACATTCAAAGGGTTCAGCAGTCCACAGCCAAGCTATTCAGTGCTCCAGCAGCATCATATAATAACGTTATTCAGGGAGAGACACATACATCATAGTTTACTGATTTAGAAGTAAAAGAGGGAAGGAAAGACAGGGCAAGAGAGAGAGCGAGAGAGAGCGAGAGCGCACAAGCACAAAGTGGCAGTTCCTATAGAGCTGGAAGCAGAATTAGCAAAAAGGAAAAAAAGAAAAGAAAATCTGAGTTATTACAATAAGCAGAGAAACCGAGGGCAGATGGAGGTGTGATTTATTAACTTCTGAATTACTTTCTAAGAAACTTGGGTCTCTTTTCTAGGTAAAGCTGTTCTCCTGCCAATTTTGCTACCATATACATTAGCAACCTGTTTTATGTGGCCCATTCCATAAACAAGATTGCAAAGCTCTATAGGAAAAGCAAACAGACAGAAAAAGCTGGCACCTCCACGGTCTTATTTTACACTGCCAGTTTGATAGATCTCCGTACTGGGAGCCCATGGAGGCTTTTGCAACCTGCCAAACCTGCATGACTGGAAATATGAATTCTGTATTTTGGTAGGAAAACCAACAGCAACCAGGGAATTGAATGAATTATGAAGGGTGGAGAAATCTGCCCTCTAGAAAAGTTCGTTGTGGTCTGTGGAGGAACTTGCCTCAGGTAAACAGAAGGTGCTATGCATGCTATGTAAAGTAATAATTAAAAAGTGACTGCAAGTGAAAAACAAACAAAACAAAACTCCCCCCACTAATATTTCATAATATTTTCTCACCAGGGGACAAAAAGCTCAAAGCTGCCACTGTCACATAGAAACAATTAGCACTAGGAAAAAAGGTAAAGGTAAAGGACCTCTGGACAGTTAAGTCCAGTCAAAGGCGACTATGGGGTTGCCGCTCTCATCTCGCTTTCAGGCCAAGGGAGCCGGCGTTTGTCCACAGACAGCTTTCCGGGTCATGTGGCCAGCATGACTAAACCACTTCTGGCACAACAGAACTCCATGACAGGAACCAGAGCACATGGAAACGCCGTTTAACTTCCCGCCGCAGCGGTATCTATTTATCTACTTGCACTGGCATGCTTTCAAACTGCTAGGTTGGCAGGAGCTGGACAGAGCAATGGGAGCTCACCCTGTCGTGCGGATTCGAACTGCCAGCCTTCTGATCAGCAAGCCCAAGAGGCTCAGTGGTTAGACCACAGCGCCACCCGCTCCTACTAGGAAATAACCTCCCATTGGCAGCAATGGGATCCCAACTTTAGAAGGCCCTGAGGAGTTCTGTAAAACCTTCATCAAATTTTAAGGCAGTCTTCACCTGCACTTTGGGTTTCCATACCCTCCAAGTGTCCTGATTTTACAGGGACAGTTCTGGAATTATGAAAGCCATTCTGGCTTCTGATCTGACGTTGGAATATCCCTATTTATCCTGCCAGCGGAGCCACCACTGAGAGAAGGAGCCAGCACCAGGGAGTATCCCATTGCCTCTCCATGGCTGCTGTTGCTGGCCTCCCTCCTTGGGCAACTATAGCAGCTGCTGGAGAGTGGGTGGGGAGGAGGAGAGGCTGCAGCCGCTGAGACCCTATTTTATCTGAAATTGTCCATATTTTTATCTGAGGAAAGTTGGAGGGTATTAATTTCCAGGCACAAGAGTACACCTTGGTCCTAGAAGCTTGTAAACTCCAGTGAATGCAACATCCTGGCCATATCTCTGATGTCGCTTAAGCCTCCCACACATTATTTCTCCAATTCAAAGCCATGCATGCGATCGGAAGCAAATGTATAGGCTTAACCATTTAAGCGAAGGAAATAGATCAGCATATGCAAAGGAATGTAGGCATGAATTCACTTTCTCAGCTGAAAACAAAAAGGCCCAAACATCCCTTGCAGACAAAGGAACCCCATGTCCACACCAGAGCTCTAGCACTCTGCAAAAAGTTGCTGGATCAGAGTGACTAGATATAATTCCTAACCTTTTGAAAACTGGGCTCGATCTTCTGACTTTTCCACTAGAAGGAGCTCCAGATGCTGCAGAAAACTGCTTCAACTGAGAAGCTTCACAGCAAGTCCAGTTTTCTCAACAGTTTTAGGGTGGCTTTTAAGAAATCATTCTTTGTAAACTCTGAAAGGAACTGGTATCATCCGGATGAATGTATCGATTAGTTAGCCACTGGCTTTTGCACTTCCTACATAAAGACATACATAATGTTATTTGTATGCTGCCTTTCTATAGTTCAAACCATGCTCAGGGAGGCTTTCAACATGAAAAAATACATAATTACAACATAACAAAAGGAGTCATAAGCAATGTCCTAAATGTTCTAATGCAGGTTCTCAGCTCAAAAGAAGTATCTGTTTACATTTATTTACAAATGTCTATTTAAAGAGAAAATATGTAGAAATGGGAAAATATGCTGTATTTAAAATATATGCATTTATATATATATATATATATATATATATATATATATATATATATATACCAGGATGCATTTTTTTTTTTGGCAGAGTAATCACAGACGTAGGGCAGACTTAGGGTGAGGACATGTGAAAATGACACAAACTGGAAAGTTGTCCAGCCCTATACTGTGCTGTTTCCAACTGATATACAACCAATAATTCATGTGAGTGGTAGCCAACGAGGTCTTACTCAGAGTAGACCCACTGAAAACCATGGCCTTTACTGACTTTTGTTCACTGATTTTAATTGTCTCACTCAGAATATGGCTTAATTAGCTGCCACCTAATAAACATAAACAAAGCAAGATTGGTCCACATGAAGGAAATTCCAGTCAACTTTAGACTATGGTGCCTATCATACAGTGGAAACGTAATATTGCATTTACCTTACATACCTGAAAGCTGATTATTACTATTATTCTCAACTAATCTTATCAATAAGTCAAGAATACAGATGCAGGAAGAGAGTGCCAATACTGAGTTATCAGTCATCATATTTTGAAATGTTCTACATGGTCTTAAAGAGAAAATGGTGGAGGATAAATTCTCCTTTAAAAATCTAGATATGTAGCTATTTCCCATGTATCAGATGAGCTTCCTTAAAACTCAAAGGCACAGCATTATCAGCTTTCAAAGCCTTCCTTAAAATTCACCTCTGTTGTGATGCGTGAAAAACCTTTGAATATAGTTGGGCAGCTGGTGTGTTGTGACAGATGTTTTCTATGGTAATCATGCCGTTACCTTGTGCTTTCTCCATCTGTTTTTTTTATATCTACTTGTTGTGATATATTTAGACTATAAACTCTTCACTATCATATGGCACAGATATCAAATAATGAGCACATGGTCAGTCACTGAATTGGGTACTCTTCACACCAACCACACTTGAATATCTATTTTCCAACTGGTTATGTAATACAGTAACCACCACTATTGTGCCAGTGCCCCTGCTTCCCATTCCAACAAGATTTCATGATGGTATCATGCACTGTCTATCATAGCTCAGCTGATACAGCCTGAGGCTCCAGGGTCACAGGTTTGAGCCCCACCTTGACCAAAAGGTTCTCTTTCAACTCTACAATTCTACGATTCTATGATCTACTTTATACACTGCAAAGTGCAGTGGTCAGAGATGTTTTGGTGGCTTACAGGTTATGACATGAAATTTATTGCTCTTGTATTATGATCACATTTTGTACAGTCCTAGACGTGGTATAGCTTTGTCTGCATGATTGCATTCCTCTGCCGACATTTTTCCAAACTGATGGCATTGACCCTGCATGTTACCGGTGCAAAATGCATCAACTGTATAAGTAAAGATTTGCATTCATTGGTACTACATGGACAACTGGTATTCTGCAGGTCTTTGTAAAGACCTGGAAGGAGATATTTTAAAAGGTCTGCTGTAGTGAATAGTTGAATCAAAAGACAAAGATGCTCATCATGAGTGGCGGGTGCTTCCAAACAGTCAATTTATTCCATCACTACATTTCATGCTGTACTGAAGAATCACAACTGAGGGTTGAATTCAAAGTAGCATCCCATCAGTGCAAAGATGGTTGCCTGTACAATGGGACTTCCGCCCTCCTTCTCCTGCACACGCTAAAGGGGCTCCCTCAGTCCTCTGAAGAAAATATGAGGAAATGGGCACTCCAGGGTGGAGGAGAGGAAGGGAAGCCACATTTTGCAAGCAGAAATTCTTGAATGGGCAGGACATGTTAGTTGGATACTGCCTTGACTTTTCCCACTTGAGCAGCTTTAGAACTTAGTGTGAAGGTGGTGGCCATTTTGCACATGTTCAATTGACATGTGACCGCTGCTGTGCCCCTTTTTGGCCCCAGAAGGGAGTGGAAAGAGGCGGGGTGGGCTTACCTATACTCTGCCAACACATGTGATGACCCAGAATGCAACCCCTATGCAAACAGGGAGTTGCCTACATGTGTTTACATTCAGCTAAGTTCCATCCAGACTTGTGGGTGTACCACAATCATGTGGAGGAAGTAATAACAATGCACCTAAGCACACAATTTTATCAGTGCTCATTTTTAAATATGTGCTAAAACACTTTTTTGTTTTTGTTTTAGCGCTGTTTTAAATATTTTTGGACAGATGGAGAAAATAGTGGTTTTTCACTTTTATATATATAAATCAAGTAAAAAACTAACAGTAAAGAAAGACAGAGGCTGGATAGGAATTAGTGGAAGTCTGGCAAGGTGAGGGGGCATTGCAACAGGGCTTAACTGCCTGAAACATCACTGCATGCGGCAAACCCCTGCCTTTTAAAGAAGATGGAAGGGTAGCACTAAAGTGTGGAGATTGCACTGCTGTACTTTTCCTTCCGAAATGTTGGGTTTGGTGAGCTCACAAAAGAGATGGAAGAATCACAGGCGAGCCTATGTGATTACCTGTAAATGTGAGTGAATGAAGAGCAGCTCCTGGCATGGAGCATGTGGAGAGGAGGCAGTATGTGAACACTAAAGTTGATTCAATGCTATTGTCACCACGACCATTTCTCAACTAAAGAAGAGCAGATGAGGTGGTAGCATTGCTTTTAAAGCTTAACTGTATATTGTGGCAAGTGGCAAGGGCAGCACTAGGTCCTGCCCAGAGCTGGGACTTGTAGTCTCCTCATAAAAGAAGGAGGGGCAAACACGCAGCCAGATGGCCACAGTCAGTGACCCCCAAAGAGCCATTGGATCCAGATCTCTGCACTCCAGCACTGCAGTTCTCAACATCAGTGGCCTGGGTTAGCTGTTATTCCTGCATTGCATGTGATTGAACTAGAAGACTCGTGGGGTACCTCCCAGCTCTAAAATTCTGTGGTTTTGTGATTTCCTAGCTGGCTCTCAGGGCCACAAGAACAGAGGAGATAGCCAGGTAGAATTTTAAGGGCCATCAGTGAAGTGGCTGATTAGCTGCATGGGGAAACACATGCATACACCTGCCTGGACCAAGCCCCAGCTGAGAGCCAGTAAGGGATGGGGTCTCCAGCTTCTATACAATTTTGCAGTGTGAGCTGCTTCAGTGCTGAAGCAACAGCTCCCTTAGGGCTCAAAGTGCAACCCTCCAGTACTTGAGAGGATGACTGATCGACGCAGTGTAATAAAATGAACCGTGTTAGTGGGCATGCTGTTCTTAAAACAGAGCAATTCTGGGACAAATCTATACCTTTGATAGCAGTTGGCTGGAAAATTAACAGCAAGAAGAATTTCTGAGATCTTGTCGGAGAACATATGGCAGGCTCTGGCTTTCTTACTAAATCAGATGATATTACTAGAACTGGGTCATTATGCACACATTGTAATCTAGCGTTAAACCCAACAAAGTAATATTTAGCTTGGGTTTTAATTGTGCTACTGGGATTTATCTCTGCTTCTGAAAAGGGAAAAAAATAAAGATGTAGTTGGTGAATTTGTATTCTTTTTAAAGGGGCTCCTACACTTGATGGAAGTGAACCACAAACTGGATAATGTAAACATATGTATTTTAAAACTATAAATCAAATGGCTTATATATGTTTTTAGGTTTGTATACAAATGAATCAAACACACAGAGAGACACAGGAACACAATGTCACAATATCAGGTGATGAAAAGTTATATTTTTGAACTGCATCTATTGCACAAGCGCTTTCTCTCTATTTTTATAAAATGCACCTGTTTCTAGTATGTATGTTCTGAATGTGTGCCACCTTTGTAAAGAACTGCTTAATGGATGAGAAGAACAGTTTGTGCTGAGTTCTGTTTCCAAGGGAAGCCAGTCAAATGTGTCTGGATGCTCACAAGGAGAACACGAAACTGATTGCATTTCCCTGGCTAGCTGTATATGAGACTACTCGGGAAGCGGGGGCTATGCATATCAAGGCTCAGCTGAGAGGGAGTGGTAGAACCTCCAGGTAAACTATTTTTGAACATAGGGGCTCTACTGAAACTGCCACAACATTAATTAGGTTTGCACAGCTCTGTTTATCCAGTCTGGCCGCTGGATCCCCTAGCTGTTGGTGGTGACAATTCGTTCAGTTTAGATAACACATTTCTTTCTCAACAAAAACACAAGGAACCTAAAGAAACAACAGTAAAATACAGGAAATGAAAACTGATTGGATCCTGGTGGCTCCATTTGCCTCTCTGTTGATACTCGTAGCCATTAGAAATTTGAAATAATATCCAGAAAGATGCTATGATTTTGCCAGCAAATGCTAAACATACCTACTTCCCTCAAACACACTTTTCCTATTCTTTAGTCATATGTTTCTGCCATTTAATCACTCCATTTTACTCCCTGCAAAAAAACCCGATATGAGGAAAATAGGATTTCTGTATTGTAGGGAATATATATATATAGAGAGAGAGAGAGAGAGAGTGAGTGCAAATGTCCCAAAATGTGTTTGGTAACTCCTATATCAATGAGTTTTATCCTCCTGTTAGTCTCTTCCTCACTTCTACTTAACAAGCAAATGTGCCCCACACATGCCTTTATATCAAGGTGGCATACCTGCTAAATATTTTGGAGTGTATGGTATGTTATTACAAGACTTCTAGAATCCAGAAATAAAACTTAATGTGTTTGTGTGGAAATCCAAAGTCTATTTTGTGATAGCAGCGCACATGACCACAGTCAATTAAGCCAACAATGTGTCTTCAGAAACCCCACAGAATTATTTTAGAACAAATGTTGAAGCCTATGCTTTGAATGCTCTTCCACACATGGCTTTATAATAGGGGTGGGGAACTTTGGCCTCCCAGAAGCTATCAGACTACAACTCCCATCACTGTCTGTGCTTGCTGTGGCTGATGGGAGTTGGTGTCCAACAACATCTGAAGAGCCACAGGTTCCCCGTCTGTGCTTTAGATGCTCTTTCAGGCAGCTGAGATAGTATGTACCACGTTAGCAGGGAAAGGTGTACATTTTAAGTTGCACTCCAGTCAACCCTAAATCTCTTAAATGCACTGATTTTATAACATGTTAAGGGAAAGTGTTCAGAAAGAGACCCCCATATCTGTCTCTGGCAGCTGAAGATTAAAAACTCTGCTTACACTTTTTTTTTTGTCAAGAGTTAATAAAGTCAGCAATATATTAAATAGCATTTTGGCAAGCACTTGGCACAATAAATTCTTTTCTATAGCTAAAAACAGTAAAAATGATTTATGAGCAAGGCCTGAGTGCCTAAGGAGGGGAACCAGTTCCAAAGAACCCAATCAACACAGGTGAATGTAGTAAGCAGCCCTCACTTGTCTAAAACCCACTTTGGTCATTACTTCATTGGCCACCTGGCAGCTCAACCAAGTTGCTTCTGTCAAGTAAAGCCCATTGTGATTTGGCCCGATTTGACTATGCCTAGGGTTGCCAGGTTTTGATCTGGGTTCCATACATGTGCTTTCTTAAAAGCAGTGGCCTGGATCACTAGTCAGCAGCTGCTGGTGTCCAGCAGTTCAGGTGGGGCTGCTAGGAGACCAAGTGGCGGTGGGGGGAGTTGTTCTGGTTTTCTCCCCACCCACCTCCTTGGAAAGCTATTGTGGACACTCAAGGATTACAAGTTTACAAATGGCACCTAACTCAATTGGAAACCATATTTGGTTCAGTAGTGGTACAGCCTACCTCTCCAGTTTGGTATCATATGCAAATTCGATGAGCATCCCCTCAATTCCTTCATCCAAGTAATTTAGAAAGACACTGAACAATAATGGGCCCAGGACAGAAGCCTGAGGCACACCACTTGTCACTCCCCAGGGTGTTGAGCACCCTTTGGATTTGTTTAGTTAACCAGCTACAAACCCATCTAATGGTTACCTCATCCAGCCCACATTCCACCAGCTTTTCTGCAAGAATATAATGGGGGACTTTGTCAAAGCCTTACTGAAATCAAAATACACTACGTCTTCTACCTCATCTGCACCATCCTACTTTTTGTATCCTTAGAACATGCTGCAATTTTATCAAAACAATGAAAAGAAAAGTACCAGCACCTTCAAGACAAATAAATTTATTATGCCATGAGTTTGGGGCAGGTAAATGCCACTTTACCAGAGGCCCCATTTGCAGATGGGAAATTTAAAGAGGGACCTTATGCATGGGAAGATGTTACTCTACCACTAAGCTCTGGCTGTACCATTTTCTGAGGAGCAACAATTGGAGAGGGCTATTACCCTCATGTCCTTCCCATGGGCTCAAGCTCTACTTGTGGGCTTCCCATAGGCATCTGCTTGGCCCCTGTGAGAATAGGATGTTTGATGAGATAGTACTTTGGTCTGATCCAGATTCCTAGGTTATGTTCTTAATGAATCAGCCCTAAGTCAACCACACTAAAGCAAACATGGAGCGAAGTTTTCTGGCGAGCAGGTAGGGAATGCAATACAAAGCTGGCTAGTCATGGGTAACTAGCAAGGCTGAGATTTTAGGACTTGCCGGATCGGGGCTCTTTGATCAGTCTGAAATGCCGTGTGCATCAGATACCATGGCCCCATTGCTCTTTGTTCTTCATCAGCTACAGTACATGTCCACTGTCTGGTTTGTCAATCATCTGATTCAATGGCTGTTTGCCTGAGAAGCTGCTGACAGGGGGTGGGAGTGAGGGGCAGCTAGAGCTTAATTACCGTACCTCATTAAAGGGCTTCTCATTCATATTCAGTAAGGAATCATTGAAGTAGACAGATATGTCTTTGTTAGGTGAACTAGAAACCGCAGTCTTTTAAAAAGAAAGTCCTGCCACTTATGTGTTTATGCCTGTTTGGTTAAGGGATTCTTTTAACATTGTTGAAGGAAATGGCAAGAAAATTAAAGAATAAAATATTTAAATGAGCGAATTTGCTGTAAAGTCACAAGACAAGCTTTGGGAAATGCAGCCATGCCCTTTTACGAAAATACTTTTGACAAAATTCCATCACTTTTTCTTATTTTTGGACTCTCAATTGCTTTCTTTTGGATTGAAGTAAAAGAGAAATCAATCGCAAGACTGTGAAGGAACGTAACAGTTTAAGATTCTTCTGTTCTTGTTCCACCATGGTGGGTTGGTTTTTTTTTTGGGGGGGGGAGAGATGTTTGCACAAAATTAGGTGCCTAATCTGAAAATATTTATTTAGAAGCAATCACACTACTTAGACATCACAAGAACTTGGTCCTCAGAAAAATCCAGAGGGTTAGTGATCAGGTGAGTACTTCAAGTGACTTCAGATTTGTGCATGTATTTTTCTTCTGAGGCTTCTCCCACAATCCAAACCCCTTTGCACCAGGCTGGGTATGTTTGTGAAGATTGGGCTGAGGTGCCTCTCTGCCCAGTCCTGCTTGCTTCCGCTAGTAGAGTGATGCCAATGTCGTCCCACTAGCATGCAGTTCTCCATTCAGTCTACTTAACATCCAGGCAGCAGCAGAAGCACCGCTGGTAGGGTCCTCACTATTGGCAGCCTGTGGAAAGTCTAGAAGTGAAGCATCCTGGGAATGAGTAGGAGTAGAAATATCTCAGGGAAATAATGCTGAAATTGTAATATGTATGTACCTTACAAGTTGCTAATTTCTGACAAGCATCACTACTTATTCACAGGGGGTCAGCTGCTATGCAGGAAGCAAAGGCAAGCAGTTATTTTTTGCAGGAGATTCTACTATGGGTGTAGTTTCCTCTGTCACTGTGGAGGGCATACCTTTGACTTTTCACTTCGGATATTAAATTGCCCAAAAATGCTGACCCCAGTGAGATTTACTTCTTAATAAACATGCTTAAAGTTGTGTTGTAAGGGTGGAAATAATTCTCTCTTTGCATCAGGTGCTGGTTGGTGAATATGGAGGTTTTTAGAACAAGAACAAGAACAAGAAAACAACAACAACAACAACAACAACAACAACAACAACAACAACAACAACATAGATCCTGAAAGCTGGAGGTCTTCTCACCTTTGCTCTAAGGAACACAACTACTAAATGGTTTATAATACCAATGGGTTTAAGTTGCCTCATGAAGCAGATGTGGGATCTTTTTGTGATTGTGAGAACTGAGAGTGTTATTATCTCTCTCTCTCCCCCCATCCAAACCTGTGGCCCTCCTTCATCTCCACTGGGTTACCATCTCTATGTGCTTGAACTGGCTTCTCACATGCAGTGAGGAAACGTGACCACATGTATGTATAAATGGAATCAATCAGAGGAAATTTGGGGGTGGGGGAAAAGAAGAGTCAGGATTTATTAGACAAGAAGGCAGTGTCCCAAATAGAAGAGTGGGACATTTGATAACTGCTGATGTCCTAGCTCCTCTTTAAGATGTACATATCTTGTGACACTGAAAGCCTTTAGAACTAGTTCCCCTTTTATCCATAACCCTGAGTGTTAAGAGAGGTGTGTGTGTGTGTGTGTGTGTATAAATATATAGAGAGATAGAAACATGAAGAAACTGGAATGTACAGAAATCAGCTTGATTTTGTGTGTGTGTGTGCAAGAGAGAGAGAGAGAGGGAGGGAGGGAGAGAGAGAGAGAGAGAGAGAGATCGAGAGAGAGAGAGAGAGAGAGAGAGAGAGAGAGAGAGAGAGATCTGGTTGTTAGAAAGCATTTGGTGTTCCAGGAAGCCGGTCCAAACAATACAAACTGCGATTTTCAACACGATGCAGTTGTCATATGGGGTGGTTTACAAGGAGCTCAGTTTACAGGTTATCACACATTGCAAAATCTTCCCCAAAGTGGGCTGAGCCTCGAAGCAGCTACTACTTCTTGGAGGCTCAATAAACTTTATATAGCAATCCCCCCCCCACTATATGGGGATGATAGGGGCCGGGGCCAGAGGCTTGCATGGGATCAAAATGCCATCATTTTCACAACAGTAAATTTCGCTGTTTTCCAAGCATGTTGCTACTCCTTTTTATTGCATATACATCAAACTGTCTCTGATATATCTTGTGTGTCAAGGCTGAAAAAAGGTTCACACATCAGATGCTGACTCTGGGGGAAAGTGTTTTAGGAGGGGTGCATTGACATAAGGTACAAGCAGTCCTTCACAGGCACTTAAGCCATGCCATTTTATGATGCACAGTTAAAAAGGTGGGGAGGGGGTGAACAATGCAGACGCCCTGTGATTTCAAGCCAAGTTGGGTTGAAATTTTTAAAGTTCAATACCTAGCCTTCTTTGATACACATCTAAAGCATATCTGTGCAGGGTGTGGATATTAGTTTTCCTTGATACCCAAACAGCATCCAGGACAAAAATTGATTCACTTAATATTATCCAACTTGGCAGCCTCAAGATGTTTTTGGACTACAACTCCCACCATCCCACAAAGAACAGTGTGGGAAGCTGCTTTAAGCTGAGCATTGCTCCATCTAGCTTAATATTGTTTGCACTGGCTGGCAAAGGCTCTCTGAGATTTCAATCTTGGGACATCCCCAGTCTTACCTGGAGATGGTGGGTATTGAATCTTGAACCTTCTGTCTGCAAAGCAGATGTTCTACCACAAAGCTACAGGTCTCCCCTTGGAGCTGTCAGCTGAAACACCCTGCCCAGTGGAAGCAACATTACAGGAAGCACATAATGGAATGGCACAAATCGCATCCTGTACCTTGCCCCCTTACAGATCTACTACGTGTCAGCCTATGATCGAACTTGAGAGTCAGTTGGTATTGAGTTGTGCTTCACTCAGAGTAGACCCACTGAAATGAATGGCCATGGCTTACCCACTATTTTCAATGGGTCTATTCTGAGTAAATATCAGTTGAATACATCCCATGGTGTCTGCACACCACATTCCACTGTTCCTGTGGGTCAGCTCTTTTGGAGGAAGTGAGTTACGTGGACAGAATAGTGGGATGTGCCCATAAGCTTGCCATTACCTATAATGGACTGGTGTGGTGCCTGTCTGTGTAACCATCTGTGTGCACTTGCTGCACATTGTGACACAAGGCTCTGTTGCTTTATCCTCTATGGGAATATTTCAGCCACTGCTTCTTCAGTGAAACGGGTACAGCCCACGGAATATACTAGCAGGAACACATAAATTCCATGTCCTTGTCCATATCAACAGAAACTCAAAAAAGAACTGTTAGCCAATTGGGTGTTTACTTAAGAGGAGCTCATGTGGGGGCCAATGGGCCATAGAACCCTTCCGAGTGGTGGTCCTGGTGGGATTGTCCCGCTTGACGCATGTCAATAGATGACCCTTAACCCAGGGTCAACCTACCCCATTGATAAACCAGCTGGTGGGCTGCTTGATGCTGGATACCTACCCAATGCCTTCATGAAAGCCTACTTACATCAGTCATCAATACAGCTGTAGACTATTTCAACCCAATATCATCATCTATGTCTTATTCCCACTCTTGGCTGGACCTGCATTGGGCTGCATGCTTCATGCGCCTGGGCAAGCAATAAAGACCAACACCAGACTTTTCTGTCCTATGACATTATATGCTTTTAGCATTCTATTTCAATTCTTGAATCAAATTTGCGGGAGCCAGGCTATAGCTTGGCTCTGTGACTTGAGTCATTTAGGGGAAGGAACTGTTACCACGTAAGAGCTTTTGATTTCTTCTTCACCAGTCAGCCTTGATTGGCACCAGAACGGATTGGCATTCTGTGCTCAGTCGCTCCCATTCCCCTTTCTCCAACACAGCTCGATTCCACTGGGGGAGGGCAGAGGAGGCCTGCCCAAGCCTTTAAACCTCCTTACAAGATTTTGGTTTAAAAAATAAAAATGAAATAAAATAGTGTAGCACCAGGGTAGAGCTGAAGCTAGTATGCATTGGTGGCAGGCAGACAGGAGCTCTGGGTTTGCAGCAAGGCACACCTTTTTCACATCCCACAAAGCATACATTTTATCACATCATCTCCTAAAAAGAGCAAAAACTTTGAATTATGCCTTATTTCCCTTTAATAACAACAATAATAACAACCATGGGGAAACATTAGGTTTCTCTTCTTGGAGAAAAATCGTCTTGGTTCCTTTTTATAGGCAACCGCTTTTTGGAAAAACGTTAACGGATTGATCACAAGTGAAATACTTCAGACGATTTAGCTGGTAAATCTGAGTGAGGTGGTTATTTTCTCTCTAGCCGCAGAGAGAAGCAGGTTAGCAGGTAAATACATTGTATTGCAGAGGCAGCACATCCCCACTTTATGTAGACAATCTCTCCCATCTCTCTGCTATGTGTGTGGAATACCACAGCCCTTCTCTTTACTGGAAAATCAATTCTAATGTAACTGGCACAGATTTAAGACCCTTCTTGAGTACATGATGAGCCAATGAGCTGTAGAACGGCGCACCCTTGAGTAACTTGGTGGGGAGAAAATCCAACTTCAAATAGGTCTGAGACCCAAGGAAACCTAAAGCTTTAGTAAAGATATAATGACATTTAATGTGTTGAGGTTGTAGATACAACTGGATAGTTGGCTCTATGATTCTATATCTTTGCTGTGGCTCCTCAAGACTAGATAGGCCAGGCACCACGGTTTTCTCCAAACATTAAATAGATGGCTCTAGGAATAACTGAGTGTCTAATCTAAGTTACTTTAGGACAACGCTTTTATTCCCATATCTTAGATTTTGAACATGATCAACAATCAAATTTTAGTGGCAATGCAGTCAAAACCTAAAAATGGGTTAACATTTCTTTAAATATGGTTTGGATTATGAAGATGATGACAACCATGTTACGTTTCATACCTCCATAGATTTATCTAAAAATGTACTGTCAAATAAACTTGGTTGTGTTGGGAATCAAAAAAAACACATATATATGAAGAAATGCATCCATTAAATTAAACCATAGTTAACATTTTAACAGAAAAGGTATAGCATAGTATGTGTAGCACTTTAAATCCCAGGATTCTCAGAAAAAGCCATGTAGCTTATGGAAATACTGGGAATTTTGCTCACAGAATTACAGTGTCTCAGGTGTCTGAGGAGAAAGATTGACTGTTTAACTATGTTGTGGGTGGACTGTGAATATATCTGTGTACTTTTAATGCAATGTAGTTCTTGTATTCTTACCCCTTTGATCATAAATGAGGGAAACATCATTTTTTCACCATTCTTTAACCACTTGAATAATGAATATGAGGATCTAATGAAAGTGAAACAAAGGTTCGTTTATTTTTGAACAATCTCTCATGGCAGATACTAGAGTTCTCACAATCTGTGACCATGGGATGTGTTTGCTGAGTCTACAACATCTAGAGGTTACCACATTGACTACCCTAAACTTAGTGTTTTTTAAAAATATGTTTAAATACTACCTTCCTCAGACCTATGCCAATGTACGTTTCCGAGCACAATTCAAAGTGTTGGTGCTGACCTTTAAAGCCCTAAACAGCCTCGGTCAGTATACCTGAAGGAGCGTCTCCACCTCCATCATTCTGCCCGGACACTGAGGTCCAGCAGCAAGGGCCTTCTGGCGGTTCCCTCACTACAAGAAGCCAAGTTACAGGGAACCAGGCAGAGGGCCTTCTCGGTAGTGGCACCCACCCTGTGGAAAAAATAAATACCAAACTTTTAGAAGACATCTGAAGGCAGCCCTGTTTAGGGAAGCTTTTAATGTTCAATAGGTTATTGTATTTTAGTGTTCTGTTGGAAGCCACCCAGAGTGTATAAATAAATTATTGTTGTTGTTGTTAATAATGATGATGATGATGATGATGATGATGATGGTAATGTACTAAATGTATGTGTGAGAGGGATGGTGAGTGTATCAGCTGACCCCACTCCCTGGCTTGCCTAGCATTCGTACATCAAAAACCTCTGAACAGGCCACAATGTACATAGGATGAAATCGCAAAATCTGGACACTTTGTGGAGGGGTTTTTTAATAAAAAATACACAACTGAAGAGAACGTGCTTGAGGTTCCATATGCATAGGCCCCTGTGCTATGATGTGATATCCAGTGGGTGGACATCAGGTGTGCTGAAGGTCTGGATCAGGAATAGCAACCCCAATGCTTTGCACCTTAACTTGGAGCAGTGGAATAAGTAATAACCCACATCCAGATCACATTCGGCCTCAAGTAATGACCAGCCTCCCTGGTTTGGTGGGGGGTGGGCAGGGATGGAGAATGAAAACATTCATGTGTCATGCAGCAAATGATCATAAATTAATTTCTGACCTCGATGGGCAATCAACAGATACCCTGCAGCATTACATTTCATGACCATATTATTAGCTTTGATTACATAGCTACAAATGTTCTTAGTGGTTACAATTACCCAGGCCTATTCTAATGCCAGCCATGGTAATTGCTTCGATGGCTATATTCTACATAAAGAAATGTTTCCTTCCATTGGTTTTAAATTTAATACCCCTTTAACATAACTGAATGTCATTTTAGTCTCAAACTGTGTGACATGGTGAGAAACAGGAATGGTCCAATTCCACCATATAAAATAGCAATTAGCTCAAACAATAAGATAACCAAAGATTTTTAGGTTTTTAAAATGCCTGAATTCGATTAGCTAATATTAAAACCTCTTCTATCTCTCTTTCTTCTATGATTGCTATTAAAATTATATGGAATAATTTTCTTTGTCTCTTTCATAATACTGAACACCATCACAAGCATCACTTGAATAAGGACAATATATTTGCAAACTAATTGTAAAAATGGATTGTTGTGAGATAGTTGTTACACCTCCATGAATATGTTTCGAATAATCAGTCACTGTTCTTTTAATACAATACTGTCCAGACCATGACAGCTTTGCAAAACTAAAAATAATGCCACAACTATTTATGACAAACATGAAAAGTTAGGAGAGCCCAGTTTAATCTTGACAAACACCCATCTAGTCCAGTGTCCTGTGGTCAAAGTGGCCAACCAGAGGCCTAAGGGACATCCACAGCCAGGACCAGAGTACAATACTGTAACTCTCTCCCCACTTGCGATTCCCACCAATTGGCCTTCAGAGCCATATTGCGTCTGATTCTGGAGGCAGTACACAACCATCATGACTAGCTTCCATTGCTAGTGTTATCCTCCACGAATCTGTCTGTTTGCTTTTTAAAAGCCATCCAAGATGGTGACCAGCAGCACTAAATCATGTGATAGCAAATTCCATCATTTATACACTGTGTGAAGAAGTACTTCCACTGCTGTCAAGCAGCCAAGGACCCCTCTCCAAGAGCCCTTCCTCTTAGAGGCCCACAAGATGGTGTAACCTGCCCTGGGACCTTATAGCGAAGGGTAGCTAAGAAATCTTGTGGCTAAATAAATGAATAAAATACAACAAAATGATTCTGAATAAGTTAGCCGTAGAATGTGATTATATTGTTGTTTCTCACATTCAGTGGTTTGTGGCTTCCACCTGTCTGCTTTCAAACTCGTTCAGTTGGTGATCCCAGAACATTTGCCATGTGTTCTGCTGCAATTGCTGGCACTTTTACAATAATACTTTATTTTAACAAATGATGGTGCTCAAATGAGCAATAGCTGATTTTGCCTTCCGTTCTAGTGAGAGCAGTAGGACTAGTGAAAATGCACAGCTCCTGAAATCCACGGCAAAAATTTCAATAGGCCAACTGAATGAACAATGGACAGTTTCTTTTTCTTCTTCTAAAAAATGTATTCCATGTTTGGGGAGTCCAAACTATTTCATTTTCTTTTAAAGACAGAGGCTCGCTATAATAAAACTGTTAACTCTAAGTTACAATAAGCACCATTACATAATCTTTATCAGCTTCATAAAGTCTTGACCTTTCCCCAATTTCTATGTGGGGAGAAAAACACCAAGAGCCAGCATTTCATAGCTGTTTTAATAAATACTTTGGTTACCACCAAGGCTACCAAGGCACTCAGCTCTGAAATGTCTAAAAGTAACAGGTGGTGAGTTCAGGAGGGGAGGGGAAAAGTTGGGGGCCAAGGGAAAAAAAAGATGTCTTTTATGAGCTCCACTGCCACCTAAAATCTTTGTTGTATAACATTTGGCATTAGCTAAGTTTCTTTTACTATTTACAATAAATTTTGTCGAGACCTCAGAATGACTTATTTAAGTGTGTCAGCCAGGAGTTGTTACTTGGTTCTATTTAGCTTTCCCAATATTTCCATGGAGCTAAGCCTTGTATAAATTAAAACAACAACAACAACAACAGAACATAGAGGAAATACTGTTCAGTTTCAAAGTGATGAGAAATCGGGGAGGCAAACTGTTGTTTACTGTATGGAATACATCTCTCTCTCTCTCTCTCTCTCTCTCTCTCTCTCATTTGCCTTGATGGAGGTTGACAGCTCAGAACGCATTTCAGTTCTGTCCATAGGCAGTGAAATGTGTGAGAAACTAATACTCTGAAAATTCTCATATGCATATGAAAAAATAATGGTATGAAAAGAGGCCAGGGGATTAGGACAAGATAAATTTATACTAAGCTTTACACATTCCATTGACAAATTTGCTGTTTTTGCATTGTTGCCTCCGACCTCCCGGTTACCGAGGGGATGACATTAAACGGGGAGAAAATGGCTTATTATGTGTGATAAATTCAAACAAAGATGACGCACTCTGCCCACCAAGTATATCTAAGAAATTGTGAGGAAATGTCAAGCATTTCAAAAGAGAGCTGCCATAAATTCTGATGCTTGGAGACTTTAACGAATTTCTGCCAGAGGGAGAAAGGTCTCTTTGTTTGGACTCAGCTGACACTCAGCGTGTGGAATATTATGAGCTGAGGGGTGGGTGGGTGGGGAGAGTGTCACATAAAAGCTTAAAAAGGGGGGGGGGAGAAAGAAAAAAAAACTGTGGATGTGACAAAACTCAGGCGCTAGAGGGCTGTGAACTGACAGCCGGTCTCTGCCTTGACAGAGTTCATGCACTGCCCGTGCAACAGGAACACTCAGATTCCAAAATATTTGTGCGCTCTTTAACCCTTACATTTTGATCCCGGTTCAAGTTGCTTTCTGCATGCAAATTGGATCTCTCTCCTCTCCCCCCATCACCCCAAACTGATCTATACAGAGTGATGTGTGTGTTTTTTAGGAACTGACAGAGAGGGTGGGTGGGTGGGATGGAGAACTTCCCCCTGTCCTGCTGATGTTACATAATTGATGAACAAATGATCTCACATAGTGTCCCTGAATTAGGTCAGAAGGTGGCAGGCTGAGGAAGTGCTGTCAAAGCAGTGAAAGAAAAAAGGAGCTAGAGGAGAGGCAAGGAGAACCCCTGCTACTGTGGCAAATTAGCTATTTCACAGCAATGTTTACACTATATCATGCTTTTTCATGCACTGACCTCTTGAGTATGGACTGAAGGGAGAGGGCAAAAATGACACCGTCCCCCTCCCTCAAATTATAATCGGAGAATGCAGCCAAACACCACAGAAGCAAAATCGACAGCTTTCCTACTTTTTCTCTCCCTCTCCCATGTTTCTTTTTGGAAAGATGGTGTGCTTTCCAACAGAAACGGGGTTAGCTTCTAAGAGCAGGACATTGGCACCTTTGTGGCGATGCTTTTGTTTTGCTCTGTTCCCAATACTGCTGAGAGATGGAACGCTGCGACAGGATGCACTTATCTGAAATGTTTACAGAAAGTGGCCCTAAAATAAATCAATAAGTAACTGACAATTCATTACTGAGAAAGGCTGTTTTAAATTTACAACTTTGTATTAGATCTCAAATATATTTCTCCTTGTTTATTTTAGAGGGGGCAACCCTCTTCTCCGCCCTAACAATGCAATGCCCTCTCTCGGAGCATTTCTCATCCCCCCCCCCAAAAAAAAGAGCAGCATACCTGACACAAAAGGTCATTTGTTCTTGTTGTGGGTGACATAATTTTGATCAGGTCTACTTTCTTTAGGCCCTAGGAAGAAGTACTGTTGGCATTCGAAATGCGTAGAGTCTATGTTCAGAGACTTACCTAGGGGGCGAGAGTGATGATGGGGATGCTGAATTTGTCATGGAGGGAAGTAATCACTGCAGAACAGAAATAAACAATGCAGTCATATGCATGCCTACTTGGAGGAAGACCCACTGAGTTCAATGGGACTTACTCCCACATAAGTGTGTTTTGGACAGCAGCCTGAAAGCTGAACTTTGTTGTTGATTTCCTTAGCATTGTGCTTTTGCTCTGATTTCTTCCTGCTCTCTACCCTCCTTTCTCACTGCTCCCATGTAATTGCTGATTGTTCTCCTATAACTATTCCTTTCAAGGTCCAAACACGTTACAGAACCACGGGTCTAACCCCCACCCATGATATCACTACAGTCAGCATTCCAGATTCAGCCCTAGAGTTTGCAGTTTCCCTTTCCGGCAGAGGGTTTGATGGCTGGGAATCCAGCAGTACAGTCACGTCTCATGTTATGTCCGCTTCATGTTATGTTCTTTCAGGTTATGTCCCGCGGTGACCCGGAAGTACCGGAAAGAGTTACTTCCAGGTTTCGCAGCTCGCGCATGCGGGTGACATCATTTTGCGCTTTTGCAAAAGCGGCGAATCGCAACCCACATGTGCGCAGATGCACCGCTGCGGGTTGCATTCTTTTCATGTTGTGAACGGGCCTCCGGAAAGGATCCCATTTGCAACCAGAGGTACCACTGTAGTGATGTTCACCTTCACTACTTTTTCATCTCAGGAAAAGCAGCACTGGATGATTTTTTTTGTCAGACATGCAAAATTAAGACATAGATTCCCTGTCCTGGGGAAGATTTTATTCCAATTTCTTTCCCTCCTCTGCACAGTTTTCCATATAGCTTTCTAGTGACTATTTACAGAAGTACAGGCACTGTCTGTGCCTGCACCCTGTTGGCTGCCTCTATTTGTGCTCTACTTTCTGTTTTTCTCGTTGATGCAGAAATGTGCGTACCATTAAACAGGTGCATTTTCTTAATAATTAGTCTAGGGTTATCGTCTTCTTTGCCTTTGAACTACTCTCTAATCCTTTTTTTGCAGCTAGAATTTGGTTATAGAAGTCCTCTTGTTCTATGCTATTTGAATAAATGAAACTTTTCACTACTGCTAACAAGTTAGTAGTTTCCTATATTTGTTTTCTGATGGGCTGAAACATATCTGATTCACTAATTGTCTTGGCTTAGCTATTCCTATACCAAAATTGCCAACCTGCTTCTACATGGAGTGTGTATATAGAATGGAAACAAGCCTGGCAGAGGTGAATATAAGGTTAGCTAAGGCTACGGCCTTCCACTTGATTTGCACAAATCCCCCTGTCTGTTTTGACAAGAAATGTGACTTGTTCACTTTCTACTTTTAACCAAAGAAACCTTCTCTGAAAGAAGGATTTATACAACCCCCACATTCCATTTATCAGACTTCCTTTAAGCACTTGAATATTATTTTTAATCCTTGACTTCACAACTGCAATAGCAGAAACATCTGTCATTATTTCTCTTTCAATTTTAACAATCCCTAAAGAGCCTTGTCCTAAAAGAAAGACACATAAGGCCGATGCTTATCAACATGTTCAGCAAGTCTATAACTGGAGTGTTTTATGCAAGTCAGAGATCTTAACATTTGTTCAGGAAATCCCTTCTGATCTGCCACAAACTGCAATGGTACAGAGAGTAGGTAGCTTTGATCACTTCTGTGATTGACAAGCACCCTGCCTGAAGATTCTTCTGCAGAGTTTGCCTTTGTCATGTGTACTTAAAATGTTGCATTTATCATATTATATGCTGTTTTAATGTGGATCTTATGGACGTTATTCAAGAATTCCCATTCCTTTCCTCCCTGTTGCATTTCCCATAGCTCTCCCAAATCTTCTCTTTAGGAGACGACCTCCGTCTCTTGAGAGTAGAGCAGGAGGCTACAGGGGGGAGAAGAGGAAGGAGAAATCCCATCACACACGTTATCCCAGTTATGGATTGGCACCATTTCGTTTAGCCTTCTATATTGACATAATAACTTTGTCACTCGGTCAAGTGATTTATTTATTTATTTAGTAACTTGATATTTAACTTTGACCTTTGTCATCTGAATTGTCACTGAAGAGGTTGTTCATCATAGTTTCGGGTTACAGCCTGTTGCCTGTATTTAGAGCACTTTGATACATACACTCAAATCTCTTGCATATGGGAGCTTCTGTTCAGTTCAAAGGAGAAGTCTCCACATAGGATGACTGTCTGCAGCTGCATGAAATTGCTGCTTCAAAACAAACTGGTTTCAATGATTCACCACACAATCTAGCATCACTTTGAAGCATCTCCTCTCATGACAGTCTGGCCACCTTAAGATCAGAAAATGGCCTATTCCAAATGCCAGCAATACTGTAGATGAAGTGAGTAGTGTGTAGTGGAGTCCTAATTGTGGAATGTTCTGCACAGGGTGTTCTGTCTGTAAACCAACGCTACTGCTCTTTAAGGTACCATGAAAAAGTGTGTGTGTGTGTGTTCTAATGGCATTCTAAACATCTCAATCATTTTAAAATCTGACTTTTAACAGTGCTCTTTATCTGTTATTTTTGTCCTTCTATTGTTGTTTTCAACTCTTAAAAGTTATTAAGGGTGCTGAAAGATGTTAGGAAACTCCTACCTTGCAGAGGTAGATTTTTCCGAGTGGTTTAACAAACAGTCCCTCTTCTCAGGGAACTCTGGAAATTGTAACTCTGTAAGGGAAGTGGAGATCTCCCAACAACTTTCAGCCCCTTTAACAAACTACATTTCCCATGATTCTTTGGAGAAGGTCATGACTGTTTAACGTGGTATGATATTCTCTTAAATGTATCGTGCAGATAGGTCTTAGGTTTTTGCATTAGACATACTTGTGTTAGACACCAGTCAGTAATCTATCTCATTTAATTGTGCAGTGCAGCAACTGCTGACCTATATAGGACCATCTGAGTTGCTACTTAGGGGATAGAACCGTTTAATTAATGAATGTAGGCTATCTTGTTGCTGGAGTTGTTTTTGGTCACTTCTGGAGGTGTAATGACAACCTACTCATAGGCAAATGCTCCTGCTAATGAAACATTAATCCCTTCTCCTGAAAGCGCTCTCTTGTTAGAAAGGGGGGGGGTACCACCACCACTGTATGGTGCTTTGTTGTAATAAGCCCAGGTATTTCCAAGCACAAATGAAGCCGTTGGATGTCACAACTCAAAGAGGATTTGAATTGGATGCTGGAGATACTGATTCTGCACTCACTTCACAGTGAAGCTCTCTGAGGGTACTTCTAGACAGAAACTTCCTGGTGCATCATGGGTGCTGCTGAATCGGCATGGTGATATGCTCAAGTCCACCCTCCAAACCCCTATGCATATCACAGCTTGTCTGAACAGAACATCAGGGGATAGCATAGTTAGCATGGGTGTTATAGTTGAAGCAATAGATTATTGCACAAAGCTTCTGACACAAATATTTCTTATACAAATATTAGGCCTGATTTAAAGAAGCTGCTGGGACGCCGGTGGCACTGTGGTCTAAAACACTGAGCCCCCTGGGCTTGCCGATCAGAAGGTTGGCAGTTCAAATCCCCACAATGGGGTGAGCTCCCATTGCTCAGTCCCAGCTCCTGCCAACCTAGCAGTTTGAAAGCACATCAAAGTGCAAGTAGATAAATAGATCCCGCTCCGGCGGGAAGATAAATGGCGTTTCCGTGCGCTGCTCTGGTTTCAGGGTTCCATTGCACCAGAAGTGGCTTAGTCATGCTGGCCACATGACCCGGAAGCTTTCTGCGGACAAATGCCAGCTCCCTCGGCCTGTAAAGCGAGATGAGTGCTGCAAACCCAGAGTCGTCTGTGACTGGACTTAACTGTCAGAGGTCCTTTACCTTTACATTTTTTTTAAAATCATATTTATTAAAATTTCCAATAATCACAGAATAGAAAAAATAGAAAAGATAAAGAAAAGAAAGAAAAAGAGAGACCAATTTTAAACCCTTAATTTCATAGCCTTCTTTCTGGGACTCCCTCCTCCCCCTCCCGACTGTATTCCCCTTTCCCTACGTTGGTTCCACAAGTTCTCATTCCCAATTTAAATCTAATATATTGTGCCTATTAGCCAATTTAAATTACAATCTTAACATCACTCCTCATCTTTAACAAAATAGAACAAAGATTTTTCCCCCAAGAACTACCCTGTTTCCTTCCACGAATTCCCCCCCCTTTTTTTTCAAAACATGTTAAATCAAAATACCAAAGTTATATAGAAAGATAAAAGATAGAAGATAGAAGAAGATTCCAAAAGTTGGTTACATAGCCTTTGGATTCTAGAATTCCCCCTCCCTTCCCCGGTTTGGATTCCCCATGTCCATCCGTCTATATGTTGTCGGCCTGGAGGTCTCAAGTCCACAGCCAAATTTTCCTCAATCCATCTTGCCGGTTTTCTTTGAATTTGCTTGTTTTGATAATGTTTAATTTCAAAAGTCCAGTCTAATAGAGGCCTTTAATTTCCCTTGGTCATTGTTGCTCCTCCCATTGTTCTTTCCGTGGCGTAGTTGGTCCTTTACTCTTTTATTTCTTACTTTCTCAGGTTTCTATCTTGTTCAGCTGCAAAACCATTCTTATTCTGAAATCTAGTATCTCTACAGAGGTTTGTTATTCAGGAACAAAAACTTACGTCCAGTTCCTACCTTGCTTCAATAGAAAGATTCTATTGTGTTGTCACCTCTGTAGACAAAACAACATTTCAGTTTTGCTACTTTCCCAGGAGCTAAGACCAGAACACATCCCGGAGTAGTTTTCCACATACGCCACTTGTAATGTCCCAAAGCCCCTCTAGGGGGGTTGCAATAACTTTGTGTCCTCTAATCCAAAAGTCAAGTTGTTGTTTCTTCCCCCCCCGACATTTTGTATCCATATTTATGTCCAATTGTAACAAAATTAACCAGCAAAATACTTGTAACAAAGTCCTCTTTGTATTCTCAAGATTTGACAGCTACTTTGACAGCTGTCAAACTCTCCATCTCTCTCCGCCAGGTTCTCCGAATCGCCCCGGTTCCCAGGGGGGGGGGGTTGCCTTTTCCCTCTCACCCTCGACTTTTCTCCTCCAGCACAATTCTTGTAGTATCCCATCGTGGAATTGATATTTTTTGTCAGCAATAAACTTCTGAATCGATCTTGGTTTCTCAGTCCTTGTTTTAGCATGTTTACAATCAGGGAGGGGGCTGACTTCCTTTTTAGATCCCCCCCGCTCGTGCCGAATCCGAAAAAAATTCCTTTTTTTCTCCTTTTATACCCGGTTACCCAATTACTCACGGGTTGATGTTAATTGTCCGAATTTCCAATGGAAGAAGCCAGCGCTCTCCGTCGAATGGCATGCGGCTGCGCTCGGCAGGGGAAGCGATAGACTCACAGTACCACGCCGCTCCCCGGCACCCGATCCGTAGCCTTTAAAAAGGCTCCTTCACGAGTCGGGAGGGCGCTGACGGTACCAGCCGAGTCCCCATGTCCACGGGCTCCGTGCCCGTGGTTTTTAAGGGTCCCTGCGTCGCCGGCGCGGTAGGACCCAGCCCCTGCCGAGCAGACTCCCTCCGAAGCTCGGAGGGAGTCCGCCATTCGGCGATGGCGCCAACCCGGAAGTCTACCTTTACATTTTTAAAGAAGGGTCTCACATTTTTGTTGTTGTTATTAAATGGTTTTAAAATTGCTAAAAAAAACCCCGCACACGCGCACACAGGTGCCCTGGCTGAAGATTCTTCTGCAGAGTTTGCCTTTGTCATGTGTACTTAAAATGTCACATTTATCATAGTATATGCAGTTTTAATGTGGATGTTATGGACATTATCCAACACCACAGTACCGGAATTCCTATTCCATTCCTTCTTCTCAGATATAAAATCTGAATTGGTTTTATATCCAGTTTTGGGGGTTTTTTTTTGGTATTTTTACTGTTGCTATGATAATTGTTTTTATTTCTACTGTTCATAATCTGTTTTATATTTGTTTTATGGTTCTCTTTTGTAAGCTATCTCGAAAATCTAGATTTAAATATGCATTTTCAAACAACTTTTTAAAAATGGCTTATTGAAAACTTCCCCTAAGTTTTATAACATACAAAAGCCCCCCCCCCCATTACCCCAGATTTTCTAGCATTTAGATACTGTAAATATATAATTGCCAACAGGCTATGGGAACAGGTAAATTGCAGAGGACAGTACTGACAATGAGCTACAGGTGGCGATGGGGGAGAAAGTCAACTCAGTTCACCTTCAAACTTATACTTGTCTATTTTACATTTTTCAAAATGCTATGAGAACCAAAATACAGTCATCCTGTGAAATTCGTATTTCCCTGAATTAGGCCATTCTTAACTCCGATAGTGCTAGTAAGGGATAGTCAAAGCTATTTGTGCTGATCAGTGCAGGTGTATGTGACTCTTGGTCAAACATCAGATAACTTTTTGGTGTTGCTAGACCACTGAATGCAAAGCTACACTCCTGGAACGTCACTTTTATACATAGTTCCTGACCTATGAAGGAAGGCATACTTTTCACACTCCCTGGAATGGTGCATTTGCTTATAAAATAGCTACAACTCTTAAAGGGCTATCCAATCTGATTCTCTGTGAATATTCTATTCAACTCCAATATACACATGTTGCTATTATCACCTGGTTTAGCCCTTCGGAAGGATTCTAAATGTTTATTCAGAAATAAAATTTCCTATGTTCAGCTGGACTTACTTCTAGGTAAATGGGGTTAGAAATGCAGTCACAAATTCAATCAAAGTTACTAAGGAAAACACTGGCATTTTTACAGCACTATATTGCAAGTCTGGGCCCAGTGCCAATTTCAAAATGAAATCAGAACTGCAATGTCCATGTTCTTCGGATGCATCTTGCATCTTATCAGGAAGCTCGCAATATTCAATCTCAAAAGCAACGTGGAAAGACTGCTCCAGGTGTGAAGTTTGCTTACTGAGGTAATGCTCCTGAACATTTTCCGATAAGTAAGTACTGCATTTTGTTGCTGTTCCTTTCTTGAGAGAATAAACATATTTGTAGGCCAACTTCTAAAATATTAAATCTTCCCACCCCACAAATCCCATGATTTTAAAATAATTCTGGAGCAAGGGACTTCTAACCTTGCTCTCTAATCACTATCACAGCCAGAGAAAACTCTGTAAATGAGACCTTCATTTGCTATGTATTAATGGTCTTTCCATTTCAAGATGCTAAAGACAATTTTCAAGATGTTTAAATATTGCATGAATCTAAATCATATACTGAACTCCCTTAAAAAATTTAAAAATACAAGAAACTATTCTAGTAATACATATATAAATTCACCAGGCAAATTTAAGAACTGCTAATATTGAGCTGGTTGCTGGGAATTACAAGTGGGGAGAGTGTCATTGCTCCAATCCTGCTTACATGCTTTCCACAGGAATCTGGCTGCCCATTGTGAGAACACAATGTTGGACTAGATGGACCATTGGCCTGAACCATTAGGCTCATCTTACATTCTTAATGAAGTTTGAGCTGCCTCATAGGAAATGATGCATGCATCAAATAAATAATAATAATGCACCCTTAAGGGGCAAAGGTCTGGCCATGTGACCCACAATGTTTTGCTTACTCTTTGCCCAATCGCATCAGTCACCTGAGGCAGCTGCCTCACTCGGCTTCACGGTAGGGCCAGACCTGGGAGAAAGTCACTTTGCTGGCGCAGCACTCAAAGGAACAGCAACTCACTCACTCACTCACTCACTCACTCACTCGAGGCTTCCAGTAACACTATCATAATGTTCAACAAGGAAAGTCCACAGCAACATTGAGAGCCCTTTCAAAGATTCACTGAAACCCAACTTTGTTCATTTTTCACTTACAAAATATGGCAAGAGAGATGAAGGAATATGGGGGATCCCTCACAGCAGCTGGTTCACGAGCTCTTGACGGTTCTCTGGAGAAGGCAACTGTATTCCAAAAGGAGCAGGTTTTCTGAAGCAGAGAGGCACATATTACCTTATGCCGTTACAAAGACTGTTTTGTTGTTTTATCCACAGCATCTGAAACTGTTGTTTTTCATCAAGGAACTACAATGATGGCAATTGGTATCTCAATCTCAAACCTTTATTGGCATATAGACAAAATTCCAAAAGGTTAAATGCAACAAAATCACTCAGCAAAATCTGCATCTAACCATTAAAATGATGTTGTATAGCAATTGGTATAACCCTGAGTCTTTTGTCTTTCTCAAAACATGATTAAACCAAGGAAATAATAGCCCTATTCAGGTGTTTGGCTTGCATGTAAATCCTACATGTGAACAGGGACAGTGGGGGTAAGTACACTCTTTGTGGAGGCTCCCCATGCAAATTGGAACCCTGCTCTATTAAGTTTAGCAGTTACTACCTTTTTCTCCAACAATTTAAACAGGTGCGTATTGCATGTGGAAGCTATCCTGCATTTCTTTCACAGAGAAAGTGTTAAAAGAGGATCCTGCTACAGAAAAGTAGGCAGTGCTATCATGTTACCCATATTTCTGACAAATTCTGCAATTGCACCAGGCCAGCAGTCCCTTGAATTCTCCATTAGCATTTGCACTGGAAACCACCAGAATAAGATATGTTGAAATGCCTCGTTGAGGTACTTCTGAGTTGAAGTGAAAAACAGAACTGCATTGCCCTCACTTCCAATGCCCAGGATGAATAAGAGAGATCTTACAGGACTTTCAGTCTCCCTCTCTCTCATATTTTGTGAGAATCAATTCAACAGACAGAGGGAACAGACAAAAACAAACTGTGTCATGATTAAAGTAAGGAAACAAGATTTGCCAAGTTCTTTTTCTCACTCTGTCATCGGGGAACTTCAGCGGAAAGCAAGGGCAGAGAAAGAGGAAAGAATGAGAGATGTTTGCCCGCTTGCATTTTATTTAACAAAAGTCCCCGATGTTGCAAAACACCAAGTCGTTGTTTTTGCTAAATAATTAAGACTGTCAAGGAATCTGTTTCACAAGCCAGGTGCAAAATTAAAAGGTTCCAGGCAGGAAACAGGAGATCATTGTACTATTGAAAGCAAGCAGATACCAAGTAAAGATTATATAGCAAGGCTTATTAAAAATTTTAACACCTTCCAGCCAAAGAAGGCAACAAAGAGTATGTCCAAATAATATTGCTGGAAGGAAGTACTAATAATTGATTATTTAGTAAAAGTCAATTTGGAATTGTGGATAAAAACCCTCAGAACTGACATATGCCTGAAAATTCTCTGTTTACCTTTGTGAATATCACAGCATCGTTCATGTTGGTTTTAGGGTGTTGTTTCCTGGTTTTTGCTTGAGAAGACAAGCAAAACTGTTCTTCAAAGATACACTGTTCTTCAAAGATACACTGTTCTTCAAAGCAGTGCTTTTTTATCTGGTGCAAGAGTTCACCATAACTAGGATTGCCACCTTGTTTACAGAGAGAGTTTCTGTACTTTTAAAGTTTCACCTATTTATGACCATGATGCAGTTATTGATGGCATGGTATATCTAACAAATTTTAGTAATTAAAAAGTGACAACTGTAACTAGATCAATTCATTTTAGAGATTCACAGATAACCTGCATTGGCCAGCAACAAAGGAATTTCATTAACCAAACACTATGTGTTTAGAAGGGCCAGGACTTACGGTAATTTCATTTATTGTACAAGAACCACCATCAAAACAAGCACTTTCAGATGATGTCTCAGTAGTAACTGAACTTCCCAAAGTGCCAATATTTCTCACAGCCAGTGAGATATGAGTACTGACTGCTGGCCATCCATTCTATAGGTATAGAAAAATTGTGATTTACATTGCAATCCTAAATCCTATGCTCACTTACCTGGGAGTAAGTCCTGTTGACTTCAATGGAGCCGTCTACTGAGTAGACATGCAAGATTGCAGTGTATTCATCAGCTTGAGCATAGTGTGAAAGTATGAGTGAGATTCATCTACATCATACTCAGAGAAGACCCATTGAAATGAAATTCAGTTACCTGAATCTGTTGATTTCAATGTGGGTATGAGTTAGTTGGAGTTCACTTTATGTATACATTGCATGATGGATGACCTGATGACACATCAGTGTTGGGACAATGAAGCATGTGTTGTTAACGTGACAAGGACTGTTTAGTGAAAAGTACTTCTAAAATTTCAGTGATGAACTAATATCCTGGTGATAATCCAGTACTAGTTTCTGGGATACTCAGAAGTAGGGATGAGCACATCACTGGTTTTGGTCTTGAAGTAAAAGGTGAAGGGCTTGGATATTAACAGTGGGGAAAGCTTTCCTTGCTGAATACCTGTGCCAGGCTACACAGGAACAAATCAGGTTAAAAAGTTGGGAAACTTAACTGTGTTTTATGGGAAGCAGTTGCACTAATGTGAAGTCTCCATGCAAATGCCTCCACTCTTATCAAAACTTTCTCCCCTCAAAAATTCTTAGGTTTCACAAAGGAAACTTTCTTCCTAAAAGCATTTTCAAATTTAGGCAAAATATGATGCAACAGAGGATTGCTCAGATCTCAGCAAAGAACATCTATTAGTTTTATCAGTGTGTATTTGACTTTCCTTGAAGTCTAACTTAAGGACTTTGTTCACTTTGAATTTTCGCTTTAGGTGACTTCAGCAGCTACTCTAATTGTATGACACATATTCTCTCCATCAGATAAGATGAATTATGCTAAGAATGTTCTGTAATTGCTGTTGTAGATATACAAATGAATAGGGCATATAATTAATGGAAATAGTATCCACTAGTATTTGGCTGCATAATCCTTGGTACCATTTACAGTTTTAGAGATGTGTCAAGCCACCATATTCTGATCTGAATCTGAACTATTGGGTTTTGTCCATTGTCATGGCAATAGAGCTTCATCTAACACCCATTTAAGCCAGGGGAATGGGGCGGGGGGGGGGGAGAGAGAATCCTATTGACTGAAGGGGGCAATGGATTTGGCTCATCAGTGCCCAGCTGCGATTATGTTGATCAAACTTGCTTGGCTTTGTATTCTTTCCCTCACATTATCATCCAAGCAGACTTAAGAGAGTTTTTGTATGGGAGTCTAACAATGAAAGAGACTGTTTTAACACTAAATAGGTTTTATTTTTTGAATTTGGAACAGCTGTGTGCTAATTTGCAAAGAGAAAAAAAAATATCCGGTTAGTTTACAAGAGTGTATCACAAGGTCTGCTCATTACAGGCCATATACTTGGGGTAAGTATAACTCTCTCTCTCTCTCTCTGACAGAAAGAGAGAAGTTGAGTCACTGAGACTGTTTTTAGCAGCAGTGCCAGGTTCTCTGTATTTCCAAGCCTGCCTTAATGTGGTCAAGCTGTGAAGGACACAAAAACTTTTATTTTGCTTTGCAGCAGTAAGCTATTGTGCCATACACTTGTCTTGGTTTATTTATCATTCATCATCCACACTGACAAATTATAATAGTGATTGTGATTGATAATAAATAATTAGCAAAATGCCCAGCATCATGGAGGGAGGGGGGCATGTGAAGATAAAGCTAAAAAGGATAGCACAGTATATTCCTTTACCTTCTGAACATAGAGACACAATCTACCAGTGCAAGACATTCTGTTGCCTAAAGCAAAGCCCAAATGATACCCTTCTGGAGAGGGGAAACAGTCTTGCTACATCAGTCAGACCCCAATTCCTACCTTTACCTGTTCCCATCCTCCTGCATAGTGCCACCTGAAGGAGCTCACCCTGATGAATGGCAGAAGAAAAACAGGAGTTCATGTCATGCCTGGGTCAGATGCAAATCAGCACTCAAGATGCAGAGCAAGCAGAAAAGTTAGCATTTTATTCAAGAAAACAGTATAGCAGGCAGCAATGCCTACAAATAGGACCTCCAAATAGGACTGAAGATCTTCACCCTCTACTTTCCCCAGCCGGATGTTTTCCAAGCAGTGGTGGTGTCAGAATCTGTGCCCATTGTTCTGCTACACACGTAGCTTTCCATGTCCTTGGAGACAGTGGGGGAGGGCAGCTTAGGAGTGGCAAGCTCCTGGGACACCTCATCAGCTGGGTCTGAACTGCTTTCTGCCCTTTGCTCCTCTTGCTCACTAAAGCCTGTTGCCTCTTCAGCATCCAACCATTCCTCCCCCTCCTTCCCCCTCTGACCTGCCTTCATTGTCCCACCACCACTCCCCGGACTCTGAGCCTTCCTCCTCTGAGGCTTTGCTAGGGGGTTTCCTCTTCACCCAGCCAGTCCCTGACAGTACAGTGGGCTGAGTTTCTGCCAACCTTATTCCATATGGCAGCTACCGATCTGTTTATAGGCATTTTAGTGATTTATCTGGGCAATAACAACCTTCTCTTGTGGACAGGCTTGTCTTTCAGACATGCTATTAGGCATAAGGTCCGTATAGTAAAAGCCATGGTTTTCCCAGTAGTGATGTATGGAAGTGAGAGCTGGACCATAAAGAAGGCTGATCGCTGAAGAATTGATGCTTTTGAATTATGGTGCTGGAGGAGACTCTTGAGAGTCCCATGGACTGCAAGGAGATCAAACCTCTCCATTCTGAAGGAAATCAGCCCTGAGCGCTCACTGGAAGGACAGATCGTGAAGCTGAGGCTCCAATACTTTGGCCACCTCATGAGAAGAGAAGACTCCCTGGAAAAGACCCTGATGTTGGGAAAGATGGAGGGCACAAGGAGAAGGGGACGACAGAGAATGAGATGGTTGGATGGGGTTCTTGAAGCTACCAGCATGAGTTTGATCAAACTACGGGAGGCAGTGGAGGACAGGAGTGCCTGGCGTGCTCTGGTCCATGGGGTCACGAAGAGTCAGACCCAATAAACGACTAAACAACAACAACAACATTAGGCATTACTTAAGCCATCTTCAAGACTGGACACTTAGCCCATTTCTGGTTTGGTCTTCACTGCTGGAGTGGCAAGCATAGAGCGCTGCATGGTACCATAACAAAATTGACAGAGCCTGGCAACAGGTCAATAAGGAGGTGAAAATATGGATTCTGAAGGCTGTGGGTGCATGTACATCTGATGGGTGGATATTGTACTCCTTGCCCCATCCATACACGGATGTTGCTCATTTCTCTTCAAATGTGACATGTTTTTGGAAGATTTGCACAGCACTCCTGAGGTATGTTGGGTGGAGGACACTCCACAAACCACCACCTGACCAGCTTGAGTGTGTGTGGTGTATGCTTTCAGGGCCTGGCACAGCAAAGGTGGCTGGTCACCTGTCAGGCTACATACCTCCTTATATGGGGAGATGGTTTTGCCTCTGTCCATGGGATGAAGGAGCTGTTCAGGGGTGGGGAGGTAGCCCTTAGCAGCAGGCCCAAGGTTTGCTGCCTATCAGCACAGGTGTGCCAGCTTTCATTAACTTCTGTTTGGTTTGGCTCATGTCTTCACAGAATCACAGAATCAAAAAAACGTAAATAAATACAACCTTTAATCAGTCACAGTCTCAAGTTTTAATTCTGAGTATTGGACAAGGCAGATCTAAAAGGATTTTTTAAAACAACAACAACAACAACAACAACAAACAAACAACAAACAACAACTGCGCATGCAGGACACTGTTTGGGTGGGAGCAAAATCTTCATGTCTCATTCCAACCTAATAATGTGCTAAGTGCCTAGACTTGCATGTGGGTTGAGTGGTACCGAAGGCGGTGATGCAACTGGCAGCTAAGCACACCAGCACAGTGTCCAGGAGTATTTTGTTCATAAATACATGCCCACAATTAAACTTTCCACCATGCTGAGCACAGATATAAGAGCCTGGGTGTGCTATCCTCCTCCCCTTATGGAGAAGAAAATGTCACTGTGTCAGCACAGAGCAGCTTTTTACAACACCCATGAAGCCCATAGAACATGAAACAGCTGTTTCCAATTCACTCAGTGGCAGATGAGTTCCTGACCCACCTAAGTGAGAAAATCAAAGGCAGTTGGATAGGCGGCTGGTCACACCTCTCCCTGGTGAATCATATATCTATAGAAACTGACATGCCTTAACCCCATCAGCCCAGTGTCACATGCAGCTTTGAGTAGGTTTTGATGTTTGACTATTTTTGTCATCACTTTCCTCCCCCACTTCCTGCTCCACCAGTCACTCAGCCAAAACTATGTGCTGATTTTCAAGTTGGGAGACACTTTTTTTTTCTTAAATCAGAAAGAAAACCTGAAAATTAGACCTTTTCCTTTTAAACGGAAGTGATGTTTTTAGCACTAACAGAATACCTGTCAGGGAGTTCATGGCTTAAACCATGATTTAATGCTTATGAGCTTCTTGGGAATCTGCGTGCTCAGAGATGGAGAAGGGAGCAAATATATGTAGCCTTAGGCTTTGTGATAGACTTGTAGCATGAGGTCTCTGGATTGGTCAGGCCTAGCAGAAATACCTGGAGCTTGCCTCTTGCCCACTGAACTCTAAGCTCCAAGTGGTGTTCAAGTCCCCAGCTTACATTCTTGATCATGGGAACACCGGGTTGGGCAGTCTCCCCACTAAAACCACAAGAATCCTGCCATCTTTGTGCTAGCAGCATACAGTAGAATAGAAAGCCCACTTTAGGGATTCTTCAACTTTATCCATGGAGAGGGCATAGGAGCATGTACCTTTGACCACTGAGTGGGAAGGTGTGAATGAGGACTGAAATTTCCATGACTGAGAATCCTGTGGGCAGAATTTAAGAACACTGAGAAAGGTGTTCATGAATGGTTCATGAAAAGCCACATGCAGCGGGTACAGTTTACATTACGGTTATGCTACGGTTTGCAAAATGTAATTATACATAATTATTTCAGACCCTCCAAGTGTCCCTATTTTCCAGGAACAGTCCCAGAATTACAGAAGCCAACCCGGTTTCTGGTTTGATCCCAGAAAGTCCTGCTTTTCCTTAGGACGTTCCTATTTTCATTGGATAAATGTTGGAGGGTATGGTAGGACGTCCCTATTTTCATCAGAGAACTGTTGGGGGAGTGTGGAGTTATGCAACCCTCAAGCCAAGGAGATAAGTAACTATACAACCATTAAAAGACATTTGAAGGCAGCCCTGTATAGGGAAGTTTTTTTAAAAAAATGTTTAATGTTTCATTATGTTTTTACATATGTTGGAAGCTGCCCAGAGTGGCTGGGGCAACCCAGTCAGATGGATGGGGTTCAAATATTAAAAGTTGTTGTTGTTGTTGTTGTGGAATAGGAGGTCTTTATTTTTATTGAAGAAATGTTGGAGGGGATGCTATTTTAGTTAGACCTCACAGCCTTGAGACCCCATTCAAACAAAATCCCATTGGTTTTGATAAGAAATTTCATCAGCTTCCTTCTCTCCCTTTGAAATCAATGCACTTTAAGAAAGCTTAATTTGTTCTGAATTTTGTGTGTCATAAGGGCACAGGTTCGAGAAGCAGAGCTGGGCAGCAAGAATGTGAAATATAGCAAAATATATAGCAAAATCTAAAAATATATAAAATATATAAAAAATATAAAATATATAAAATATAAAATATATAAAAATATATATTAAAAAAATCATTCCAGTAGCACCTTAGAGACCAACTAAGTTTGTTATTGGTATGAGCTTTTGTGTGCATGAACACTTCTTCAGATACACAGGCATGCACACTTCTTCAGATGTGTATCTGAAGAAGTGTTCATGCACACGAAAGCTCATACCAATAACAAACTTAGTTGGTCTCTAAGGTGCTACTGGAAGGAATTTTTTTATTTTGTTTTGACTACGGCAGACCAACACGGCTACCTACCTATAACCATAAATAAGCACATATACTAAGCACACATATTAGACATAGGTTCATCAAGGTAAGCAATTGACCACTGTGCAACACTTTAAGAATGGTGACTCTGTGACTCCCTGGGATCCACATTGGCTGTATGTCCTCTTAGTGGACTTGACAGGGGTATAATTATTTATTTTAAACCTTTATGGAAGCTTATATCCAAAAATAGATCCCAGGATAGTTTAAAATGATACCTCTGTTTCAACACATAATCAACAATTCAATAAAATTAGGATGACTAAAACCAGTCAATGAGCTAAAAATATCATCTCAAGTCCCTGGACACTTGACTCCAGAAAGAACACAGGACAGAAAGAAATCAGGACTAGCTGCAAACTCACTGTTAACTGGTTGTCAGTTCTGCACACTTTAAGATTCATACAGGGCAAACCTATGCACCTATGCACAAGAAGCTGATGTAGCCAAATTCCAAGCTGCTGCCGGAGCTCGCCTAAACCGGACATAAGGAAAGCAAGTCTGTGAAATAATGTTTGAGTTAACCACACTTTTCGTCAACTTAATTTACACTAGGTTGCCAAATCACATGACCAAACTGAACAGGCATAGGATTCTGCCTAAATCTTCCCTCTCTGGTCCTCCTTCTAAGGTAAGTTAAGTTAAAGTAAGGTACCCCTGGATGGTAAACTCCAGTCAAAGGTGACTATGGGGTGCAATGCTCATCTCACATTTCAGGCCAAGGGACCCAGCGTTTGTCCACAAACAGCTTTCCAGGTCATGGGGTCAGCATGATTAAACCGCTTCTGGTGCAACAGAACACCGAGACGAGTGCCAGGGTGCACGGAAACGCCATTTACCTTCCTACTCTAGTGGTACCTATTTATCTACTGGCACTAGTCTCCTTTCACAGAAGCTGGGACAGAGCAACGGGAGCTCACCTAGGATTAGAACTGCTGACCTTCTGATCAGCAAGCCCAAGACGCTCAGTGGTTTAGACCCCAGCGTCACCCGCGTCCCTCTACCATGGCCCTAGGATGCTCCCATTTCAGGGTTTTATGCCATCTTAAGATCCAGCAGGTTCGGCTCAGTCATATTTTAGCCATACTCTGAAAACAATGTCAGCATGTGCCCCCCATTTGTTTGCTGCTCCTGTGCTCTGCATTATTGCTCTTACCAAATTTCTTGTGCATTCTTCCTTGTACTCTCAAATACACCTAGTCTCTTTCAAAACTATTATTATTGTTTCCTGGCAGATTCAAACAAGAAGCAATTAAAGGTTCAGTTTTGTAAGTAGCTGGCACCACTTCACCTTTTCGTCTCTCCTATTAAACCTTCTCATAGACAAGTTAGAGGAGTTTTTAAAAAGAACTTACATGAAACTACGGAAATAAATAATCAGGTATTATACTAAAAAAGATACTCCAAAATATTGGCAGAGTGATTTCTTTAAAAACAAGTACTGTCTAATGATACTATACCTAAGCAGAGAAGTCACAGGTGAGTTTTTATCTATTATCTCTTTGTCATTACTCTCCCTTCTTTGTTCTCCTCACCTCCCACCACCACCATCTCTAAGTTTTCAGCTCTGTTTCCTATTCTCTCTGTGTGATATATAGTGAGCAACTGTGTGAGTTTCTGTATTACTACATAAGAAAAAGACATAACAGAACAGGACTGTGACATCTCCAGTTACAGGTGCCCCACATCAAAGAAAGATGTGGCTCTGGGATTGCCAATGTGGAGCCCTCCAGGTGTTGCTGGACTGCAACTTCCATCATCCTTGAACGTTGGCCTCATTGGCTTAGGCTGATGAGACTTGCAGTCTAGCAACATCTGGAGGCTGCCACTACTGCTATAGATGTGTTGGAATGGATTCAGAGGTGGACTTCTTCGAAGTGCTCAATGGCTGTCACACAGAAGAAGGCGAAGACTTATTCTACGCTGCCCAGATCTAATGGGTTTAAGTTTTTATTACTAACTCTATTGCCTAAAACTCCCAGGGTGGGTTACGACAATTTAAAAATCAGTATTAAAAACAGTGAAAACAAATTACATTCCTAGGACTAGGGTGGGTACTGAAAACATATGTATTCAGTGTCAAAGGCCGAGGTAAAAAGCACTTGCTGAAAATGCTACAGTGAAGATGTCAGGTGTACCTCTGTGGGTAGCAAATCCCACAATTTAGGGGCTGCTCTCTGCTGATGTTAACACTTGTAGTGAAGGAGACAGTTTCTTGGAAATTGGGGGCCTAAGTCATTTAGGGCTTTAAACAGTAATGTGAAGCCCTTGAGCTGGATCTGGAAATGACCTGGCATTCAGTATGGCTGCTTGAGAACAGGGGCTTGAGGAATTCTAAAGGTAACCCCCACTAGTAATTTGGCTGCTGCATTTGAATGAGTTGAAGTTTTTGCCATCTTCAAGGGCAGCCCTTTGTGGAGCACATAGCAACAATCCAATTATGAGAAACCTGCTAATGATAGGAGACATTCAGTCATGCAACCATGTACCTTAGTTCCATCTCACTGGAGTGGGTAGACTCACTGAAGATGTTCCGTCAGAAGCTGTACAGCCAGTATTTTGGGATGCTCTATCTCTGGATCTTCTGCGTTGAGCTAAGTGACCTGCAAAAACCCATTCCGCTCTATGAGTCTATGTAGCAAGTACCCACGTGCCACCTGTCATTGCTGGAGGAGCTTGTTCTCTGGATGCTGAACCATTTTGACCTTGTACTGCTCTACCCTCTGATAGGTGGATAGTTCCTTTTCACCAGGTGCCTGAGCATGTAAATATTAATGCTACACTGCTTTTTCATAATGTTCACTTTTCAGTGACAGACCTCACATTTGAGGGATCGGAAGAGGATCATTGGGGACCCTCTTTTGTGCATTTTTTGTACCTGTTCACAGACATTGTTGGCCTTTACAACTAGGGTTCAGCGAGTTATCTCACCATAGTACCACTTATTCAATCAACATTTGCTATTGTTATGATAAACAAAACCCTTCCACTGCTCCATTCAGCAAGGACAGAAGACAAATGCACCCTCAAAATTTAGCCAACCTGGGTGGGTTGAATGCTCACAAGTAGGGAAGAAATATAACAGAAGCCTACATTTTTTTTGTTTTTGTGAACTTCCTTGGGAAATTGAAAAGGAATATGTAAATTTTCAAAATAAAAATATCTATGTAAATATCCAACCAGTAAATCCTATTTTATTACCTTCAAAAGATGCCCAGGTTAGCTTTCATATTTTAACATTGCACTATTTGCACTCAATGAATATAGGAATGTTAAACAAAGAGCTCCAATAAAAAAATAAAAACCCACACATTTTTAGATCTTTCTCTTATAATGCATTAGTCTAGGACATTGGTTTAAAGCACCATGTCATTATTTTAGAGTTAAATGTTTTATACAGGAGCATCAAAACCATATATGCTTCAATCGCCAAACATTTTTTTAATGGCTTTCAGATAAAACAATTTATTTATGCAATTAACAACAACATGCAATTTCTAATAATTAGCAGATAATAGTTATCCACAAAGTACTTTATAAAATTGCCTTCAGAACTGCATTCATTCTGCAGGGAACCGCTGAAAATTAGACTATAAAATTACCAGAAAATGTACTGCATTAACAAGAATATTCTGTATTCTGCTTCCCCTCCAGATTTATGGGCTTGAGTATTTGTAAACATTTGGTTTCTCATAGAGACATCAGGCCCTATCGCCTTACCACTTTAGGAAGAAATAAATACCACAACAGTTTACATTGCAGGATTATATTTCTATCCACATTTTGTCGCCACAATATATGCAATGCTTTCTTTTTTTATGTTAGGGAGAGATAAATCTGCCTCGGCAATCTATTTTTGTCAAAGGTCATAAAGCATAAATGTTAAAGAACAAAGGAACATCTGAAATGTGAGATGTAAGATAGCAAAATAATGACTCCTGCACAACTCCCCAGGACGTATAAGCACTGAGGCTGGAAAGCAGCGTTTGGGAGGCTTTGTTGGGAAGAAAGCACCATTTGAAGAGCATCCCAGGATCTTAAGAGTTCAGATGACCATGAGGCTATTTACGGAGCACTTCCAATCTGATGGTATGGGAGCTGCTGCATGTGAAGAGCTACTGTTCCATCTTCTCTGGGGTCCTTTCCCTTGCATGCCCAGCCGCAGAGTCCCCCTTCCGATGCACCTAACTACAGTGTGGATAAATAAACGAACATGACAACCGTCTGGGGTTTTTAAATGGCCGCAACTTTATGGATTTCAGATGTAGGAAGCCTTGGCATAGGCACTGGGCATATATCTCTCTCAGCCCCCCTGCTGGGGAACTGAGGCATGACAGGGTCAATTTGGGTGTGGATCCATTGCAAAACACAGGTTTACATGGATGGCCCCCAAACACTGAGGGAAACTCTGGTCCACTAGTCCTACGCAACTGGCCCTTTGGACAGAGACTTCCCTCCAGACCCCTCTGACTGGGTACCTTGTAATCACCGCTGCAGAGAACAAGGGTCATCACTTCATCTCACCCCAGTTGGATGAAAGACTATAGGATTTTGCCCAAGGCCTAAACCACCAATATTGTGACTGGTGCTATGGGGAAGGTGAAACATGCAACGCAGGGAAAATTCCTTTCTCGCCCAGAATACAGCACCCATCAACAGACTACAGCAAAACCCTCCTAGTTGAAAAGGAAATGGTTAAGGCAGTAAGAAACCATTAATGGAGGGAGGGAAGGGTGGGTGACGCTCCCGGCCAACTGGATGAAGAGGGCCAAGTCAGCCAGGATATATTGTTGCCAGGTGGACCTGAGTGAAACCTGCCTCCCTCAAGTCCGCTCGGCAAACCAAGCCTCCCTGGACTTCCATGGACTGGCTAATTCAAACCGATGGGTTTGGCAGGAACCTGTGAGCCTCCGTGATGGCCCAGGGCACATGCAGCATGCAAAATGGCGTGGTGCATCTGGGGGCAGAGGGAAGCGTCGTGTCAGGCCACAACCACTGCTCACTGAAAGAGATGCTAAATGGCCTTTCTAGGTTGAAGGTAAAGTGTGGGTGGTGATTTTTAAAGCACCCATTTGCTGAGATCAACTTCAGCTCCTCTGTTGCCATCTGAAGTCAGGTTGAAACCAATGTGATGGGAAATGGTGGAGGAGGGTAGCTCTGACTTACCCACAATATAAGATACCTGGGTGATAAGAGGATTTGAGAGTCTTGTCATCTCATTGAAGTTTCTTTAATCATTTTGTAACATTGAGGAACTTTATTCTTCCAAGATCCAGTAGGTGATCTCTTCATTCCCTGTCCATATGCAGAAACTACCTGTGAACCCAAATGGTTCCAGAGTAATTTACCTAGATTTCATATTGCTGTGAAGAGCACTAGCAAATCTTAATAGCTCTTTCCAAAATTATGAAGTTAATACCTGTTAGTGAAGATGGCAAATTCCTCCTCGCGACATAATTGCTTCACATAATCTGGTTGCAAAACCAGTGATTCATAAATATACAGACTTTGATCTGTACCAATATCTGGATCTCCTGTTTTTTGTGATCTACTAGATTTCTGTTTATTGGAGTCTATAGAAATGTATTCCAATTACTTCATCACTTTCCAACGAATCTTTAAGCCCACAATTTTTGGCATATGATGACAGAGCTATCTTAAACTGACCTCTGCTTCTTTGAGATTATTCTAACGCAGCTGTGTTATGCAAACATGTTCTAAGCAGTCATCTGCTTATAGTTTTTCTGTTTTCTATTTCACTCGAATGACAAAATTACTTGTGTGCTTTTATTTCTTTTTGTTATCTTTGAAAAAAAAGAGAGCCTTGCATGGCTGTCCCAATGTAAATAGCTGGAAAAGCCAAGTATATTATACTTTTTGGCTTGTGCACTTAAATGAATGTCAGAGAATTTCACTCATATGCAATTTTGTTTTCTTCAGCTCCATGATTTCCTGCCTTTTCTTTTCCGTCCCCTCCATACACTGGCATTCATCATACATACATCAAGACTGTCCACTTCCCAGTATCGTATCTTACAGCAGGAAAAGTGTGTTGATTAAGGCAAAAATATATTTTTATGAGGGAGCTTATCGGGGGTTTTATCTGCTTCCAATTATTCTTGGCTCCCTGCATGACAGATCAGAAAGTCAAGCAACTGCAGTATACAACTGATGGGTTCAAGTAAGAGTGTTTCCCACATCCAAAACATAATGTAAGACAGTAATTTCTCCTGCGATCAATTACCACCAAGAAGACTTAAGGAATACTTTCCCAGTTGATGCACAAGCTGGTCAGTCTAAAGTCAACAGATTTATCCCCAGTTGTTTGCATTATATACCGTATATACTTGAGTATAAGCCGACCGAAGCCAAGGCACCTAATTTTATCACAAAAAACTGGAAAAAACTTATTGACTCAAGTATAAGCCGGTTCACCACACCACAAACCTCTCCCCCCAGCCCCTCCTGTCCCCCTGCCTACCTAGGGTGCTGCCAAGGCGGTGGAGGAAGAACAAGCAGCCTAAAGGGCTGCTTTCGGGCTGCTCGTTCCTCCGCCGCCACCACCGACAGCTGCTGACAGGGACCCTCACTCGAGTATAAGTCAAGGGGGGCTTTTTCAGCATAAAAATGTGCTGAAAAAGTAGGCTTACGCTCAAGTATATACGGTGATCATGCAGGAACTGCAATAAATAAAGGTGAAAATCCTCATGTAGTTACAAACCCCCTGATTTCCCTCTTCTTAGACCTTTTATATAACATTGTACTGTCAATTTCAGAACCAAATGTTATATGAAACAGCACTGAAGAGATGTGTGCAATGAAACAAAATCTAGTTTCTCTCTCATCCTCTGCTTCTTCCTGCTCGATCGTTAAGATTTTTATCGTAGACCAGAAACTGAGCACTTGGACTCTTGTAGAACTTGTGGTCATTTCAATGGACCCTTTTGATTGTACTCTTAGACAATTTTCTCCCAATTAGCATTGGTGAACAGTAATGAAATTATGGAAATCATGTTTGTCTGAAGGAGTCTACATGTGGTTTGGAGTTGAAAACTGCCATTGGATGGCTAAGCTTCCTAATTACATAGAGGCTGCAGAGTCCATTGTCTACTGTATTCTTTGCAGATGACTCAGTTTCACAGCAGTTCAGCATTTGAAGAAAGAGATGGTTCTTTGAAACCACTAGTCTCTTTCCTTCCTATGAGTCAGGATTTTCATAATCCTATGAGTCAAAATAGAGGCACTGTTGCTAAAACAATTTGAATCTTTGTTTTTAAAAATGGAAAAATAAACATAAGAACACTAATAGTTATCTATGGAATGGTTTTAGGTAATACATATCTTAACAAAACTTTCCATGCATGTTTTATGCACATTTTAATGAAATGTAATCTTAGCTATGACTTTTGCCAGTAAAAAAATGGAGGATCAATAATTTACCCATACACTCTTTCCTGTTGGGTGGTTATATGAATTAAAGATGGATAGCATCACACAGGCACGCTGATACCCTCTTTTCTTGTTTAAGTAAATATGTCATGGATCCAACTGGAATAAATATTTGAAACAATGTGTACCAAAGTGCATATTTACCCAAATGTTTAATAACTCCTCTCCAAAAATTAAAAAGAACTATTGCAAGATTGCCATTTATTCCAAACATACAGCACAAGTTTAATTATTCCTGTAAGAATGTAAAGTACATGTTTCTTTTAAGATAATAAATGGTTGCACACACAGATAAGGTGTAATTAATCTTAAAATATTGTTGCAAATAGTGGCCATGATCCAGCCAAAGTTAAGCACTTTGAAGACCTACTGATTTCCAATGGAAGAATTACATTTTTTATGGAAATCTGTGGAAAATGAAAGGAACCAAAAGAACAGTCTAAAGGTGGAGTCTTTAGCTACAAACTAATACTTAAAATTTAACCCTGTCATACCCCATGACTAGATTCCTCCCCTCTTAATTCACTAACCGAATGTGATCTTTCCAACAACTAGGAGCTATCCTTTCTTTCTACAGACTTCTTCTCTGGCTTGGATGCCATCTATCTCTCACATCACTGTTTAACTGACTGAGGGTTTGAAGATGGACCAGAATGACCAGGTCCAGAATTCTTAGTCTTTCTCTTGAGCACAGGTTCCAGGGAAAGATTACTCCTCTCAGGCAACTGCTCCTTTATCTCAGGTACATCACTTCCTATGCTGACATCCTTCTGACATGCCAGACCACTTGGCTATCACTGACCCTAAAGCAGGAATGGGGAACTGGATGCCCTCCAGATACTGTGGGACTCCAGCTGCCATCATACCCAACCAGTTTGGTCAACAGTGAGCAATAATGGGAGGTATATCAAAATGCTGCCTTAAAATACAATGGTTCCATTTCTTCTTGGGAGCCAGTGTGGTGTAGTGGTTAAGAGCCATAGACTCATAATCTGGTGAACCGGGTTCGCGTCTCCGCTCCTCCACATGCAGCTGCTGGGTGACCTTGGGCTAGTCACACTTCTTTGAAGTCTCTCAGCCCCACTCACCTCACAGAGTGTTTGTTGTGAGGGAGGAAGGGAAAGGAGAATGTAAGCTGCTTTGAGACTCCTTCGGGTAGTGATAAAGCAGGATATCAAATCCAAACTCTTCTTCTTCTTCTCCCAGTGTGGCTTCCCACCCTCCCACTCTAAAAGGAAGCATACAGTTGTCTAAGAGCAGAGATACAGTGGTGCCTCACAAGACGAAAATAATCCGTTCCACGAGTCTCTTCGTCTAGCGGTTTTTTTGTCTTGCGAAGCAACCATATTAGCGGCTTAGTGGATTAGCGCTATTAGCGGTTTAGCGGCTATTAAAGGCTTAGCGGCTTAGTGGCTTAGAAAAAGGGGGGGGAGCGAAAAAAATCGCAAGACTCGCAAGACGTTTCCGTCTTGCGAAGCAAGCCCATAGGGAAATTCGTCTTGCGAAGCGCATCGAAAAACGGAAAATCCTTTCGTCTAGCGGGTTTTTCGTCTTGCGAGGCATTCGTCTTGCGGGGCACCACTGTATATGATGGGAGCAGACCCACACTTGAATAAATGCAAAACATTATATAAATTCATACATCAGTGACTCAACCCCCCAACAATTCAGGGCCCTAATGCAGCTCTACGCAGCAAATTTTATGCCTCCCTCCAGGCATCACCAATTTTGGCAACAGCAGCAAAAGGAAATATCTATCTATCTATCTATCTATCTATCTATCATCATCATCATCATCTATCATCTATCTATCTAAAGTGGACACAACACAGAACAATACTGGACATGCATGTAAAAATGTGAATGAATGTGGGGTGGCCTCATCAACCACTGCAAGCAGCTCCCAGAGGGCTATGAGCTTTGAACCTCTTGCTGCTGTAGCTATTGAAAAGTGCTTCAGGACACAGAAGCAGCCTGGGCTTCCAAAGTAAATCCAGATCTAGGAGCATTCTCAGACTGCAATCCTGATCCTTTGAGGTCATGCAACTGCACACAGAAAAGGATGAGCACCACATCATAAGTCAGTAGCTCAGTCTTGCGAGACTCAGCTTCAATCTATCGGCTCTCATCCGGTCCATTAATGACTCTAGACCCTAGAGTCCAGTACCTATAGAGCCTGCCCTGAATCTGATGAAAAGGAAAAATAGAGTGTATTGATACTAACACACCCACTCCAAAATTACTTTAGTTAGCAAACCATAGAATAGCTGCAGCAGGGCCAAGCAAAAAAAACCCCTGGCCACTTTATGGAAATGTGCTGTGGGGTTTTCATTACAAAACCATTTGTCTGTAACAATCTATTTTTGAGGTCATGCAGAGAAAGTACAAGTGAACTATGAAATATTTTCCCGTATTGCAGCAAGTTATTACATGACCAGAAACAGAACACATTATGCAAAACCTCAGCCATTTGGTAGAATAGCATGGAGGATAATACCTTGCTCTTCTAAATCAGTGGTGGGGAAGCAGTGGGTCTCCAGCTGTTGCTGGACTCTGACTATCGGCCATGCTGGATGAGACTGATGGGATATGGAATCTAACAACATCTGAAAGGTGGCAAGCTCCCCATCCTGTTCTAACTAAACAGAAGGGATACTGTGATTTCCCCCTGTGTGCACAAGCCTCCTCCGGGTACCATTTCTCCTCCTGAACCTCAGTCTCAGCATGGGCACAAGAGTGACAAATATTGCATTTAAATGGCACTCCTTTCTCATCTCCATTCTTTTTGTTCCGTCCTTTATTCCTCTTCATTTCATTCTTGAGTCGTCCTTGCTCATACCTGAGTTATGTTTTGAGAGTACAGTATTGCATTTCTCTTTATTTTCATTTCTCTTTGAATCGGTCCCCCCACTGGTTCTCTTTGCTTCCTTTTATTTATCTCGCTTCCTTTGAAAACCCAGCCCGTAACTCTTTGCACAACATTCCTCCGTTGTTTTCTTCTATGGTTTAAAATGTTTACGTCCAAACTGTATCTTTCTTCTCATTTACATTTATTTGATATTGATATGTGTGACCCTCGGTCAACTCCACACTTTATCAGAAATATCATATTTTATTACAGTTTTTTCCTGTTTTTCTACTTCATCATTCCTGGGGCTTATCTTCCGCAGGTCCTGTTAGTTGGCGGCCTCCCCCTTCCCCACCCATTTTGCTCCATATCCCTTAACCGTTTCCCCCCAATATGGGACTACAGATAAAGATAAATAATGCAAAAAACATGCACAGGCTCAAGGGCAGGCTTTCGAAATGCTGCCTTTTGAGGCAAGAAGGGAACACTAAATAGAACATGAACCTCACAATGGTTCAATCGCCTTAATTGGCAAAAGTCTCTCTGAGTTAAGGCAGGGAAATTGGTGTACTTTGTTGTATAAATAAATATGTTCATAATTTGGCACTAGTGTATTTACGTTCATTTTTTTTTCCACTGCAGAAGGCAAATAGGTCCTTCGTGCAAACCTGGTTTGTTAATGTTAATGTGCCAAGAGCTAAAACTGATTATGGGAGGCAGATTGCTAGTGCTACAGGCCTCAAGAACTGGAATGGGCTAATAATTTCTTCGGTAACAAGAACCAAAAAGAACAGATAATGCACAGTAAAAGAAGAGCTGTGCTTGCAATGGCTCTCTCTCGGTCTCTGTACCCAAGTGGATATCATTGTTGAAAGTATAACACATTGAGAAGGTGAAAGAAAAGGTGGAAAGCAAAGAAATCCTGTTATTAATATATATATATATAGAAATCTGGAGAGCTGGGATTAGAGTTAAGGACTTAAAAAAGGTAAAGGTACCCCTGCCTGTACGGGCCAGTCTTGACAGACTCTAGGGTTGCGCGCCCATCTCGCTTAAGAGGCCGGGGGCCAGCGCTGTCCGCAGACACTTCCGGGTCACGTGGCCAGCGTGACAAGCTGCATCTGGTGAGCCAGCGCAGCACACGGAACGCCGTTTAGCTTCCCGCTAGTAAGCGGCCCCTATTTATCTACTTGCACCCGAGGGTGCTTTCGAACTGCTAGGTTGGCAGGCGCTGGGACCGAGCGACGGGAGCGCACCCTGCCGCGGGGATTCGAACCGTTGACCTTTCGATCGGCAAGTCCTAGGTGCTGAGGCTTTTACCCACAGTGCCACCCGCGTCCCTTGTTAAGGACTTAGGCTGCAGGGATTTAGGGAAGGAGGAGAATTAGAAAGCACTAAAAAAGGGGACAATGTGAGGAACTGGGTCTGTCTAAGGTCACATTTGCACCATACATCTAAAGCACTGTTACACCCTATGCTCCAATATGTTGAGGCTGAAAACTGGGATGTGTGTCTTCCTGGCTGTGGCTCCATGCAAGGCACATGACCCGCATGAGAGCCCAGAGCTCAGACACATATGTTTTGGGGTTCCATGCTTTCTTGCAAGGTCACAGTCTCTTGCGTTTTTGGGTTCTGCCATTCTGAGAGCATAGCACCAAATAACAGGATATCCTCATTTAATCAGGGCAGTTGAGGGGTATGTTATACTACATTAACAATCTTCCTGCAAAGCATCCAGGGAACTGACATTTGTTAAGGGTGCTGCAAGGTATTAGGAGACCCCTATGACCCTCACAGAGTGGATTTAACAACTAGTTCTTCTTTACAGGGTACTCTGGGGAACTGTAGCTTTGTGAAGGCAACTGGGGTTTCCTAACACTCCTCAACACTTTTACCTCAACACTTTTTAGCCATGACTGTTAAAGTGGCATGACAGTGTTTTAAAATGTGGCCTAAGGCAAGAATGGTTTCTATAGCGGCAGCTTATAAATGAAGAGTACAAACCTGTCATTCAGGTGTCTGTTGTCAAACACAGATTACATACAGCAGAGATGGGCCTTCTGTGGACTCCAGCTTTCATCATCCCCAGCCAGCATGGCCAATGGCCAAGGATGGTGAGAGTTGTTGATTAGTCTTGACATATGGTATTGCATTTTACACTTTGAAAAGTGTCTGAAGGCCCAAAGAACAAATCTGCATCCCCTTAAGGTTTAGTAAGTCCGTCTGAGAGGCCCTTGAAGCTATAAAGAAGGATATAAGCATTCTAAATAATAAATATAAAGTTTGTGTCCATTCATTTGAAGCTCAGTCAGTTCGCTAAATGTATTGCCACACCTTTTGGTGCGATACAGCAGCATGGCCACTGCCAGTGTTTTGAATATATGAATATGGACGTGCAGCCACTTTGAATACAATTTATAAGGCAGCAGGATACAGTTAAATTAATAAATAAAATACTTGAACAACCCCCCCTTTTTCCTTTGCTGTTATTTCCTCTGAATAAGTGAACTGATGATTAAGCCTAAATTGTTTCAAGTGTTTCCATAAACCCAGTTTCCCATGAGGCACATTTCTGGTATATTGTGATGAATCCTGTGCAGTAAAAAGTATTTGTCAGAGCTGAAGCCTTGAGGCCTGACTATAGACAGGGTTTACTAAGTAATACGGTGAAAAGGAGCAGGTATAGTCAGACACATCTTTGCTCTTGTAGAGAGACATGCACAGTCTTCCATTTCATCCATGATGCAGGTTGCCTGCTTGTTCCATTCCTTCTTTAAGTGCTCAGAATGTTTATCTCCTCCTCCTCCTCCTCCTCTTCTTTAATTACTGGTTTTAAAACACTTCAAAAACTGCTTGGAGAGGTGAAGGAATTGTCTTTATGACTGACACAGTTTGTCCACAACCTTGCTCTGAAAGGGCAGGACCATCAGGGCCAGCCAATCAGCACCGTGCAAATCTCTGTGTGGCTGAAAACCAGGCAAAAGAAAACCATAGGGCAAGAAGGTTGTATAGTGGTACCTCTGGTTACAAACTTAATTCGTTCATTCTTAAGCTGAAACTGTTCTTATCCTGAGGCGTGCTTTCGCTAATGGCGCTTCCTGCTGTGCGCGCGCCTCCAACGCACAATTTCCATTCGCATCCTGGGGCAAAGTTCACAACCAGGAGCAGCTACTTCCAGGTTAGTGAAGTTCGTAACCCGAAGCGTTTGTAACCAGAGGTACCACTGTACATTTATTGATGGATTAGCATCCCCAATCCCTTCCCTTTAAACTACACATACTATGGACTCCTCATAATATTGATTTATTCATAGCATTTATACCCCATCCCTTAGCCAAAAGGGCCCTCAAAGCAGCTTATAAAAGTCTTTATTAAGATGGTCCCGGTGCTCAGTTTTACAATTTGAAAAGATATGACACACAAGGAAAAGGAGGGAGGAGGGGGAAAGGAAGCCTAGGCACAAGTTCTTAGTTACAATTAAGAGCAGCACCCAGGGGCAGTGTGTTCCACTTTGCTGCCTGAGGTAAAATGGGATGTGCTGCATTGTAGCAGCTGACACCACCTGCTCTGCCACCACCACACATGAGTGAAAAAGTGGCACCACCATTGGCATTGATTTCAAGCAAGGTTGCACTGATTTGGGGTGAGTTCTCACCCTAAATGGACACAATCTTGCCCAATACAGGTTCCAATGACGGTGGCACTTTTCCACCGGTGGCGAATGCAGCAGGGTGCATGGCAGCAGTAGAGCAAGCAATGTTGACCTAAGGCAGCAGCCTCACCCTGCGTAATGTCTGGGCCGGCTCCTCCTCACTGTCTGTTCTTGATGGCTGTTCTTGATGTCTTGCTCCCAGAATTCAAGAGCAGAAGAAGTGAAAATGTTCATGCTTGAATGGAAGCAGCTCATGCCACACAGTCAGAATCCTAATGGTAGCTAGAATTCTTTCAGGAGGGAATTTGGTGTTCTGGATGCTTAACCCTCTCTGGAAGGACACTACCACCCAAGATCAGATTCAGGAGCAGAACAGCTGACAATATCCGGGCCAGGAGGAGATGGTAGCTCTTCCCACACCTCAGACTGCGTTGATGGCAGTTTGAATTCTCACTGGAGGGGGTTTCATGGAGTTCCCCTCCTCTCTTGCTTATATCAGTGGTGGTTAATTTGTGGCAAACCGAGTATGCATCTTAAAGCACACATAGAATGTCCCTGCAGCTGCACTTTACTAGCTAAGGCTGAAAGTAAACGGGGGAACTGTTTTGCTACAAAATGTCTCTCGATCCTTATTTTGGAATTCCTGATGGGCTTCAAAGGAACCCCTGGAGTTCCTCCAAACATGGCTTGTAACCCCCTGCCATAGAACAATGGTTCTCTCTAAATATTATTCAGCGAAAGCCTTCTTTCTTGGTTAATATGTATGCTTATGTTTGCAATTAGAGGTTCATTATTCCTAGCAATTTGCAGTGTGCTACAGTTTACATTAAAAGATAGCTCAATAACTAAACTGTAACTGTAAAACAATTTGATTGCAATAAGGGTTAAATAGAGCTTCTATAAACAATCTAGATATAATTACTAGATCATCAATATAGTCAAAAATGGCTTCTCAGATCTTGTCTTCTAGTTTTGCTTGTTTGAGATGGATTTAAATGTTATGTTCAAGCCCCCAAGGGTAATATTAAAGACAAAAAGTATGTGTGGGGAAACAGATTATTATTTAATTTTAGCTTTGTTAAAATTATCCCAGCACTTAAAGACTATAGGGTTGTGTCTGACTCACTGTAGTTCATCCCTCACTGAGTTGGATTTCCCAACAACATTTAACAAACTACAGTGCCCATGATTCCTTGAGGGAAAGAATGTACTTTGAATGTATTTCAAAGGCACAGGGAGGAATTTAACATAGCACTAAGTTAAAGTCTGTTAGTAGTGTTGTCAGAAGCGTGGCAAGAGAAGGCACAGGAAGGCTCTCGTGACTGGTTGTGTAACAGATTGCTGTCTCCCCAATATTTTCTTATGTGCAAACTTTCCCCTCTTTCGCTTCTTCAAACATTCTCTAAACATGTAGAGCAGGGATAGGTAGTCACCATAGTTTCTTACAGCAGTTGTAGACCACAGTTCGTCTTATCCTCAGCCAGTATGGCCAAAGGGAGTTGGGCTGGGAGTTGTAGTCTTCAGCAACTGGGGCACACCATGTTGGCTGGTGTAAACACAAAGAAGGGGCACCAGGGCTGAGCTTTTTGCATCAGTCACCCTCCAAGTCATGGAGGCCGATGAGAATGATGGCAAAACTTCCTACTGGACCTCCTTCAACATGTATTTGACATGTTTAGAGAATCCTAGAGGGCACCTGTGACTAGAAGTAGGCTAAATTATACAGGGGGGAGAGGGAGATAATATGCAAACTTGTTTAATTTGCCTAATTTAAACAGGTTGGAGAATTCGTTATTTTATCATAGAATTATTCTGATACAATTGAGAGAAAAATGAGGATTCCAGAGACCGAAATAAATTATACAAGTCAATATTCTCTCCAGATACTGCAAAGTCATCATGATTTTTCTCCTCCTTTCGTCTTCAAGAAAATTAGCATTGCTAGACAGCAATGCAGGTAGTGATATATATGCATGGTGCTGAATATAAACAAATATCAGCTTGAGCATTGTATGGCATGAAAGTCTAATGCAGTTTTCTTTAGCTGATAAGTCTGTAAAATAAACATGAGAAAAGCAGTTGTGTGGGTTTTGTTTTTCGTTTCTTACTGTGGATGATAATGTATTTTTTTTTCTGGATGCACTGCTAAACATAGCAATTGCAGTTAATAGGTAAGTCAGACCCATCCCCTCTAGTACTAATTACCAATAGAGGAAAGGAAATAACTAATTTAGGTGAGTGTATTTGTCTTGCTAAGTACATTAGCGGGCGAAGAAAGATGTCTGAGGCAAAACATTTATGATGCACTGTCTAATGCCAGCCTTATAACTAACACAGAATTATCACTGCCAGACAAATGTACTGTCTGTGTGTATACACATGTGTAAGTTATAATTGTAATATAACTATTGATTAAATGCTTCTGTGCAAAAAGCTACAAGACTGCTTCAGAGTCAAGAGCTGCAAGATGTTGCAACTAAATAATTGAATCGGTTGCAATGGGATAGATTTTAAGGTGAGACCTGGATATGAGATATTAATTAAGATAAAGCCTCTAGTACTAGTTGAGATCCTTGTTTTGCCCTCAGGTACAGAATGAAAAAAAGAAAGAAAGAAAAATCTTTGCATTATGGCTATCTACATGTAGCTTACCTGTTAAATAATAATTATGTCTCCCCCCCCCCACCCATTGCTACCTCATTTTAGAATTGTAAGCTTGCAAGGTCATCTTCCTATCCAATGGTGATATAACAGATTAGACTACTCCAACCCCAAAAGTATAACAATTCAAACATAAGACCTCACCTCCAGCTGACTGAGCATTCTTGACGTGTCTGGTTAGTGTGTCATTTTGTGGGTCTCACTGCTGTTGTAATAAGGCCAGGGGAGATGTGAAGATCACAGCAACTTGAAGCACTAATAGTTTGTTAGTATCTTGGCTCATAGGCAGAGGTACCTGGCCTCCCCCAAGGCAATTGAGCGAGATACTCAATTGTTTACCTTCCGTCTGCGACCCCCGGCAGGCTAGGTAAACAAACCCGGCGATTCTTCTCATTAGACGTGAGATAGAACACACCCTCTGCTTCTCTGCTTCTCTCTCCCTCCCTGCATTCTCCCAGGGAGGAGAAATGAGACAGACAGGAGTCCTTTTTACATGTTTTATTCCTGTCACTCAACAGTACATAGAAATGTGACTGTTCCCTTCAGACTCCATCAGAAGAGTCTCACTCCTCCCCTGTACTTCCAGCACAGGTCACATGACACTCTGAGCTAACATCCGGTGCTCAATACAGAGAATAGGCTCCACCTTTTCTCCAACAGTACATCTGCAAAACATAACATCCTGTTTTGCATTCCAGCAATCTGGAGCTGGCTTTTGCCTTGGTGCTTTTTCCCAACATCCTCCCCCAAAAGCATCAATAGGCAAAACATGATCCAGAGAAGAGAACAAACAGTTGTTATACATATAACAGTCCCCTGTTGTTTCAGTTCCACCCTTGGAACTCCCCACCACTGGTTTCACCAGTGTAACTCTCTGGTTGTCTGGCTTCCAAGGAATGAGTGCTTCTGCATTTCCTTGGTTAGCTACTTTCTGTTGTGTCTTTGTCTCTGACTCAGACACTACTTGAACCTGCTTTGAGTTGTTAACAATAGCAACACATGCAACAGCTAAGTTAGCAAACTCTTTTGAGTACCTGTTTGGTGGTACACCCTTTGTAACTCTCTCGGACCTGCGTACGAGGTTCTGATCCTCTGTGCTCACTGGTTCAACCTCTGGACTCTGTTGAGAACCAGTAGCAATCAGTGGTTCTTCCTTCATCTGTGAAGGTCTATCTATTGTGTGAGATTTTCTCTCAATGACTGTTACAACTGAACTCTCTGAGCTATCAGTGTCATCATCATCAGTACCACTGTAATCTGTGACATCAGAAAAATCATCATCATCTGAATTGCCACCTGTGGGAAATGTTTGTTCTACAACCCGCTCTTGCTCTGGAGCACTCTCTAGAAACTTTGTGAGAATCACTTGACCAGATTCAGACAAAATTACTCTGTAGAGACCCTTTTCATAACCCACAAAAATGCCTCTGGCATTCTTTACTCCACCTGGAGCTTCTGTTCTCACATGAGACCCGAAAACCTTGAAATAGGCAACAGAAGGTTTTCTATTGAACAGCTTCTCAAAAGGAGAACATCCCAACTCTGTTGAGACCTTTCTCAACCACACATGAAGATAGGACGCTAGAGATTCGGCCCAATATTCATGTGGCAAATGTGAACTCAGCAATTGTGCATTCATTCCCTTTTGCAATTCTTTGTTCACCCTCACACAGACCCCCCTGTTCCACGCTTTGGTCGAAACAGCAACTTTGTGGTCTATCCCTCTTCCTTCTAGGAACTTCTGAAACTTCTGTAACAGAAAAACTTGCTTGTCATCTGTGAAAAGACATTCAATGTTAGCATCATGCATATTTTTAACCTTGTCACAAGACTCCTGAAACTTTTCTAAAGTTTCTTGCGGTTTCTCCATCATATAAACCCAAGAATAATTAGTGAAACAATCCACACACAAAAGGTAATATTTTGCATTGCCCCTAGATGGTTCTAGAGGACCAATCACATCAGCATACACCCGCTGGAACGCTCTGTCGACCTTCGGCACCTTCCGGGCGCTCTTGGTCACACCTGCAAGAGAGATTACGTTAGAATCAGAAGAATTACATTTCATGTAATCACTTTGATCAAAAGTCAACAAATACAGTCCATCTTTCTCTTTGGCAGTAAGAAACAGTTCTCCATCTTTGTAGATCTTGCAGCTTTTAGCATCATAGGACAGTTTTAGTCCTTTCTTTGCAATCTGCGACACGCTCAGCAGATTAAATCTCAGTTCTGGAACCAGGTAAACATCACTTATAGTCAGGTTGAGACTCTCAAGATACACAGTCCCAATTCCAATCGCTTCCAACTCTTGACCGTTGGCCTGTTTCACAGTGAAGCTTTGCTTCTTCAACGTCGAAAATAGTCCTCTGTGCGGGCATAAATGTTTTGTACATCCAGTGTCGATTATAAAGGCGTTCCCAACATCTGGCGTGGTTCCTTTCGCCATCATAGCCTTTGCAGGTTTCACCTGGCACTTGGTACGGCTTTGGCCTGACGCCTCAGGCTTCGTAGAGCTGCTCTTTGCTCCTCTTGACTGGCGCGGCTGCCTACAGTTCCGCTGTAGATGCCCAGTCTGTCCACAATTGTAGCATCGGACAGCACTCAATGCTACTCCATGCTTTCCAGTAGCACCACCAGTAGTGGGGGAATTAGAACTCTGTTCTACCCTCCCCCTGTCAGCAATACCCATTGCACCTTGTTCAGGAACACCAACAGTTCCAACAGCCACAGTTCCTGCATTCTCCCCTCTGGGGTCAAAGCTCTCCTCAGCTTTCGACGAGCTCTTAGGAACTTGGCCAGCATCATCTTGGCTCACCCCTTCTGGGGTAGTTATCCATCCAGACCATGATGAATAACTGTCATTATTTAGGGGAGGTGGGCAAGGCAGCCCCTTCTTGGCATCCATCTTGAAGCCAAGCCTCTGGCTCACACTCTCAGTCAAGCTGTAAAATCCAACAGTTGTTTTCTGCCTTCTGGCAGGCAAACTGCAAGTTGTTTACGCTCTATGCACCTGGCAGCTATGGAAAGTCCCTCCAAGAGCACGTAAACTTTGTAGCCAAATCACTCTCTGGTTTTGTTTCGCTTTCCCAGGCTTACAATCCAGCCCCTCTGCCAGTAACTTTCCACCATCGTTACTTAGCTAGAGTGCATTCAGGACTTCTTATCTTTAACCACAAGAATTTGTGGAATGCAGGCTTCAGCCTCCGAGCTGCAGGCCTTTCCGTCCGGAGCTTTTGTTTTTCAAACGCAGAGCTCCCGTGAACCAGGGAATTAATCAACCTGCGTTCACACATTTAGCCCGAAAAGCAGCATACCTTGATCTCCGTTGCTTGGAAAACACCTTCCTCTGGGTCTGTTCAGCCTCTGGCTTCTGTCAGACGCTTGCCTTCTCCCTTGGAGCAGAGGAGGACATTCCACCAGCCTCTCATGCAGAGGTCGATGGATCGAAACCATCCTCTGCTACCATATGTTAGTATCTTGGCTCACAGGCAGAGGTACCTGGCCTCCCCCAAGGCAATTGAGCGAGATACTCAATTGTTTACCTTCCGTCTGCCACCCCCGGCAGGCTAGGTAAACAAACCCGGCGATTCTTCTCATTAGACGTGAGATAGAACACACCTTCTGCTTCTCTGCTTCTCTCTCCCTCCCTGCATTCTCCCAGGGAGGAGAAATGAGACAGACAGGAGTCCTTTTTACATGTTTTATTCCTGTCACTCAACAGTACATAGAAATGTGACTGTTCCCTTCAGACTCCATCAGAAGAGTCTCACTCCTCCCCTGTACTTCCAGCACAGGTCACATGATACTCTGAGCTAACATCCGGTGCTCAGTACAGAGAATAGGCTCCACCTTTTCTCCAACAGTACATCTGCAAAACATAACATCCTGTTTTGCATTCCAGCAATCTGGAGCTGGCTTTTGCCTTGGTGCTTTTTCCCAACATAGTTCTCTGTGCCTAACTAGGCCTAGATGTGCTAGACCAGGGAGTGGTGGGGGCCAGGCAGTGCCAGGTGGCAACTGCACCCTTCCTCTCACCAAAGGTCTGTGCCATCCAGTCTCATCATTGTCAGCTGAGGGGATCCAAGGGTTAAAGGGGACATAGAATGAGCTGCTCCACCTTCCCACTTCCATAGCAACCAGCCCACACATGCATACTCCCTCTAAAGGTACAGAGCCCTGGCAGCTGAGATGCAATCTGCAGGCAGGTTGGTCTAGTGCAGAAACATCCAACTCCCAAGAGACTGCGATCTACTCCCAGTATAAAAAAAACTGGCAGTTGTCATTGGAGGGAGGAGGAGTGTGCGTGGGGTGGGTGGATTGCCCAGAGTTGTTGAGCTTTTTTGGAGAGGATTGCACTTTGCCCCTGTAACTTTTTGTACACAATAAGGATCCCACAATCTACCAAGATAGCTGGGATCTACCGGTCAATTGCAATCTACTGGTTAGACATCCCTGGTCTAGTGGGAAGGTGGACAGAGGCAGTGGGTGAGGAGCCTGTTGGAAGTGGGCTCCATTCACCCTCCATGCAGGCTTCATGTGCACCTCCACCCCAGATGCCCAATCTAATACTTGCTCCACCCTGGGCACCAGCAACCCACGCTATGCTGCTTCTGAATTCTGGGAATTACAAGTGGAGAGAGTAGTGTTGTGCCCAGACTATCCTTGGTACGTGGCTGGCTGCTATGAGAATAGGATGCTGGACAAATTAAAGATTTCTTCAGAAGTGTTGTTTCTAGGGAAGTGTGTTTACAATTGCAGCTTTAAAGTGTCTTTCCTGCAAAATAAATGAATAAATTAATTCCTACAGCAACCCATGTATAAATTCACCTGCTAAATATAAGAACTGCTAATAAACTGCCAGTTGCTGGGAATCACAAGTGGATAGAGTTGTGCACTCAGTTCTTGCTTTGGGGCTTCCCGTGGGCATCTGCCTGGCCAGTGGGACAACAGGATGCTGGAATAGATGGACCATTGTCCTAATCCCACAAGCCGTCCTGATAACCACAGCATACTTCCGCACTCAGATCTCCCTTTGCTGGATTGGAATAAATTAATGCTGTGAAATGAAATGGATTTATGAGAAGCTTTCAAGTAGAAATGACAGTTGGCCTATAAATATCTTATTACACTTCACTGTAGCATTACTCATCAAATATTGACAATAATTAAAAAATATTTGTTTGTTTGTTTTGGAAAGGATAAATATTTCAGGGCATTCTGATGCGACACATTGCTCACTCAGAAAATGTCGGTCAAAAGAACATAATCATATTCTCATTAGTGACATAATATTGCTCTCGAGCAGTGTGAACCCGTGAAACAGACAGAGCAAATGCAATCGAAGGGAGAGGGCAGGGCTCTTGCAGGCCATGTGCTCAATTCTGAAGAAGATATTTACACAGAGGACTCCGCTCATCCTTATTTGCTTGCACAAAGCTTATGCAGAAGTTAGATTATGAGCTGCCTATACTGAGCATTAGTTGTGATTTGTCTGCAGGGAAGTTATGCGACAATAGACATTGATTCTGATTTGTTAGTGCGGTGTTTATATTTATTCCCATTATCGATTTATCCCATACTTTTCTCCCATTATTTTCTTAACTTCAAAAAGTCTCTGTGTTGTTGTTGTTGTTTTTTTTTTACAGTGGGTTTGCTGCCCTAGAGTTTCAAAGTGCTTTAGTCCACTAGTTGCATTTGAATCCCTCCCTGAGAATGATGGCATTCTGAAAGAGACCTGATATAGCACAGCTGCCACCAATGCAACACATCTTAAAGCTTCTTTTGAGAAGACAGTTCATCCAAGAAGCTTGATCTGGAATGGGGGAGCGGCAAAGAGTTGCTCCCAGAGCTGGCTGCCTGTTTAAGGGAACCATCCGCCTCTCTGCAACATCAGTGGGCAGCTAGCAGGTTTGTGATCAGCGTTGTTTAATTTCCCATGATGCCCCTGTCACAATGTAACCTCTATCTGTTGAGGTCCTATGGAGCTTAGGTAGAATCAAACTTGGGTTTTAGGTGGTGAACAAAATTTCTTTACCCAGAACAATACAACTGACCACAAAGAAATAAATGCATAAGTAATCCGTTTGAGCAAGAACAATGCAACCCATAATCTTCCTGAGTTCAAAGAGAAAATGAATTCTTGCTAGCAAATTTTGGAGTCAGCCAGTCCAAACACTCATCTAATCCACCAGGATTCAGGACACTTCAGAACAGCTCCCTGCAGATAGCTTTAGTGACAGGTCAACACCAGCAAATAATCATCTATAAATGGCAGTTTGAAGGATGCAGCCCTGCAATCACAATGCAAATACAACATATAAAACCAGAAATTCAAGAATTGCTTCTACATTCCCTTGCTAATTTACTATGTGGATATATATCATTGGAACATAGGAGGACAGGAAGGTGCCTTATACTGAGTCAGACAATTTTTTCATCAAGGTCAGCATCCAGGGTTTCAAACCATGGTTTCTCCCAGCCCTACATGGAGATGCTAGTAATTAAACATGGGACCTTCTGCATCCAAAGCAGGTTCTCTGTTGCTGAAGCTGCCACCCTGCTACCACTTCACTTTATCTCATGCAATGTAATATTATTCTTACCTTAAGCCCCAGAATATCATTCAGCTTCTCAACAGAACAGGCTCTGGCTCCCTCTTAGTTCTTCATTGTGTGAATACAAGGCTATATCTCATGCTGTGCTGAAAATTTCTGCTGTATTTTCTTTTTACCATTCTCCATCAGTTGACTGCTTTTAAAATTATCTAAGGGGAGCGCACAACATTTGGGTAAAATGAATTCTCATGGGCGTGTGTGTGTGTGTGTGTGTGTGTGTGTGTGTGTGAGAGAGAGAGAGAGAGAGAGAGAGAGAGAATGAATGCCTGCAGGGTTTTTGTTCTGCTTAGCCTTTACTTTCAAAGTGACTGACAGGTTTTGTGACTTCCTGTTTTAGTCTGTGGGTGCTGTGTAAACTGGAGCAGGAGCACACTCTGCAACAGATGACTAACAAAGAACACTTTGGTACGTGTTATAGAGTTCTGTAATCACTAGTGGCAACTAGTGGCATTCTCTGTAACTGCATTCCTTTACAACTACCAGATAGGGCACTGGAGTAACCAAAATGGTACCCTCTGGATGTTGTTGGACTACAAGGCCCATCTTCCCTTACAAATGGCTGCAGCTGCTGAGAGACCAAAAACATCTAGCTGGCACTATGTCCTTTATCCCCTTGTTACATGATACCCCACTTTCCTTCTGTGCTCACTTACATATCTTCCAACATTTCTCCAAGGAGGAAAATAGGGATGTCCTAAGGAAAAGCAGGGCATCCTGGGATCAAATCAGAAACCAGGATGGCTTCTGTAAATCCGGGACTGTCCCTGGAAAATAGGGACACTTGGAGGGTCTCCATTTTCCGGAGCAGGCATAGGATGTGTTATGTCCTCACGTCCCACAGTTCCTTATGCAAGGTTCAAAAAAGGGACCCTAATCTCTCTGCCTTTAGTCATTTTCTAAAACCTTTTTGCGAGTCCACGGGTCTCCAGGTTTTCAAGCAGGGAGTCTTTCTCAGCCCTTCCGGGAGATGCCCAACATTGGATTTGGGACCTTCTGCTTGCCAGGCTGATGCTCTAGGGCTGAGCTACAGCTCTTCTCTAAATCATGTGCATACATCAATTATATGCATAAAGTATATGCATACAACTTTGGGATTAGATTCTACTGAAATCAGTGGGGCTTCTGAGCGCAGGTTTCGGCTGCACAATGGAATGGCCATCTAAAGAAGGTATATTCTTTTATATTGTAAATTGATAGAATGGAATGCTATCTTGGAGTGGCTGCTGAGGTTTTTTCCTGTTGCTAAGTGCATTCAGTTTTCATAAGATGATGGCAATTGTTTTCCTTCAACTTCTCTGCACATTATATGTTGACAAGTGAGCCTGTCTGTAGTCAGGCTCTCTAAACAATATCAAAGCTTCCCAATCATTAGTATCTAACACTTTATAAATATCCCCTTAAGATACCATTTGATACATTCCATGGTGTTATGGGAAACAATCTGGTAACTACTGCTTTGAAAACCGCCCAGTGTATTTCAATAAATTTGCTTCCCCCTGCCCTGATGCACAATTGGAAACCTAGGAGATGACTGAATAAGAAAACTGATACCACTGCTTATCTGTTCAACAGCTAGTGGCGTTAGGAAACCTAGTAATTGAAAAAATGGATAGTACTGATATTTGAACCTCTTTTCTATAACCTTTGAAGTGTAAGTCTTTCGGGGAATAAATTGCTTTTTTGTAACAAGAACAATGTCAGATCTCATATTTAGGTACCATGAACTTAATTCATTTTCAGGCAGAGAAACCCATGTTGTCTTGTTGGTAAAAAAACATTGCAAAATAGATTAAGCTTTACCCTGGAGAGATGATAACCTAATATAAATATCTGGAGGCTGATCTTTATTAGTTACTGAGCAAATATTGCCAAATAGGACAGGCGACCTTCAATGATGATTGATCTAGGGTAAGTCATCAACAGTCTTGTCTCCAGAGAGTAACTTTGGGGCATTTTGGAATTGCAAGGCTCTTCTTTCCTTATAGACGGGCATTGAAGCTAACGCTGAGTAAGAGTAAGTACATCTTACTTAGTGACAAAGACTAGAAGCAATATGCCTGCAGAGTAGTAGTGAAATCTCTCTCCATATTGATCTGAACTGCAAGGTGGTGGAGCTTCGCAGATGCCAAGCCCAGTCTGAAGTTTCACCTGAAGCAAAGTTGCGAACCTGACAAGGATCATGATAAACTTGTCTGGGTCACAGAATGTCCATAAACATTCAAACTGAAGGGCCAATCAGTAAGTGCTTAAAACTAGTGCAATCTCTTTGTGGAAAGTGGTGAATAGTTTGTATAAACAGGAGAGAGAAAATCTGAAAATGCACTGTTAAAACACTGTTTAAAAAGTACACATGTTCTACTATATATCCAGAGCATTTTATGAGGTCAGCAATTTTAGCAATTGAAAGTTCCACATTGCAAGATGTTAATTATTGCTCTATCAGAATGCCTCACATACCATTGGCGACTAATCAAAGGCATCTCCAAAAAAGATACCTTTGACATGATCTGGTCTCCCCTTTTCTCTTTTATTGAACAAGAACAGGATATTTTAATGCCACCATCATCACAGACATATCTGTGGAGGGGATATATTGATTGAAAATGTATTGTATTGCAACTTGTATTGTAGCTTTTGAATAAATGTTTTTTTAATAATAATAAATTGATATTTTTTTAAAAAAAGATGTTAATTATGGAAAGTTAATTAATGATTTTGTGCAAAGGAAATGTTAAAGAAAACACATATAAAGTTTATGAATATCTATGAGTGTTTTACAAAAATATCTGAATTTTCCTTCATTTTGTGCCTTTAAATAAAGTTCATTTGCAAATGAAGAGAAGCCTTTTCTTTTTACCTCTTTATATACACATATATCATTAATTGGAAACAAAAAGTACTGCTTAACAACATAATAGTAAAAATGATAATCCATGTTATTGACTTAGTTCAATCATATTTTTGGACAGTCATATTAATTAAGTGAATGAATAGGGTTCCCCAAAACGGGCCGCAGCAGGGGACCCCTGGACCATAAATCTGCCCGTATGCATTGCCAATGCAGATGCACTTCTGAATGCAAATCCACACCATCACAATACTCATCTGAACCCTAGTGAGCTGATCAAATACTGATGTCAATGAAGCTACACAGCTGAGCACAGGGTGCCACCAGCTATTATTCTTCACAAATAATTTGACCTGCATATGGACAGTGGCCTCTTGGTGTGCAGGGTTTATTTTGTCCCATTCTACCTTTTATCAGCTGTTTTGATTGCCCTCCACCCATGGACCTTAGAAACACCTCATTGGAATTTAAAAAAGAAAGGCTTGGCGTGTCCCTTTCCCCAAACAAGCATGCCAGTTTTTCTGGAAATGTGCATTTGCTAGGAAAGGTCAGGGTGATTATTTCAGTAGGAAATCTGAATCTGATGGAATTTTATGACTTTCCTTTTAGAAAACTGACGCATTTATGACATGAATCATTTTAGGTCATTGTAAAGGACTTGCCTGCTTCTGCTTCTTTTTTTATGACGCATGTGTGTAAAATTGTGCCATAAATGACACTGACAGCATCATAGAGTCATATGGTATTGTTTTAAAATGGATTTGTGCTAGCAATATACAGCCCACTCACCAAAGCCATTGAGGAAAAGATGGCCTTAGGAAGTCCGCCTCTTCCTCACAGTTATCACTGCTGCCCATTTCCTTGTTCTCTTCCAGTAACCATCACCAGTAGCCAGTGGCAGGGCAGCAAGCAGCACACATCTGACCCCCAGCCATCTGTGTCACTGCTGTGTCACCTTGTGTGGTGGTGAGATCAGCAAGGTGCAAGTGCACCGGTGGAGACAATCTGACACTCTGCTGGTGTGTTCGCACTGATCCAGACTCACTGGCATAAAGTAACCTAGAATGTCTATAGCTGGGCAGTGATAGGCAATTTATATGGAACATGGGTGACACTGTAGTCGAAACCACTGAGCCTCTTGGGTTTACTGATCAGAAGGTTGGCAGTTCAAATCCGTGCGATGGGGTGAGTTCCTGTTGCTCTGTCCCAGCTCCTGCTAACCTAGCAGATTGAAAGCACGCCAGTGCAAGTAGATAAATAGGTACCACTCCAATGGGAAGGTAAACAGCGTTTCCGTGCACTCTGGCATTCGTCACAGTCCTCTGTGCACCAGTAGTGGTTTAGTCATGCTGGCCACATGACCTGGAAAACTGTCTGTGGACAAACGCCGGCTCCCTCGGCCTGAAAGCGAGATGAGTGCCTCGAAGCCCCTATCATCCAGCCTGGACACTGAGGTCCAGCACCGAGGGCCTTCTGGTGGTTCCCTCGCTGCGAGAAGTGAGGTTACAGGGGAAAAGGCAGAGGGCCTTCTTGGTAGTGGCACCTGCCCTGTGGAATGCCCTCCCAGCAGATGTCAAGGCAATAAACAACTATTTTACTTTTAAAAGACAACTGAAGGCAGTCCTGTTTAGGGAAGTTTTTAATATCTGATGCTGTATTGTTTTTAATATTCAGTTGAAAGCCGCCCAGAGTGGCTGGGGAAACCCAGCCAGATGGGTGGGGTATAAATTATTATTATTATTATTATTATTATTATTATTATTATTATTATTATTATTATTATTATTATTGGCCTTTGACTGGAGTTAACTGTCTGTGGTCCTTTACCTAGGCAATTTATATTGTGCTTTAAATGTGCTTCTTCCTTGGGGACGTTTTGGAACTGACAACAATCAACCTTAGTTGCTGTTCCTACAACTGATGTTGCTCCAGAGACAGTGGCTGGACTTCACAAGGCCCAGGAAGGGCTGTGATGTCATCAATCAGCTCTGATCAGATGCAAATAACCAGATGAAACATCTTTTCCTATGTCCTTAAATTATTGAACCCTGGATTCCCTGTTTAATTTAAATCAGTGTGGGGAACCAGCTGCCCATTGGCTGGATGAAACCCAAGGGGGTTTCACCATCCAACCCACAGCATTCCCTCCTCACTTTGTGTCCCTGCACAGGTTTCCAGCTTGACATGATATACTATTGGTACAGGGAGCCCATGCAGATGTATAATTTTCTCTTATTCCCTGGTAAGTTGCTTGGTAGCAAGTGTGGGACAATAGAAATTCCCAGTCACTTCCAGAAGGGCTTGTGCCGGGACATACAAATGCCAGGAGCATACAACAGTTGAACCACCAGCATGAAGTTGGTGCCAACATTACATTACTGGTGTGTGTGTGTGTGGAACCTGTCACAAATGGATAAGATTCTTTTACTGAGTACTCCATGAAATCTCATAAATATCAAGCTCATTCTAAAATCAGTGGGTAGCTCACACATCACTATTCCAATGAACTTCTGGTGTTCATGTGTTTTCTTGATGAAATATATTGGTGTGTTTCTTGACCTAAAGGTATCCCTGTTACCTATTTAACAGTACAATCCTCACCATGTATACTTAGAAGAAAGTCCTATTGAATTCAATGGGACTTATGCTCAGGTGAGAGGGGTTAGGCTTAACAGCTTAACATCTAGTAGCAGGTATGCAGAACCTGTGAGTATGCAGAACTTCTGTTAGTTCCAGCCAGCAGGATGGTGGTAGCTGTAGTTAGCAACCTCTGGAGGGCCACAAGTCCCCCCCCCCCGTTTTACAGGATTATTTACCCTGGGGTTAAATCAGGGATTTTGTTTGTTTGTTTTTAAAATAAAATTGCTCTTGTTTTTATCTTCTTTTAAGCCTCTGATGAAACCCTTAATCGCGGAAAAAAAATCAAGGTTGAAATGAATTAAAGGATTGTTATCTTTGGGTGAATGATAGCATAAAAACGCCTTAGTAATTGTTTTGTGCATTATGAACTAATGCTACCCTTGCTCGATATTTCACATGTAAGAGGCTGAATCATCTAACATCCATAAGTAGCCCCTCTGTGTGCTAAGCTTAATTGACTGAGTGCCATTATCATAACTGGATTATCATTGGCTCAGTGATATTTTTTGAAGCAGCAGTTATATAAATACCCTGCCATCTTTTCAAACCATCCAACACTCTAGACATTAGCCCTTTAGGGCTATGGCTAGTGACATATTTCCCATCTGAATTGTCCCTAAATTTTGGGATTTCAAAGTACGGGACATTCACTTGTTTGCAATGCAAAACTAATAAGTGATTCACTGCTTTTCCATTTTTAATTCTCCATTAAAACACAGAACCGAAAGGAATCATGATGCAGTATTGCATGATAGCATTCACATTGTTTAAACCACAGTGCAAAAACTAATTCTCGTTGTATTGCCTAACTCTATAAAGATTATTATTTCCCCCCTTCATCAATCTGCATATGTGTGCTGATGTGCATCAGTAACCTATAAGTTTCAAGCAAACTGCATCAAATTGCACACATTCCAGTTCTGAAATTAATCTTCATAGTTCTCTGAGTGAAACTCGAAGGCCGTTAGAGTGGACCATGAGGCAGGTAATAAGAAACAGAATGATAATTCCTTTCTTAATGCTCTGCATTATATATCTCTGCAGAGCTTGCAACCCTTTTTCTTTTCTAGAATTTTGTGACCTATAAGTGCAGAATATTTAGAAGCCAGGATATATGTGTTCTCTCTGGTGCTCAAAATGCTCTACGGTACTTTTCAAGCTGACCTTTAACCATCTTTTCGGGTGGACATAAATGAGTCTGGCCTGACCATCCCACTTCCTTCATCATCCCACTTCGATTTCCCCCCATTTAGGGCGCAGGTTCCTTGACCACTTTGTCCAAAGCTATAGTCAGAGTAAAGTAAAGGGGGAAGGCAAAAATCAGAATGTAGGGCTAGGTATTCCCTTCATAAAATAGTACCATTTGCTACAAAATATATTCTACTGAAAAATAAAGTGTGGGTGCCTGATTGATTTTTTAGGCTGTTGATTTGGTTACTTCAAGATGAGGTCATGTTGAAATTGTTAATTGGCCCTTGGGTAGATTCACACGACAGCTTTGCCCACTGAGGAGTGGTTTTTAAGAGAAACTTTGTGCCTATTACTTAACCCTTGTTTCATGAACGGTTCAATGTGTGTTTAGAACACAGACCAGCATGACTTTGGCAGGCACGATCTTTGAAGCTTCCCAGTCTTCTATGGGCAAGGCTCTGAATGCAGCCAATCAATTCACAAGGCCAGGATGGCAAGTGGATCTCCCCCACCAGTGATGGCAACTTTCACCACATTGAGGCGAACCAGTTGTGTGAATCCACCCCCCCCACCCCCTGCTGCAAAAATATTCCTTGGGATTTTGTTTCATCCAAGAACAATCAAAAGGAGATAACTTTTACAACAATTCCAATAATAATAATAATAGTTGCAGAGACAAAAATAAAAGGAAAGAGGAATTTCTGGGCAATCTTTCAAAAACTTTATTTTACATATAGGATGTGGAGCATTAATACCAGTGATGTGTTTTCCCCTGAGAAGGAAAAAGTGCAACTTTCCCCCCTTTTAAAAGAGTTTTTTTCCTCCCCTCCCCTTTTCTTGTTCCTTTCATTTATGGTGCCCTAGACAGCATACACATATAGCCTGCAGTTCTGGAATGCCAGCCTGGCACTCCAACACAAAGCAGAGCCAGCAGTGGTATAATCTACTAATGGCTTCTTTTCATTTCAGCCCTCCCTGAGAGACTCAGTGGCAGATTGTAGACTCAATTACTCTCATGTCAGGTGATTATCCTAGGTCTTAATGTAATCTTCCATTCACACATACCATATTTCAATTACGGCAGCTATGAAACAAGCTGTGTATTCAAATCACCAATCACCTTATCACTGCTGAACAATGTCAACTGTAAAAAACGCCAGCTGAAGGCAATTACACATGTGTTGAGAACCGATTATGATTACTCTCTGTGGTATTTGTGATGAGCTGGGGAATGTTCTGAAAATTTAATTTAATGACAATATGCTTGCTGTACAATCCATAATACCTCCTGAATCCAGCATGGGGCTATTAAAACTGATAGGAGCATATTATCACCGAACTGAAAAGCTGGGCTGGGATGGTAGCTGGATGTCTCTACAGGGAATGGTAGGTAATTTCTCCACATATTTCTAACGGCTGAGGCAGACAGCTTCCAATTCCAGCTGCATTTTGAAGGTGGTCCTTTCCCTCCCCCCTTCACCAGAGCAGAGTTAAGGTGTTTCACCACAGCCATTTGAGAGGAAAACACAGAGGCTGGGGGAATGTAAGGTTGGGAATGGCATTGTGTCGGTTCGCTCCAAGGCACCAAGAGTGCTTTTCATTGTGGCACTTTCTCGACCTCAATAAATGTCATTCCCGCCCCCCTCCTCCCTGACTTCTCAACACAAAAAAGCAGTTTAACCAAAGGAGTAACAGATTGTTTTCTGGAAGGAAAAGGATCAGCCACTTTTGCCACCTTCCTCACTCTATAAGCACTGGTCTGTCTGAGCTCTATTGAGACCACTTTGTGTAGTCTAGTCCCCCCCCCCCAAAAAAAAAACCATCCTCCCCAAAGAGTTCCCTTACCACTGCTGTAGCCTAACAGAGACATCCAGACATTTCTGGGAGCCCAAGGCAAAGTTAAATGAGGAGGAGCCAGATCAACGAATCCAGATTTTCTTAACTAAACTCTATTCATTTCTTGGTTTGCTTATTAAATGACTAGCCTGCTTCCCCACCAAAATATGTAAAGTAGGTCTATGTACATAAGCATTTCCCTTTCTGGAATGACTCCCCACCCCATGCCCACAAGTTATGTAAAGCTTATTGAACCCTTGAAATAAAATGCTAAAATGGCAAAATAGGCACAAAAGAGACTAGTAAGACCCTCACTGTACTTATTCATCCACAGAGTACAGTGTCCACTCTTCTAAAATAAGTTTGTGTGTGTGTGTGTTATGAGGAAGAAACAGAGAGAGATAATTTCTTTAAATATTAGAAATAGTAAGCTGGCTTTGCTCAGAATACATTTGCCCTAATTTCTTAGGCAAGGGCAGGTTGCCCAATGGCTGTAGTTATACAGTTAAGCTACTTCCAGCCCCATAGTCACCCCCCTCTGCTGATTTTAATTTACGTTTTAAATAAAAATGTTCCAGCCCAGTTCAACCCCAGCTTATGTGTCTGCCTCTTTATTTGCCTGTCAGGATGCAATACATTTTGTGGCTGCTATGCAGCTATCTCAAACAGGAAAAATAAGGCTGTTGCCTGCTTGTTTTCTTTTTAAAAAGGGTCACATTTATTTATTTATTATTTTATTTTATTTATTATTTTATAAGCTGCCCTTCATTTAAGGATCACAGTGCGGTTTACATATATATATATTTAAAGAAAGCTCTTTCTTCCCCTTTCTAACAGCACACTCCAATGAAAAGTTCTGCCAATCTGCAAATGCTGTTTTTCCTCTGTCTCCCGCTGTCTTCCACAGGAAAATCTGTCCTATCGACTCTCAGCAATGTCACATGGGTCTGCTGCTGATATATTTATTTGGTTAAATGATCAAGAAGCACATATCTTCTTGTCTCTTCCTTCAAACAGATGGCTAGTTTCATAGGAAGATTTTACATACAGAAGCATACATTCTCCCTATGGCTAATCTGCTGAAACAGTGTGAAGTGAACCTGATTAAAAAGAAGAAGAAGAAGAGGGGCAATGTGGGAGAGGTGCTAAGCCTATTTGTTGATCTCAATTGGTGAGATTTTAGATTAAGCATGTAATTCATTTCAGAGAACCCACAATCTTCTCCACATAGACCAGACACAAAGATCCCTTGTTTGCAGTAAGGCTGTGTCTGCTAAAATTATGCCAAGGAAAAGTGTTGTGAGTAGTTTGGCTTTGATTGTATTATCCTCCTTTCAAGGGCCTCTTTGAAAATCCACTAACCTTGAAACAAAGCCTATCATCTCTTGGTGCTCAAATGATTGACTGAATTCAACTTGAAATTTGCAATGCCAGCTACCTGGATGAACAAGCGGATTATTCTTTTCATAGATATAAACTAAAGAGATTTGCTTCTCTCTGTAGTTCCATTTCATATAAAGCACATTTATTTCCTAACAGGTTTCACTCTTTCAATGGGTCAAACCATTCTGGTAATTTGACCTTTATGTGTATAGGAAATTTATAGTTGATTTATTACTTTAAAAGGTATGTGTTTAAAGGGTCCTGTCTTCTATACAAGCATTTTACACCTTGAAATTGAATCGCTTCCATACAGCTCACCACCTGAATGTTGCTGACTTTAGATATAACCTGTTATCAGATTTCTGTATAGTATGACCCTCTGAGCAGCTCTAGCGATGGTTACTCATAGCGGTGGTAATTCTTTCATAATTTTTTTCGGTGCTCAAATTACAGAGGAAATCCACAAGTCCCACCCCCTGCCTGATCCCCACAAATTTAGCCCCTCTCACTGGCCCTCAAAGGCCACACAGCTTCTTGTCCCACAGGATGCGCTGCAAGTTAGTCATATAGAAGCTATGTTCTTACTTCAAACAAATCCCACTGAGACAAGAGTGCCAGCTTGCCCTGCGACTGTGGGTGCCTGGGGCCATGAGTGCTATGCTGAATGCATGGCCCTGATGCCAAAATGGCTGCCCAGCTCCTTCATTGGGAATTTTGTGGAAGCCGGCACCTATGCACTGAGATGCACTCTTAGGATTGGGACAACAAAGTATCCATTCTCAAGTGTGAGGGGAGAGACTCCATCAGGCAAGGCCTTCTTCTACCTGCCTTGCCCCACCCTCCAGTCTCTGCTTCTCAATTTGTATTGTATTATTTTATGCACTGTGGCTTGCCATTGTTTTATTGATTATTGTAGTTTCGAAATTATATATTGTAATTGTTAAGAGTGGGTTTCTGTTTAATTTTTATATGCTGGTATTATTATTCTAAGAATATTATTATTCTTAGTGATGTATGGAAGTGGGAAGTGAGAGCTGGACCATAAAGAAGGCTGATCATAAAGAAGACCATAAAGAGGGCCTTCTCGGTAGTGGCGCCCACCTTGTGGAACGCCCTCCCATCAGATGTCAAAGCGATCAACAATTACCTGACATTCAGAAGACATCTTAAGGCAGCCCTGTTCAGAGAAGTTTTTAATGTGTGATTTTAGTGTATTTTTTGTTTCTGTGGAAGCCGCCCAGAGTGGCTGGGGAAACCCAGTCAGATGGGCAGGGTACAAATAAATAATAATAATAATAATAATAATAATAATAATAATAATAATAATAATAATTATCGCCGAAGAATTGATGCTTTTGAATTATGGTGCTGGAGGAGGCTCTTGAGAGTCCTATGGACTGCAAGAAGATCAAACCTATCCATTCTGAAGGAAATCAGCCCTGAGTGCTCACTGGAAGGACAGATCCTGAAGCTGAGGCTCCAATACTTTGGCCACCTCATGAGAAGACAAGACTCCCTGAAAAAGACCCTGATGCTGGGAAAGATGGAGGGCACAAGGAGAAGGGGACGACAGAGGACGAGATGGTTGGACAGTGTTCTCGAAGCTACCAGCATGAGTTTGACCAAACTGCAGGAGGCAGTGGAAGACAGGAGTGCCTGGCGTGCTCTGGTCCATGGGGTCATGAAGAGTCGGACACGACTAAACGACTAAACAACAACAAAATTATTATTGTATACTATTCTAATGATTGTTGAATGTTACTTTATTTGATGTAGATTGCTTATTTTAAAGCTGTTTTATTATCACATATTTGTATTGCATTAGATTGTTATGAGGTGTACATTCTTTGTTTCTTCAGCTTGTAAACCGCCTTGAGTATTGTAAGATAGCAAGGCGGTATACAAATTAAAAGTGATGATGATGATGAAGTGTGTGCCTCCGCATGACGTGGTTCGACAAATGCCAGGAAGAATGCTGCTAGTGATGCCTGCAGGACCACTGCTTGGGCGGCCTGCTCCAGTCAGCTTCAAGCACCATTTTTATTTCCCCCCAAATACAGTGTTACTGGAAATGCCAAGGGGACCACACACCCAGATGTCCAGGCAGGCTGTCAAGAGTGGAGTATACCTTAGCCTTGCATGTTCTCAGGAGTGGCTTTTTTATACTTGTTACACAAACACCCACCCACACAACCTTTAGAAAGAAATTTTGCTCCTGTGGGCATAACACAGGATAGACCTGGAGTTGCATCTGCATTCTTTGTTGTTGTGATTCAGGTATCAACTAAAGACATTTCTCTTTCCCTCAGGTTTTGTTTGCCCTGAACAGCAATGTGTGAATTTCTGTTTTCATTACTATTTTTTAATGAATATTTTTGTTATTTATTAGTTTTAAACCTTGGTATAATTCTGTTGTTTATCCTTTCTTGTATACCACCCTGAGCTCTGTTAAATATGATAAAGAATAATAAAACAATAAACTGTACTAGATAATCTAGGTAAGCATAGAGCAGGGGATGCTGTCCTAAGCCAGCGACATGAACATAGAGAGATATGTTGGAGAGGAGCATGTAGAGGGGAGCCATGGAGAGCCATGGTGGGCAAATCATGGTTCCAGCTGAACACTAGTTACAGGGGGCCATCAGAAGAAGAGGGAGCTGCAAATGATCCAAAGTTTCTGAAATATATTCCCAATGCTAGCTTAAAATTGAACCCTCTTTCCTAGTCAGATGGATCCTGATGATTTTGCTGTTTATTGCGGTATGTTTTAATGCTGTTTTATTGTGTTTGTGTTATAAGTTATCATATAGCTTTCATTGCTTTAAAAATAATTAAGTCATTTGTGGACTTTTTATGTGCCAAGTGACTAATAAATTGCAATAATAATCATAACGCCAAATCTCCAGAGGGATCCATTTTTCTTGACAGAATTCAGTTTAGGATGCCAAAATAGAGTCCCATCTGAACTATACCTTTAAAGCAGTATCATACCACTTTAAACAGTCATGGCTTCCCCAAAGCATCTTGGGAACCTGCAGTTAGTTAAGGATTCCAAGAGTTGTTAGGAGACCCTTACTCTTCACACAGAACTATGATTCCCAGAGTCTTCTGGGAAGAGGGAGCCATGGCATTTTTCATGACATCCTATGTGGGGAAGCCATGGCTGTATAAGGTGGCATAATACTGCTTTATATATATGGTGCAGATGGGGCCTAGGTAGATGACACTACCCCAGTGTCCACATTATGGATATGAAAGGAAAGTTATCTAGATTAGAGTCCAGGACCCACAATCAAGTTCTTAAAATTTGTCAGAAAAAATGAAAGAGGAAAAAAAAAGATTCTATACTGTACTACCTTTTGGCTAGTGTTTTTGGGTTAGGGTTTTTGGGTTAGGGTTTAGGGCAAGGGTAGGCAACCTAAGGCCCAGGGGCCAGATATGGCTCAATCACCTTCCCAATCCAGCCCACGGATAGTCTGGGAATCAGCGTGTTTTTACATGAGTAGAATGTGTCCTTTTATTTAAAATGCATCTCTGGGTTATTTGTTTGGCATAGGAATTCATTCATTCCCCCCCCCAAAAAAAACCAATATAGTCCAGCCCACCACATGGTCCGAGGGACAGTGGACTGGCCCATGGCTGAAAAAGGTTGCTGACCCCTGGTTTAGGGCGTACATCTGCTGCTTCTTAATTTCTAGTTCTTTCTGAGTATTGGTCAAATTTTTGCTGAGATGTGCGGGGATAACTCTACACAGAAAGCACCGCCAGGCTCTTTATGAAGGCATGATACAATAACGTTTCATTAGTCAGCATCCTTGAGAACTGTGAACTTCATCATATTTTATGCATTGGCAATTGAGACAAGTTTGCTTTCACATACGCTCAAACATGTTGCGACAAAAAACTGGGGCACCATCTTCCAGGGCCACAATCCCACTTGAGTCAAGTGGCCCACGTGAGATCACGGGCCCCCCAAAAGCAGTTTTGGAGGTGGGCGAGATCGCTGTGGCTAAGATGGCCACCACACTCTCATAAGGAAAAACAGGATGCCCCATTTTTTCCAGGACAGTTGAGGGGGATTCATTCATATATCTTGCATGATAGTACCTAATACAAATTGCTACCTTATGTTTGTTGAAAATAATTTCTTTATGGCATGGATAGCCAAGTGAAGCCCTCCAGACATTTTGCCCTTCCCAACTCTCTCTCACCACAGCTAGCATGGCCAATTGTCAGGGATGATGGGAGCTGTTATCCAAAATATCTATAGGGCAGCACACTGGTTGCCCCTGCTCTATGGAGTCAGACTTGAAATGGGTGGAGGCAAGTCATGAGTCTCTTCTAATAGTCTCTCTGCCCCCTTCACAGTCACAAACCCAAGCCCCAGCCATTGCTCTATCTGAACTACATTTATCCTTTCACCCAGTGATATGACCTCACACATATATAACTCTTAACAAGGGAAAGAGAGGGAGAGAGTAAGCGATCTGATTACAGTGTGTGCTACTTTTATGGCTCACGGGGTCACTGTTAATTTTGGCCATAGGTCATACGGGATAAAGTTCCTTATGAGCCAGGAGCTTCTTAATTAAATGGCAAGCCACTAGCATGGTTGTGATATCTCTGACGACTTATTACTCATTGTGGATAATGCCCTTTTCCCTCGAATGTTGTAGAAATGCAATTCTTCCTACATGGCTTCCCATTGTTTATTCTCCTAAAACTTACAGAACAAGCATTTTCCAGAGATCTTAGCCATTGCTAGAAAGATGATATTCGCATTTAAGCAGGAATAAAGAAACCGTCAAAGCATTATCTGCACGCACACACACACATAAACGTTTTGAAGGAAGGAAAATGGGTGGCTTTTTCAGTGGGCGGGGGCTGCAACATCTATCCCATCGCAACTGTACACAAGTTTTGCGAGAACTTCAGGTTAAGTTTATCAATCCTGGCATTGTAAAAAGTGAATGAATTGGCATGACCTGTAGAAAACACAGGAAACACTCGAAATTTCTTTAGCCAGCTGTATATCAAGCATACAGTGAAAAAAGCCAGGGGAAGGAGAGTCGAAAAGGAAGGGCAAAAGGCGAAATGGTTTGTGTCCATTTAAGAAAAAATCAATAATAGTATAAAATTGATTTAGTGCTTGTCATAAAACATAAGTAAGTGCTGGAAAATAGAGAAAATTGAGTCTCAATTTAATCTGCACAAAAGCCACACTGTACTGATGAAGTGATCTGAGGAGAGCGCTACATAAAACCTAAAGACAGATACTTAATTGTCATATTAAAGACTCTCTTTTCTGCCTGCTGGAGTCAAGGGCTAGAACCCATTAATCATGTGGATAAGGGGCATTGAAATCAAATCTCAATTAAAATCTGTTCAATAATGTCTCTAATATGTTTTTCAAGCATTAATTTTTTCCCATCGATTCTACACCCCATAAATCAGAACTGTTGCAGTGCATGTAATAGTTTATGGAGGAAAGGATTATGGTTTTATGAAGTTAATGCAGCAGAACCATTTAATTTACACAGGCTAAAGTTTTATGTCTGTTGCTCATTTCTATTATTTTCTTCGGGTGAAAATTCTTTGGGCTATAAAATGAAGTTTTTTATTATTCTAAACTGTTGTATGCATGTCTAGCTCAGATTCTATGGGTGACTGCAGAGAAAAATACACTCTTGCTTTCCAGGGGAAAGTTTTTCAGAGGAGACTTGCCTCCAGTGTTTAATTCGTTTAAATTAAAATTCAGGAGGACCCAAGCAGTCACCCCTGTCCCCTATGAATGCTCATGAATCCCTGAGGAGTATAGCAGTATGGGAATTTCTTGGACAAAAACCATCTGCACATACTGAAATATACTCTTGTTGCTGTTGTGTTTGTACTGCAAGCAGCCTCTCCTCAGCCTTGTGCCCCTCTCTGCTGCCCCTGAGCAGCACTGACCCACCTCCAGGAATCTAGCTTAGGAGCACCAGCCCACCTGGTGAGTCAGTTCTGGTTGAAGTGAATAGCTTTCCTGTCTTGCAGAATATCTCTGAGAGCAGATGAGGAGAGGGTGGTGCTTTTGACCAAGATTGGAACCCGGCATCCAAAATTTGACTAATAGAACGGCAGCATCGGTCCCTGAAGTTAGCCCAGATAACACAGTGCCTTTTTGTGCAAGCTTGAAGAAGTTAGGTTTCAGCCTTAGCTTCGTCACCATAGTCCAATGTCAGTCACTGGAATACTAAATCAATAACTAGGACCATGTAGCAATGGCACAGAGAGCCAGTGTGGTGTAGTGGTTAAGAGCGGTAGACTCGTAATCTGGTGAACCGGGTTCGCGTCTCCGCTCCTCCACATGCAGCTGCTGGGTGACCTTGGGCCAGTCACACTTCTTTGAAGTCTCTCAGTCTCACTCACCTCACAGAGTGTTTGTTTTGGGGGAGGAAGGGAAAGGAGAATGTTAGCCGCTTTGAGACTCCTTCGGGTAGTGATAAAGCGGGATATCAAATCCAAACTCTTCCCAGATGACTTTCCCCGTTGAAAATGTCTCCCCAACTCTTTCCAGCAGTTTGTTGTTGTTTTGCGTGTTTCAGTTTTGCAGGGTGGTGGAGGAGGAAGTTTTTTAGCGATTTATGTCATGGAAGGTGTGGCAAAGAGATGATGCTTCCCCCCCCGCCCCCAAAAAAGAAAAAACCACCAGATCAGTTCCCCTAACAAATACCCAAGCAGGCTGCTCCATGAGTCCAAGCTGAGTCCCTTTACAGCTTTTATCGTCCCCTTTCAAATTGGCCTTCTTTGGATCAACAGCTCCTGGAGAACAAATTCTCACAACCTGAATTAGCTTTGTTTAGTCTCCCTGCACCCCCACCCCAGTGATTATGTGATGTTACGCTTACATAACATTTTTTTGAGTTCTTTTTGATGTTCTTTTGAGGGCGAACGATCACCTGTAGGCCAACAAAATGTGACTTTAGGGACTTTAAACTGAGATCCTTCATTTCTGGTACAAGGAATAGGGTGGAGAGACCTGATTGCTTGGCCATTGTTTAAGCGCCCTGGGTGGTTTGAACTTTGAAAGGTCAGGTTCCTTTAAAGTCCTTTTTGGAAACAAAAAGGTGGCAATAGCTGAGGTGATCCAGGCCACGGTTTTCCAAGCGCTTCCTCCAGAGTGCCCTTAAATCTCATTGAAGTCAAGGGTATTAGCCTTGAACTACTCCAAAGTAAGTGGCTCGAGTGCCGCAGCCTAAATGGCAGAGCCTTAATTAGATGCAAGCTGATTGCTGGAGACCCTTTTTATGACAATGCAAGCCTGAATGGCACACATTTAAAAGCTCCAGCAGCTCGTTTCCCTCCCTCCCCCTCCCCACATGCAAAGAGCTCAAGTCCCATGAGTGAGCCAATTATAAATCATAGCGTAGGTGAACTCATTCTCTCCCATTCACTGGAGTGGATTCAATGTCATTAATGTTTCTACAACTGATATCTTTGAAAGGAATAAGGCAGCTTTTCATATCTCATTAACATTACAGAGGAGAACTGAAAATTAATTCGATGACGGATCACATCTACGTCTACGGGAGCCAGTTCATTTTAATAAGTTCTTCCAGAAAAATCAAACCATATCTTCCACCGAAAGGGCTTGCTAATCCTCCGTGGTGTCTTGCATTGACCTCATTGGCAAACACTTGCTATTGGCTGACGTTCCACCACTGTTAGGCTTAAATCAGCGGGTGTGAAATTTTAGCTGAGAGCAAACTGTGCCAAAATCCATCCTTAGAGCTCTCTCAACCTTTCATCACCCAAATGTTGAAGAGCGGCACCAAAAAAACCCAGCAGACTGTGGTTTGCATCGCAGAGCAGGGGAGGCAGAGGTTTAGATTGGTACAAAATGGGCTTGATTTACAGGGAGCCATGCCGCAAAGGAAAGATTATTTTTTTTCAGATCACTTTGCAGTTCCACATGCAATAAAAGACCATTTAAGCTTAGCTAGAAGTGACTTCTAAAACAAAACGAAAATCCAGATTGTAGACTAGGATCATATAAATCTGTGGCCTTTTTATTTAAATGTTGGAAGAGCCAATGATATTTTTGGAGAGCAGCCATGCTAGTGAATATTATAGTAATTCCAAGAAGGAACATATGTTCTATTATATCAATATTTTCATAAATCAGAGTAGACCTGAGTATTTGTACACATTGGCGTCTGAGATCAAAGATGGCATGAGAAAGCAAGGTGATAAATTTATAGGACAACTAATACTGGATGTGTGGGTATTCAGAGTAAAAAGATTTTTTTTAAATTAAAAACTGCATAGTCTCCACTTTCTAAGTCTGAATGAATGGTGGCTGTGCCACACGCAAAGGAACCTGGCTGCAAATATTTCCTCACTTAGTTCCATGGTGGTTTGGAGAAGCAGGTCTCTGTTAGAGTTCTCTACAAATGGCCTCTAAAAATTATCCACCCTCCCAAAGTACATAATGTAGGGAGAATCCTGCTGAATCAAGCCCAAAGCCCCTCTGGGTCTGACATTTTGTTCTCACAGCGGCCAATGAGATGTCCATGGGAAGTCTGCAAGCTTAACCTGGATGCAGCTTCCTGAATCTGATTGGAGTATTAGCAGTAGATGAAGGGCAACTGCTGTTGCCCACAGCTGGTATTAGCCTCAAATGGGGAAATACAAGTGTTCAGGAAATAATGAGATAAAATTTTATTTCTGCATGGGCTTTTGGAAGCTCCACAGTATAGAACATTAATGAAAGAGCATTACAGACCACAAAATGCAATAACTGCCCATCTTTCACAAATATGGAAATCCAGTGCGGTGTAGTGGTTAGAGTGTTTGGCTAGGGAGACCAGGGTTCAAGTCCCTGCTCAGTCATGAAACTAACTGGGTGACCATTGTCTATTAACCTAATGTACCTCAGGGAGAACTGTGTACACCACCTTAAGCTCCTTAGAAGATAGGTGGGATATAAATGTAAAAAAGAAGAAGTGATTATTCTCTCTAAAAGAGCAGAGTGCTCAGAAAATGTGGAGTGAACTCCAATGGCCTATAGAGCTGCCATCATGTACTGTGGCATGTAATGACTGCTAAATGTGCAGATGTGTCCATCCAAGATAAACAGAAAAGGGGAATTCAACATAATCCTTGAACTGCTTGCTTCATGTGATACATCCCCTAGTTTTGTTTTATTTTATAGGAAGGGTTTATCAAGATAAAAATACCCTACAAATCTAGGGGGGAAGAATCTATTTCTTGCAAAGCAGACTATAAAACAGATTTCCCCCTTGCCCTCCCCCCCTTTCTTTTATTTTTGGAGCCTCATCTTTTTATTATAGTGCTTCCCTTTTTTGCAGGACTCAGCTCGGCTCCACTCCCTGCTACAATATCTCAGCTTGTTCTATTTGACGGCTGTTCCCTTGTCATCACTCATTTTCAGTGGGCAAGAGGGAGCAATTGCTGGGCATCAAATCATCATCAAGTAAACCAGCCTTGACACTAGTTAAAAAGAGAGATGGATGGTCAGTTGACTTCAATGGAAAATGTTCTCCTAAGTATCTTAGCAAGGTCCCTTGATACTGGTCTAGCGCTTTTTTTTATGGGGGCAGTGCAATCACCCATATTTCTTCTCAGTCATCTTTTGATGACAGATTTTCACAGGGGATGAACCCAAAAGTGCTAGGAAGAACGGGGAGAAATAAAAAAAGGGAGGAAGCAGCAGCTTCCTTGCACTGGTATACTCCAGTTTCTTATAACTAGCAAGACAAACAATGCTTTGAGGGTGTAAGTTCAGGATTTCTACATTTCAGCAATTATTCCTCTTTAATGCTATGTGCATTTCATTTTGAAATCTGGAACATTTTTTTAAAAAAAGAATTAAATATATTGAAATTGAAACTCAATTGTCTTGGTCCAGAAGATCTCAGGATAGGCAGGAGTTTCAGGGCTGCACATACAAATGTTTTAATCTTCCTTCGTGCATTGTCATATTGTATTGTGATGGTCATTGGCTATAAGCAATAAATTGATTGATTGATTGATTGATGTTCTTTGTGCACTGAATGCTCAAGAAAGTTCTATAACATTGCCATGAATTGGATACACGTAGTAGTTTGGGTTTCAGTGTGCACAGTGATGTATCTGTAGAGTTCCAAGACTCAGCTTTGAGGATTTCCCCCACAATTCACTTAGCAAGCTTGATATTTTCCATAGTCTTGGATACTGAATCAGAAAACAGACCATCTGTTAAAATTGCAGATGGTGTTAAATAGAGCCCTGTCTCTAACAATACCATTTTCTAGCAGTTCAAGGCTGCAATCTTGTGCAAGTTTACTTGGGAGTAAGCACTGCTGAGCATAGAGAGACCTACATCTGAATAACATGGTGAACCAAATATTCCATACTCTCAGAGAGGCAGGCTTAGAGGGCAAAGTGGATAGCCACATGCCACAATACATAACACAACAGTGGTCCATAGATCTCTATGACCCCAAGAAAACCCATCTATGGCTGGTTAATGAGTCTTGCCAGCACTTAAGACTGTCCCAGACTGTGGTAATCAGATATAGCTTCAGGATGAAGGCTCTTTTGTCTCACTCTGACTTAGGATATCTCGTAGGCCATGTCTACATGAATTGAAAATGTGCTATTGAATCATCTGTGGCATCGCAGAGGTTTCTAGAGTTCACAGGCAGCCCAACCAGAATAAAACTGCTTCTGCGTGGCTCCACTTCACACTGTGCGGGCGTTACATCATGGGGTTGCTCAAGCTGTATGTGGCAGCTTCCAAGTAACCAAGGTTGGAGCATCAGCATAACCTGGACAATCCACACCATGGCTTCCCCCAAGTCACTAATGCAATGTACAGTACAGCTTAGTCACAAGAGTTACATAATGGCCAGCTACATTGCAGAGATAATGTGTGAATGCAGCCTCAGTTCACACACTGCTTCTGATACAGCAGACCCACCCTAAATATCTTTTTTAGTCTACCTGTGTGGGTGAGCCAACACTGGCAATCATTTATTGCTTAATGTAGCAAACTCTCAGCGCCATCACACTGTAAATGCATGGAATCTAAGGTAGATATGTTGCAGAGACATCTAATATCCTTTACTGGGGATGCTAGAATGTTCTTAGTCAAGCTGCGGTGACATGATGGTACTTCCCTACACGAGAAGCTTGGGAGATAATTTCACATTGCCTCCAACTGTGGCGGCAGAGCACAGCCATCATGGCTAGTAGCCTTTGATGGCTCTCTCCTCCATGAATTGTCTAATCCTTTTTTAAAGCCATCTAGATTGGTAGCCATTCCTGCCTCCTGTGGCAGTGAGTTCCATAGTTTAAATAAGTGGTGCATGAAGAAGTACTTTCTTTTATCTGCCTGAATTTTCCAACATTCAGCTTCATTGGATGCCCATGAGTTCTGGTGCTAGAAGGCAGGGAGGGTGAACTTTTCTCTATCCACTTCCTTCATGCCGTATGTAATTTTATAGAAGAAGAAGAAGAGTTTGGATTTGATATCCCGCCTTTCACTCCCCTTCAGGAGTCTCAAAGCGGCTAACAATCTCCTTTCCCTTCCTCCCCCACAACAAACACTCTGTGAGGTGAGTGGGGCTGAGAGACTTCAAAGAAGTGTGACTGGCCCAAGGTCACCCAGCAGCTGCATGTGGAGGAGCGGAGACGCGAACCCGGTTACCCAGATTACGTGACTAGCGCTCTTAACCACTACACCACACTGGCTCACAAACTTCTGTCATGTCACTTCTTACTTGCCTGTTCTCTAAGCTAAAAAGCCTCAAACATGGCAACCTTTCCTCCTGGGAGAGTTTTGGTTTGGATGTATGAATCAGCCCTAAGACCTGTCCTTTTAAACTGAGCGGAATAGTGCAATCCACAGCTATAGAACGCAGTAGTCCTAACAGTAATCACAATACCAGCCACAAATAATAGTCGATGAAAGTCTGCCTATTCAGGTCCAGTGGGCGATGATCAACATTGTAACCTGGAGGTGAGTTATCCTCACTGTGTTAAGCAGCATGGTGAAAAACATTACACAAAGCACTTTGAGTTCAAAAGCTGAGGCCGAGCAAGGAAGCGAAATCGTATGGTGACAGATTGATTGAGGAAGTAGCATAATGTAGTGGAGTGCCTTCCGATTTTAATTCACATGATGCTGTTTATTACCCTCGGGATAAGATGTACTATTTTAAATTCCTTTTAGCACTATTTATTTAAAACATTTGACTAGGAGATGACCTGCGTTTAAACAACTCATATAAATGTACTGTCCCAGGAGAGATCTGGGGTTTTATAGAAAGAGGAGACAAATCTCAACAATTTATGGAAATGATAAATATTACTCAGGCAGCAACTACCTCATTAGGTAAGTAGGACTGGGGTAAAGAAACTCCTGGAGAGGTGCTAATAGCATTCATTGGGGATTAAGCTCCAGTAATATCAATGGAATTTACTAGTAAGTGTTTTCAAGGACTGAGGTGTTAGTCTTCCAGCACAAGATGTGAAATGCATCTATCTCATGGGCTGTGAAGCTATTCTACATTCCAGGTGGCATATGAATGATTTCTCGCAAAAACTTTGTTTAAATCCTTGCGCAGATATTCTTTTTTTTTTAAGAAACCCAAACATGTTTTGCATCAGGTTGCAGCTGAAAACTGACACTGCACAATTACTCAAATTTTATTCATGCATTTAGCCCTTTCATAAATGATGAGAGCTGGTATAGTCAGGGCCGTCTTACCCATAGACGCTAGGGGTGCGGGGCACCCGGGTACCGGGCTCTCAGGGGTGCCAGGCTGAGAGTCTGGGGCCTGAGAGTTGAGTCCGGGGAAGAGCCTGCCTGTCGGTTGGAGCGCCGCAGCAGGCTCTTCTGCTGCAGGTGGCTCTGCACTGCGAGTTTGGGGGAGACAGAGCCAGCGAGACGCTGAGGTGGCCAGCTGGCTCCGCCCTCCTGCGTGCCTAGGACTGGGCAACCTGGGGGGGGCTACAGGTGGCTCTTTGCACCCCAGCGCCACATCTGCTTAAGACAGCCCTGGGTATAGTTATACAGTAGTGCAGTGTCTACAAACAAGAAGCTGTGTACTGGGAAGTTCAACTCTCACCTTAACAGTGGGCAGTGAGGACGGGTGCTGCCACTCACCTGGCCTGCGGTCAGTCACATTGCTGCTGCTTACAGGGAAGTGGAATGGGAGGGAGCTGTGATGTCAATGTGGTGCTCCTCCTGCTTCACCGACTGACCTCCCACTTCACCCTTCACCCTATATCTCCTGATCAGCAGCATTGACATGACTGTGAATGGCAGTGCCCTACTCTGCTGTCAGCTACCGCTTAGTGACCACCTCATTCAGCAGCCTTAGGCAAGCCACTATGCTTCTGCTCCCTAGCTGCAGTACGTCATATTTATATGGGTACTACAATATAGGGTTGTTTGCTGGGAGTTCTTATTGGATGTATATTTTTCCTGCTTTCATTAAGTCATTTCATTTCCCCTCTTTTTCTATTGCAACCTTAACGAATGTCAATGTATTAAATGGAAGCAAATATCTTGCACTTTTATTCTTCCCATTTAATTTACAAGCAAGGTCTTCATGCTAAGGCGATATGCTTATGCAGCTGGTATTTATGTTTTGTTTCTGACGTCAAAGGGCACAGTAAAGGGCAATATGAATGAGGAAATATAAGGGAGGTGAAGGCACTTTCGTGTGTTGTGGTTAAATCATTTTTATGTTGATCTACCACAAGAAACACATTTAACAATCCCAAGGCCAAGATTGTCTCTAATGCACTTTATATCTACTGTACCTTAGATGTCTAAAATGGGAAATTAGAAGCACCTGAAAACCCCTGATATTCCAAAGGAACTGCCAAAAATGCTTTCAATTTTTATTTTATTTTATAGTTTAAACTCTAGGCTCCTTGCCCGTTTTAATCCAGTTATTCTCAACTAAGTTGTTTCATTGGTTCAGCTGGATTGCGGACCTCTCTGTTTTCGAAGCAAGATGTTTGACTCCTTGTTACCCAGAGAGATGCCAGGTTATTTTAGTCAGAAAGAGATCTCTTTTCATTAGCTCACAGGCAAGTTCTAATATGTAGCCAGAGTCTTCAAAGTGAAAGAACTGGACTCAAATTCTTTGTTGTTGTTGTTGAGTCATAAATGCATTAATCGATGACTATCTCTGTTGGCCTCAATCATTGCTTCACATTCTGGAAATGCTGGATGGTCCAGTTTATGGGATTTTTTTGCAGCAAAAATTGTGGAGACTAAACACATTGAAAATGAATCAGTAGACCAGGGTTAAATTTTAAAGGCACAATGATGTTGACTTGTCATCTAAACTGTTACTCACTTCCCAGACCCTTTGTTCTGCATGCATAATGCAATAAATGTGGATAATGATTCAGCCAAAGTAAGTCCTCCAGGCTCTGTTGCTTTCAGAGGAAGAAGAGCATAAGCACAGGTAAAACAGTTTTAATGGCCAGGTCTGGAGTTCAGTGGTAGAGCATCTGATTTCCATGGCAAAGATCCCATGTTCAATTCCTGGCATCTTCAGGTAGGGCTAAAAACTGCAAAGCTGCAGCCAGTCATTGTAGACAATACTGAGGTAGGTGAATCAAAGCTTTGACTCAGTACAAAGCAGCTTCCTGTGTTTCTGGTTTATTCCATTTTTGCACTACTTTTCTTTCATGGAACTCAAGGCAGTGTACATAAGGTAGGGTCCACCCAAGTATTGACTATGTGAACCATACAAAGTTCAGAAAAGTTACTGTATAATGTATTTTCAAGCACAGACTTGTGACGATCTTTAAAAATAGGATATGATGGACGCAGCAATAGCGTTCTGTAGTTTTGCATTCTTGTAGACTTGGGTTGGGACCCGTGACTCCCTAGATGTTCTGTCTTTCCCCTTTCTTTGTTCTCCTTACTAAATGATATTTCAACAAAT